>NC_058378.1:12688928-12993482 GCF_018350175.1 Felis catus
TCCACGCATCCAGGCCTCACACTTTGCAGCCCACTTTGTCAATGTCCCTGGTCTCTAGAAGCATCAAACCACCATTATCTATAGGAGAAAGGTCACGTGTTGGGAATTCGCCACAGCTTTTGCGTCCTGCACAATTGCTAATGCGTCCATGCAGGGTGCAGCGGCCGGCCTGGCAGAGACTCTGAGAGGCGATGAGCAGAGAAAGCAGGCGGCGGCTCCCTTCAGCCCAGCCGCGACACGGCCACGACACGTAGTGCGCATGCGCGCAGGGGCTTCGGGGACAAGCTCGGGCGAGTCCCAGGGACCGCGCGGGGCTAGGACACTGCAGCACAGGAGCTCATGCCCTGGCTCTCCTGGACCCCTGGTGTTTGCTGGGCGGGGGTGACTCTGGGAGAAGGGAGGGTATGGGAGAGTAGAGGAGGGGCGACCCTTCTCCAGGGATGACCTTGCCGTGGATGGGGAGTATGGGAAGCCCCGCATTCCCCGCTACCGAGCGAGCCCCTCTGCACCGAGCTCCCAAACACGCTCTCCAGCTTCGCAGCTCTCTTCGTACTTGGGACTTCTCGTGGATTTGGCTCAGCTCCTGAAAATATCTAAGGGGCAGATACGTTGCCAGAGCTGGAAAGAGTGAAGGAGGGGCAAAGGGAGAACGGGGTGGGCATGGTTGGGGGGGGTGCGGGGGCAGCTCTGGGATCTGAGAGGTCACACAGAGGTTAAATATTGGCGCCCCCCCCCCCACCCCGAACCCCCGGGTCTGAGGAAGACGCAGTGAGAAATCCGTTTGCAAGAGGGATATCTGAAAGTAATCCCAGGAAATTCCTCGGTGGATCCCAAGTGCCTGGCCAAGTCTGCGGATGCAGATGTCACAACGGAGCCTCCGTGATGGCTCTAAGGGCCAGTTCCCAGGACACGTATGCAATTTCCCTCTGGGAGCCTTCTAAAAGGCCTTCTTCTGAGGGCCTTCAGCAGTTAATCCCCTCTCTCCACCACTATGGAAAACAGTACAGAAATCCTCCAAAACATTAGAAAAAGTATCATACAATCCACTAATTCCACTACTGAGTATTTACCCAAAGAAAACAAAAATACTACTCTGAAAAGATAACACGCACCCCTATGAGTACTGCAGGATTATTTCCAATAGCCAAGATACAGAAGCAACCTAAATGCCCACGGACAGATGAACGGATGAAGAAGAAGTGGTATGCATACGCGATGGAATATTTCTTGACCATAAAAAAGCATAAAATCTTGCCATTTGCGACAACATGGATGGACCTATAGGGTCCTATGCTAAGTGAAATAGGTCAGAGAAAAGAGAAAGACCAACACCGTGTGATTTCATACAGACGTGGAATCTGAAAAAGCAAAACAACAGACAAGCAGACTCTTACATGCAGAGAACTGGGGTGGGGGGGATGGGCAAAATAGGTGAAGGGGATATTCAGAAGTATAAGCTCCCAGTTATAAACTTAGTAAGTTACAGAGATGAAAAGCACAGCATAGGGAAGACAGTAAATAAGGTAATAGCGTGGTATGGGGACGGTCACTATGCTCACCATGGGGAGCCCGGAGTAATGTACAGACTTGTCGAATCACTATGTTGTACTCTGGAAAACTAACGTAACATTGTGTGTCAACTATATTTCAATTAAAAGAAAAAAAAAATCACCCAGGGAACTTGTTAAGGATGCAAATCCCACAGCCCCACCCTTAGAGGTGCCAACCTGGTGGGTCTGGGGAGGGGCCCAGGAATCCGCATTTTAATACATTCCCGACCCCAGGTGATTCTGATCCAGCTAGTCCAAGGACCACCTCATGAGAAAAAGCGCTACTCTTGAATAGCTCTGCAATCGTTAATTTAAAACACACTGGAAGAGGCCACCACGATAATCACACGACACTGAGAGGTATGATGCAAAGAACAAAGATCAGGGGATGCTCAGGGTCCATGGACAGCTCCCCAGACATATACACTGCTGCCCTCCCTCAAGTCTCCAATAACAGGCTGCCAATGGGGACCCTCAGGCACAGACTCTGTATCTGGGGGAGGAGGGACCACACCTATTCCCACAGGTTTTACAATCAGCAGAACTACCAACCCTCCTTTTAAAACGCATTTTCAGGGGCGCCTGGGTGGCGCAGTTGGTTAAGCGTCCAACTTCAGCCAGGTCACGATCTCGCGGTCCGGGAGTTCGAGCCCCGCGTCGGGCTCTGGGCTGATGATGGCTCAGAGCCTGGAGCCTGTTTCTGATTCTGTGTCTCCCTCTCTCTCTGCCCCTCCCCCGTTCATGCTCTGTCTCTCTCTGTCCCAAAAATAAAAATAAATATAAAAAAAAAATAATAAATAAATAAAAAATAAAACGCATTTTCAGGGGCGCCTGGGTGGCTCAGTCGGTTAAGCGTCTGACTTCGGCTCAGGTCATGATCTCATGGCTTGTGAGTTCGAGCCCCGCGTCGGGCTTTGTGCTGACAGCTCAAGCCTGGAGCCTGCTTCAGATTCTCTGTCTCCCTCTCTCTCTGCCTGTCCCCTGCGCATGCTCTCTCTCTCAAAAATAAATAAACATCTAAAAATATAATAATAATAAAAATTAAGAATTCATAGATATCAAAGTGTGGAAAAAACCACAGTATTTTTTTAATGAAGTCTATTTACTTATTTTGAGAGAGAGAGAGAGAATGAGCAGGGGAGAGGCAGAGAGAGAAGGAGAGAGAGAATCTCAAGCAGGCTCTCCACTGTCAGAGCAGAGGCTGATGCCAGGCTCAAACTCACAAACTTGGACCCTGAACCAACTGAGCCACCCAGGTGTCCCGAAACTACAATATTTTGAAAAAGTGCCTGACCTTGTCAAGTCAATGTGCAAATATTTTTAACGTTGTGCCGCACTTAGTGGGACTTGGTCAGCGGCAGGTAACTTCGGCCTGAGTGACTCAGTTTACTCGTACACACCAGGCCTATTCCGGTGCTCCCGGGCATGGCCCAAGGGCACTCCATGGGATAGCGTCCCCCGGACGGGGCACGACTAGGTGGTCGCATCCTGTGGACTCGGCTCCGTGCCAAGTGCCCTCAATAGGCCTACAGCTGGAGGGGAGACACCCAGAGGAGACAAGATGGGACGCAGACCAGAAAGAGGCTCTGGCCTCAGCGGGTCTGAGCGCAGGGAGCCGACATGCAAGCCATGGGCTCCAGCGGTGGGCACCTCGGCCTCCTCTTGTCTCGCCCGGAGTACTGCCCCCTCTGGTCCTTGCAGCAGCTCCTGGTGGCTCAGAGACAACAGGAGGGAGTCTGCGTGGATCAGGGTCAACTCAGGCGAACAGGGCTCCCTGCTGCTCCCGCCACCAGCCAGCGCTGGGTCTTCAGGCTGGATGCGCGGAAGGAGTCCCCACCTGCCCACCTGCCCACCTTCTTTACAAACCAAACAGACGTTTCTCAACATCCCACAGCCCCCTGCCTCTGTAGCTCGCCTGCATACGTTCGTAGACTGCACAGAGTCAGGTGCGGGGGGACTGCCTCCGAGGCCAGCCTGGACCCCAGAACACCCCTCTCGGAGCGTGGTGAAGGGCGGCGTGCCCAGCCGCGACCATCAAAAACTCGGTCCAGGATGCAAGCCTCATAAGCAATCACATGCTTTGCTCCAACAGTTCCGCTTCTAAGAAATTTCCTCGGAGGCACAGCTTCTCAAGGTGTTCCCACAGAACTGAGAATTCATCAGTGTTAGGGAAATAAATGTCATGGGATCAAACACATTTAGGAACTGCTAGGCTAAACAGTTTTTCCCTGCAGGAACTTCCCAGAGTCTGGAAAAGACTCCGATCTGCTGTAAATCTTTGAGCAAAACATACGGTAGGCAACCGTTTTCCAAACTTACTTGGCCACGTAAGGTCTTCTGAATGAGAATGAAAGAGTTCGGGAAAAGAGTTCGGCACTAAGCATGGACTGTTCACTGCGGCCTTAGTAAGAGTAATGATGGCAATAATAATAGTTGCAACAAACAAGAAGGAAGGATAACTTTTAAATGATACTCAGACTTTTCCCCCTTAAACACAGACAGCAGCCAAGGAGTGCGCTGAGCATGGGGGGCCCGTGGGTGAGGGGTTCCACCCTGAGGGACCAGGGGGCCCACCCTGAGGGACCACGGAACCCACCCTGAGGGACCACGGGATGACTTGTGCAATAAAAGAGGGGGAAACCCCACAAAACTCAAACTCCCGCCTTGCCCGGAGGGACAAGGTCATCACCAGGGAAAGGCACAATCTGATCGTAAATCATCTGATCCTCTCTAAACTCAAAGCCAAGGTGATAACCACATCAAAATACAAGGCTTGTCCATGATTTGTAAAAACTCAACCCGCTGCTGACAATTTGTGATGAGTGTATGCCTCGAATGCAATTGAATCTAGTCGAGCCGTGCTGAGAACATCTTCCTTTATCCTTCAAGTTAATCCTCCAAAAGTCAAGTTCCTTAAAGCTGTATTTAAATTCCTGCCATTTTAAAGCACAATATATACATTGTTATTGTATACTCCCCACACACAAGTACACACACATACAAACACGCATGTACATATAAATACACATACGTGTATATTTTTTACAGCACAGTTTTTGCCTCCATTAATGAAAAGTGCATAAATGTCTGGACCAAATTTCCAGCAAAATAAATCCAAACTCTTCCACTCACCCCTAATCCAATCTGTGCTCCAAGAGACGTCATTAAAGGTTGGTTAGTGCCCAGAAGTGGAGCTAAGCATTCTGGGTAATCCCTGCTCTCTGGCCCGCCAGGGATCCCTTATCAGGCTGCCCATCTCCTCCAGTCCACTGCTAGCTCCCGCTGACCTCGGCAGGAACTCGGTCGGGAGAGGAGACAGCTCCTGAAGGGCAGGCACACAAAGATTAATTATCCTTGCCTGTTTTACGGTGCTCCTGACGACAGAGGCCCTGCCTGCTCAGTACAAAACCAGACCCATAAAATCAGAGAGGAGGAAGTCAGGGACTGTGTGAATAGCTAAGGAAAATCTGAGACCAGACAAAAATCCGTGTCCCACTTTCAGATTGATGGTGTTCACATCAGGTCACCTGTCATGGCGCACGGAATCTGGACTCAAGGACTGTAAGATAGAGAAAAGTTGGTCCCTGACCTCCAGAAACTCATAACCAGACACAGACATGCCGGTGATGTGAGGAGGGCAGAGGTGTGGAGAGGCATGAGTGATTTGAGGGGGTGTGAACGGGTGTAGGGAAGTATAGGGAGGTGTGAGGGGGTGTGAGGGAATGTAAGTGGCTATGAGGAGGCAGGATGTGGCACGAGGAGGCAGGAGCAGACCTGAGATGACGTGAGGAGAGGAGGACGGCCGAGGGGGGCACCTTACGGCTCCGGGATGGCAGTGGCACAGCGGCAGGGTTGGGAAGCAGCAGCCCGTGGGCAGGAAGGCACGTGTGTCCCCGGGTGGGACATCACAGAAGGTGTTCAGTGGGGGAAATGGACATGGGAGCGGTGCTTTCAGGGGGCGGGGGGGGGGGCAGCAGGGATGATGAGAATCGGGGTGGGGGCAGCAGGGGGACGAGAAGCAAAGGGCCCGCCGGGGGTTTGAGAGGGGAGGTGAAAGTGAAGGCAAATCCAAGGCAGAAGGCAGGTAATTGGTGACCCAGGTCTGGGCATCTGGGGAGACACAGGGAGCTTCAGGCTACAGGGGTCTCCTTGGGAGTGGTAACAGTGTTGTAAATCTCACAGGGCGGTGGCCGTGTGGAGCGGGTTGTGTCCCCACCCAAGCGCAGGAGCAGGAAGGAAGCGAGCAGCAGGCCAAGACAGGGGCCTGGGGAGGGGACAGGCCACGGGAGAGGGGCCTGGGGAGGGGACAGGCCCCAGGGAGAGGGGCCTGGAGACAGGAGGTGTGAGAGAGAGGCTAGATGATGGGGGGTGGTGGAGGGGACCCTCAGAGGGAGGCCCATGGCAGGGAAACTGAGACAGGAAGGAGGGGCCGCAGGGTGTCACAGGGACAGCAGGGGGTGGTGGCCCCGGGGGACTGTGAGGTCTGGCTGGAGCTCTGATGAAGGGAGAGCCCCAGCTGCCTCTTGGGGAATGAGAAGGGTGAACGAAGGGGTCAGGTCTCTTTTCCCGACATCCCTTTGGTGTCTACACAGTCGGTGAAAACACCAGGGTTTTCAGGGGGGCCCCATGGCGGTGAGGGCTGGGAGGACAGGGTAGGGCAGGAGCACACAGCTGCTGCCCTGGAAGGTGGCTGCTCCATCACAGAAATACAGTGTTTCCCATCGCAGACGCCCCACGGGCTCAGCATCATTCTCACCACTGTAGAAAGTCCTGCCCAGAACGGGTGCCCACGGGAGGAAAGCTAGCGGACTTTCCCAAGATGTCATCTGGGGTTGCAGGAGTCACTGCGCAAACCTGCCTCCTCAGATTCTGATTTAAGACCCAGTTCCAGGTAGACATGGGGTGAAGCTGGAAGCTGTCCCCCAGTTGGGCCCTGTGGCTGGGGCAGAATGTGACCACCCCCCCCCCCACTGTGGGCCCTCCAAGGTCCCCTTGGTAACCCCAGGCCCTTTGCATCACCTTTCAGATGACGCAGGAGGGCTATAGATGACGTACTTGCTTGGACAGAAGCAGAAAGGCTCGAGAGCGGCTGCTGACCTCTGCCTCCTTCCCCTGGTAAATTACAGTCCCTGACCCTCTCACCCACCCCGCTCGACCTTTTGAACTCCTGCCTATTTTTCCTCCTACTGACTCAAGTTGGCATTTGCTGCCTTACAATCATTTTTCCTAATGTCACGTTGGCTGCTTCTGGCAGAAACTCCCCACGCTACTCTTTGCGTGTAGGACGGTCTCCCTTGTGCATTCAGCGAAACTAAACAAAAGCTCTCTGGCCCCAGAGGAACTGTCTGCGACGACCGACTGAACTTCCAAACGTGCACTTGATTCAGTCGCATGCAGACATCCCGCCTGATGAACCCCCACCAAACACGACCTGTGTCTCCGGGGCTCCATATCCCCGGAAGCTCTGCCGCTTGGAAATGAACACGCAGGGCGGACACCCCCCAACTTTCCCACCCATAACAGTCTCCAGACCCCACCGCCCCAGCTGCACCCCGGATCCTCAGTGCCGTGGTCCCTGGGAGAGTCCCGCAGGAACGGAGTGGGGCTGACGCTGTGTGCACCACGCAGGCTGAGGTCGGAAGAAACCAGGAGGTCTCTCTCGCTCACACACGCACTACTTTTAAATGTATGTAGGCACGTTCGTTTGAAAACTTCGCAAACTTGAGGCTGTTCAAGCTTCATCACAGAGTATGTCACGTATACCCAAAGAGGTAACACAGCCAATACTCATGTACCCACCACGCAGGTCAGGCCACCTGTTACGACCTGCAAGGTTTGCTCCGGGTCTGTTTTATTTTTAATAAATCAAAAAGATAAACACGAGGCTCCCAGCATCTCTCTCCCCCACTCTGACCCCTCCCTCCTCTGCACAGATCTTTGCTTTCTGAATCTAGCATTACTCTACCCAGGAGAGCTTATACTCTTACTATGTACGTAGGTATTCCCAAATAACACATCGCATATAAATAAATACGTATGTGTCCACAAAATAACACGTATCCCATATAACAAATACATAGTACCTTCTTGCCTGGTTTTTCACTTCATCTGAACATGTCACCACCTTCCCTACCTTTGTGCAACTTCTTTGTTCACCCGCTGTGATGTGTTTGCAACATTCGAAGGCTGAAACACACGCCCTGCTTCATGCATTCTCACTAAGGCCCGGTATCCCACTGTCCACAGGCCACAGCTGTGTGTCTGTCTCCGGCACAGAGACATGTAAAGCTGGTGAAGAGTGTGGACTCGCGCTGGCTCCCCTGGACTTGAATCATGGCTCCACTAATTATCAGCTGGGTGACTTTGGAAAAGTTGCCTAACCTCTCTGTGCCTCAGGTACCGCACCTGTAAGATGAAATTAATAACAGTGCTCACCTCATAGGTTTCTGTGACGATTAGGTGGATTAACACACACACACACACACACACACACACACACACACACACACACACACAGCACTTAGACAACCGTGGCCACCTTGCAGGCACTCTGTGTGTTTGCTGCTGTTACTATTGTTAGTCCTTGTGTTACCTTCTCAAGCCACGATTCTAAATGCACAACTTCTAAACTGTGACCACGGAGGCTTTCTTGACCATAAAAGGAACTTTCACACTCGCAAAGATTAGGAACCATGACACATTCGCTCTTTGCTCTTATTAAGGTCCCTCTGTGGTGCCCACTTCCTGACATATTGGGGAAATTATGCAAACCCGGGGGCCTGTTCTCCCCAGGTGACAGTCATTAGTCAGCTGCCTCAGTGTTTCCCCATGCTGAGCACCCTCATTCACCAGAGCAGGGTGACACGACAAAGTCCCTGAGACCCAAATGTGGGATTTCTCCCTTTCTGTGGCAATCCTGGAGATGAGCAAAAGACAGCTCTAGGGAGATCAGCTGTTCAGGTCAGCTCTCTGTGAAAACAAGGGCAAGCACGGTGTCTCCATCTTGCAGAGACTGTCCGTGTCTTTATTTTTTATTTTTTTTATTTTTAATTTTTTTAACGTTTATTTATTTTTGAGAGAGAGAGAGAGACCCAGCGCGAGCAGGGGAGGGGCAGAGAGAGGGAGACACAGAATCCAAAACAGGCTCCAGACTCTGAGCTCTCAGCACAGAGCCCGATGCGGGGCTTGAACTCACGAACCACGAAATCACAACTGAGCCGAAGTCGGACGCTTAACTGACTGGGCCACCCAGGCGTCCCGCTGTCTGTGTCTTTAAAGCCACAGAACCCCATGAAAGAGAAAGGTGTATGCTGTTCGTGCCTTGTAATTCTGGGGTGTGGTAGCCTGGAGGCAAGGTGTGCTCCGTCTGGGTCCTGGGCTGGCCAGGTTGTGAGGGACCCGCAGGGAGGTGACGGGGGGCCAGGGTCAGGTCTCCACCTCCCCAGCGCCTGCTTTTGAACTCGGCAAGCTCACGGCCCCAGGAGTGAGTCCTGCTCAGCCTCACGCTGACCTGAGGAACACGGGAGCCCCCAGCACCAGGCAACCTTCTTTCCTGCGTGATCTCAGGACCGACAGTGATGCTGCCTCCCCGTCTGCACGTCTGTAAAGCCCAGAACTCCCTACAAGTACCGACAGCCGTCTCCAGCCTGAGAGTCTGCCGTCCTGTCCTGTCCAGCGGACCCAGAGCCAAAGATGCCTTTCCGGGCGCCTGCGCGTGCATGCACGTGGGTGTCTGTGTCACCCCCGCAGCCCGACTAGGAGCTCTGTGCAGCAGGAGCCGGGCCTCACACCTAACCTGCCCCCGACACTCGGCCCTCCTCTGAACGGCAGGGGGAAAGGCCTCACCATCTCTACCTGCCTCCTCCCTTCCTCTCCTGTTGGCACTCTCCACTGGTCAGGCCAAGTCTGCTCTGTCTCTACCCCTCCCTGTCCTTGGTCAACACAACCTCGTTCCATCTGACAGCGCCCACACCGGCCAGGCCGCTCCAGAAGGCTCCGGGCCCCACGCTGATTAAGGCAGGCTGGCAGGCAGCCCAGGAGGGGCAGTGGTGCCCGGGAGCGTGCACCTCTGTCCGGAGGCCCTCGCCTAACGACGCACCGAACCCTGGCCCTCAGTTTTATCGCTTTTCCTTGTCGTCTGTCACCGGAGTATCTGGATTCAGGGGCGCGGCTGGCCAGATGGCCATGAACCTGCTTCGCTCAGCCCCGAGGACCTCTCTTTACCTTCTGTGTGTATCAGTGAGACAAAGTCCCAATATCCACGAAGGTGCCTTCTACCTTTAAAACTCTAGGACTTGGTAGGGGCGCCTGGGTGGCGCAGTCGGTTAAGCGTCCGACTTCAGCCAGGTCACGATCTCGCGGTCTGGGAGTTCAAGCCCCGCGTCGGGCTCTGGGCTGATGGCTTGGAGCCTGGAGCCTGTTTCCGACTCTGTGTCTCCCTCTCTCTCTGCCCCTCCCCCGTTCATGCTCTGTCTCTCTCTGTCCCAAAAATAAATAAACGTTGAAAAAAAAAATTTTTTAAAAACTCTAGGACTTGGTGCCTGGGTGGCTCAGTCAGTTAAGCCACCGACTTTGGCTCAGGTCACGATCTCACGGTTCGTGGGTTCAAGCCCCACGTCGGGCTCTGTGCTGACAGCTTAGGGCCTACAGCCTGCTTTGGATTCTGTGTCTCCCTCCCTCTCTGCCCCTCCCCGTCCTCTCTAAAATAAGTAAAACGTTAAAAAAAAAAAAAAAAAAAGAAAGAAAGAAAAGAAACTATGGAACATGAAGTGCCTTTCTGGAGGGCAGCCTGCGTCCTCCGCCCCGGGAAGCCCACCGTGACTGCTGCGGCCTTGCCTCCAGGTGCACATGTGCCCCACCTGCAGGGGAGGAAGGAGGTGGGTCCCACAGCCCCCAGCAGCAGAGACCCACCCTGGCCTGCCAAGGCCGCTGGGCAGAGGCCACAGGGAGAGGCGGCCTCCCTCCATGTGGGACAGGCGGGGACTGACAATGCGGATCGGCCTCCCTGGCAGGATTCTCTCTCTTCAGCCTCATGTACGGGAATGACCTTGGCCACACAAGGCGCCATTATCATTACTAGGTTTCTGAACCACTCCTCTGGCAACAGAGGCCATTCCCGATTTGCCAGTCAAGGCCCTGCCTGTAATTGTTCCGGATGTGCTGAGATAAGTAACACCTTAGCAGCACGGAGGCCACTCTGTCCAGCACGGGAAGCTCAGCCGGGGGTTACCGGCCGGCGGGGCCCAAAGGCTCCAAGAAGGCAGGTCCCCGCGCCCCTCCAGCGCACCACGTCTCGCTACGCCACGGATCCTTGCAGGAAGGTACGCAGAGCTACAAAATAGGTTAGCGGTGAAAATGCCTCGGGGGTTCCCCCCACAGAACAACCTTCTGCCTCAGAAATGAGGAGGATCCTGACATTTCCTGGGAACTCTGGCCCTTGCTGGGGGCAGTGTGGCACCTGCTACTGACTGCCAACTTGCGTTCCCCCAAATTCACGTGCTGAAGTCCTGCCCCTCAATGTGATGGTGTCAGCAGGGTCCTCCTTCAGTGGACCCCAGAGAGCTCTCTCTGCTCTCCGCCAGGTGAGGACTCAGAGGAGTCACCATCTGCAACCAGAAAGCGGCTCTCGCCACAGCCCGGCCACAGCGACGCCCTGATCTCAGACTCCCAGCTCCAGAACCGTGAGCAGCAAACTTCTGTCAAGCTGCAGAGTTCTGTTCCTGCAGCCTGAGCACACGAAGACGGCCGAGACGATGCTCCCTGCATCCTGCCCGGAGACAGCCGCCATCCGTCTGTCCTAAGAAAGCAATGCCGTCTGGCAGGGAGAAACTGCTCACGGGGAGGGCGGCCTCCTGCTCCTGGAGCTGCCCCCCGCCCCCCCGCCCCAGCTCACCGCTCACCGTGGGACACGGGGCGGGGCCGACAGGGACCAGGATGGGAAGGGACAAACCCACATCCCATCAGAAACAATGAAAGGAACTGAGAATGTCCCACCCCAAGTGGACAGGACCCGGGAGGATACATCTGTGAAGGGCTGTCGTGGGAGGAAGGACTCTATCTGTTCGGCATGACCCCATGGGGAGAAATGGGAGCTAACCAGCCATCCCCCCCAGTACCACCCTTCTGTCCCGATACTGCTCTGGGCCCCAGGAAGCCGCCACCATGAACAAACCAGAGCAAACAAGATTTGCCCTACACTTCAACGGTAACAAAAGCCATTGGTTCAACCTTCTGTTGGAGACATCCCACTTTGTGTCACGGCTGTGAGGACTGTGACCAAGTAATGTCGGCCAATGGCACGAGAGATGTTCGTCAGGTAGTCTGCTTCCCCCTCGACACCAAGTTCCTTCAAGGCAGGAGCCATGTTCGACCTTAATCTTGTCTACACGGCATCTAGAGAGGAACAGGTGCTCAGAAACACAAGACCAGGCAACCCCAACGTCCATCCACGGAGGAAAGGGTAACCATCCGTGGCAGACGCCCACAACCGAGCATTATCCAGCCTTGAAAAGGAATGATGTCGTGGGGCACCTGGATAGCTCCGACGGTTAAGCGTCCGACTTTGGCTCAGGTCGCAGTCGTGAGTTTCAGCCCCAGGTTGTGCTGTCGGCTGTCAGCGCTGAGCCCACTTCACTTCCTCTGCCCCCCTCTCGTTCTCTGTCCCTTCCCCACTCACTCTCTCTCTCTCAAAAATAAAAAGACATTTAAAAACTTTAAAAAAGAAAGAAATGACGTCATGATACCAGCTATGACATGGATGAACCCCGAAAACATTATGCTCGGTGAGAGAAGCAGGCACACCAGGGCACTTGCTGGGTGACTCCTCTGATGACAAATATCCAGAACAGGTCAACTCGCAGAGGCAGAGGGCACTCCGTGGCTGCCCAGAGAGCGCCTACCCGACGGGTTTGGAGTAATGGAAACATTCTAGAATTAAAGAAAGATGACAGCTGCATAGCACTAATGGCCTAAATGCCACTAAACAGTACACAACACAAATTAGTTGTATGTTATGTGCAGTTCACCTTAATTTTATTTTTTAATGTTTATTTTTGAGAGACAGAGGCATGAGTGGGGGAGGGGCAGAGAAAGAGGGAGACACAGAACCCGAAGCAGGCTCCAGGCTACAAGCTGTCAGCACAGAGCTCGATGCGGGGCTCGAACCCACGAACTGCGAGATCATGACCTGAGCTGAAGTCAGACGCTGAAGTGACGGAGCCACCCAGGTGCTCCCCACCTTAATTTTAAAAACATACCTTGTTGAATGAACGAAGTGAATCTCTAGGTTCCGGCGCAAAGGTGTGTGAAAGCTGTATGTGGACACAGCTTTGTGCTTGTGCTGTCCCCTCACGACAGGAGTGCGGCCCTGATGGGGGCCTAGCCACCTAGCCATGGTGGGGGGGGGGGGGGGGGGTTGTGGAGGGGAGCTGGTGGTGTTCACATTCTGCACCCTTCTCTCCCTGTGACCACCGTTCGTGCACCATGCCTGATGGACGACACAGCCCCCAACAGCAAGCCCAGGAGAGCAGCGCGAGGCAGGTGCGGCCCGGGAGCCGATTCCATTGCATGTGTGCAATTTTACTCCGTGGATCACGTTTAGCAAGTATGTCTGCAATTAAAGGGGGTAGAGAGCCGATGATGTCACAAGACATCAAGCCAGTCGAGGCCCCTCGTCTGTCTCTCCCCAGCCCCTGGCAGGGGAGGGGAGAGTGAATGATGCTCTCTAACCATGAGACATATGAAAATCCGAGTCCATTTCCAATGGGTCCCAGCAAAAATACCAAGGTAAAGATGGGGCGGGAGCTTGGTGGTAAATGCTGGGTTTGTTCTAACCTCATCCCAAGGACCAAATGCAGCCCGCGGTCTGTTTTTGTATGGTCTGTGAGCTAAGAATAGCTTTTACCTTTTAAAAGATACACACACACACACACACACATATGTATACATATATAAATAAAAGAATACACAGCAGAAACCGTATGCAGCTCAAAAGGCCTAAAACACTGACGTGGGCACCCAGCACCACTTCCTTCCTCGGGGCCCTCCACGCACAAATTTGAGGAAATCAACCCACTTGTAGAGAAAAACCACTCGGCCTCAATCTGTCCCCACTGGTTACCAGACTCCACACTTCAGCCCTAGGATAAACAAACAGTAAAATATTCACAAGCCTTTGCAAACCTCTATGAATGCCAACGTGCCAGGTATGGTCTGAAATTGTTTGCTGAGGCTATTTCTGTCCCGGGAAAACCGACCTGCCGGAACGTCAGGGCTGAGACAGGCCCACAAACCAGGAAGAGCCTCTTCTCCTCTCACTGGAGCTGAAGAACAGGAACCGACGGCCGAAAGCAACGCTCCAGATCACATGATGTGTTGTTCTCGAAAACCGAAGAAGTTCAGGGTGATGTCACGGGGGTGAGCAGCCTTTGAGCCCGTCAATGTCTGTCGTCTAGACAGCCCGGCCCTCACTGCCCAGCCCAGCACCTCCAGGAAGAGCCCCTCCCAGGCACTGGGAGCCTCAGGCATTCAGATGGGGGACACATGAAAGCCCTGTCCTTGGGGAGGGCACCCGCCACCCTCCCCGGGAATGACACCCACCTGGGGACAGTGCTCTCTCCCTGCCTCCACCCCCAACCCCACAGGCCCTGCTCATCTGACCTGGGGAAAGTCAGGGAGGAAGAAGATGCCACAAATCCCTGTAGGTAGCAGGGTGTGTGGGACCCAGACCAAAGCTCCCGGTGGGGACAGGAGCCGCAGGTCTGGGCTCGGTGCACACGGATGAAGCCGGCAGCGCTTGGATCGGACTCTGCTGTTGGGAAATCAAGGCTTCGTGGTCAGTGGGGTTTGATTTCACATACACTGTGTGAGTCTAACCATTCCCAGGAGCGCCGAGGGCATTAATGAAATATGGTTCACCTTAGGTCGGCACCAAAGCAGTAATAATGGGAGCAGGGAGAATTAAAAGCTTGTGCTGCAAGGAGAGATCTTGGAAGCCAGGCTGTGGAATTAGAAGCCTTCTTCCTGGGGGAAATTTTTAGAAAGCTGGGAAGCTACTTCCTGGGAGAGGCTGGTGCCGGGCGGTACACAAGGTAAATAAGGAAACTTGTCCTGGGCTCTGTGTGCCCATGCCCTCGTAGAGGCACATACACAGACATATACACAGACGCTTACACACACACACACACACACACACACACACACACACAGGAAGACATGCAGGTACATACGCACACAGAGGCATGCACACAGGCACGCACACACAGGTACACACAGAAAGACATGCACACAGGTACACAGAGAGGCATGCATATAGGTACACATACACAGAAGCATGTACACAGGCACACACAGGTACACACACACACAGGCATGTACACAAACGTTCACACACAGGGGCATGCACACAGATGGATACGCACAGGGGCATGCACACAGGCGTACACACATATAGAGGCATGTGCACAGATGTACACACACAGAAGCACACACACAGGTACAGATACACACACAAACATGTACACAGATGTACACACACCGAAGCATGCACACAGGTACACAGAGATGCAGGCACACAGGTGTACACACACAGAGGCATGTACATAGATGTACACACACAGAAGCACACAAACAGGTACACACAGAGGCATGCACACTGATGTATGCACCCAGAAGCACACACACAGGTACACATACACAGACACACGCACACAGATGTACACACACAGGTACACACACAGCTCTGGAGGCTGTTAGTCCACTGACTGACCACAAGGAGCCCGTGCCAAGGACAAGGAGATCATGGGTGCAGTGCACAGAGGTGAGGCCGAGCATATGCCTTGGTGTGACCGGTCCCAGCTTTGAAATAAGGTACCTGGGGGCTGTGAAAGGCTTGCCTTGTGTGTTCCTAAGCTTCTTACTTCTTCATAATCACCAACAGGCCTACAAGCATCCCCCCGCTCAACTCCTGGATCAGGGCCTGGCACACAACAGGTATTTAGTAAATATTTCTTGATTAAATGGACTGCCAAGACTTGTTTCTTCCTAAGATCAACACCTCCCTTTTCCTGGTGGGGGAGGCGGGGGGAGAGAGGATCCCTGGACTCGATTCTGGCTGCCTCCTGGCTTCCTGTCAGCAGGGCTGAGGACAGGGATGCATTGTGAGTTGGGGGTCGTGTGTGCACCAAGCACAGGCTCACAGGTCTCATCCCGGCTCTTCACGCCAGGCTGGGTGACCCTGGACAAGTCACTAGCATTCTCCTGGCCTCGGTCGGCTCACCTGCAAATTGAAGGGCCGGGCGGCTGAGCCTCCCACTCTCCCCGGCTCCTGGCTCTTCCACACTCTCCCTGAGGGCAGGCCATGCGCCACGACCGTATTACAAACACAAATGCCGCCACGCGGTGGTCTCAAAGTCATTTTGGTGACCCGATGGGGTGATAAAAGGAGAGCCAGCACTGGGGTGTGGTCCCTGCCGCTAGAGGCAGAAAGACGACCTTAACTGAGGTGCAGAGAGATGCCGCACAGACACTGTCTCCTTTGACCTGCTCCAACCAGGGGGATGGGCACCATGGTGGCCGCTTCCCCAGGGAGGAAGGTCAATAACCAGCCACGGGAGCCACACTCGGGGTGAAGCCAGGATTCGAACCCAGCTCTGCCCAGAGTCCCTGCTCCTTCCATTCCCAGCGATACCTCCTGATTCATAGGCCTTTACTGGCACATCATGAGCCCCAGGCCCCCATGATGTGCTCCGACACCCACCACAGCCCCCAGACCCCCAGGATGAGCCCCGGTCCCCACGGTGACTCCGACACCTCCCATGAGTCTCAGCGCCCCGCCCCCCCCCCCCAGCCCCCCTTGCAGCTTCCCAGCTGCCCTGTAAGACGCGCCACGGTCCCGGCTCCTGCCTCAGCATCCACTAATCACACCACATCTCCCCCCACCGAGAGAGGGCACCTCTCCTTTTCCTTCCTCAAACCACCCTACTGTGATGGCAGGAATCTGTCACCGGGCTCAAGACAAAGCTGTAGCAGCAAGAAGCTGAACCCCCTCCACTCAACCGAACTCAGGGACCCCAAGAGTCTGGGGTCCAGACTCGTAATTCCCAGTGAGAATGGCTGGAAGACACAGCTGCCCGGGGATCACCGAGCCCACGGCCACACCGCCACGTCTGCAGACAGACCCGCCCTGCCCAGGGGCTGCCCTGGCCCAGGAGCTGGGGTGGGAGGCACCACAATACCTCAGCCCCATGTGCCTCAGGTGTCAGGGTCCTGCTCTGATGGAAACCTCTATGTGAAGGGCAAATGGAAGGGCAAATGGTGCTAGAAGGGCAGGCTCTGGAGGAAAGGCCTCGGTTCACGCCTCGGCCCCACCCCTTCCGAGCCAGCAAGGAGCCGAGGGGGAGCTTGGTGGGGGCCGGCACGGGTGCTGGGGCCCGGAGCCAGAAACGAAAGGTACTCCGTGCTCCATGTTCCGGAGAGAGCCCCAGACATCTGGGCCGGCCGTTCACACCCTTCACAGGGCCTGCTCAGAGTGGGCAGAACCATTACTACCAGTAGCCAACTCCCCACCTTCCAGGCCATATGACAGGGCAGAGAGTGGAGAAAAGGAGTCATCAATCAGCCTGCCGGCAGGAGGGCAATATTCATGGTGGAAGATGTGACCGTTGCCCCAGGTCCCTGGAGACAAAACTCCAAGGGAACTGCTCAGGGGGATCAGGAAGCAGGGGACCTGGCCACCCTGCTCCCCAGGCAGGAGCTGCGCTGGGAACGCTCAGTCCCAAGAGGTGGAGACCTGAGAACAAAATGGGTTGTGGAGAGAGTCCTGCCAGAGGCCAGCCTGTGCCATGGAGGTCTGAGGACACCAGGGACTCAGGAGCAGCACCTGCCTCCACCTGGGATCTGTGTGAGTGGCGGGGCCCCCAGGCGGGCAAAGAAAGGAAAGGGGCAGGTGGGGGCCTGGGAGGAGACCTCGTGTGGGCACCAGCCCATGACCTGTGTGGCCCCACCCAAAGCCAGGATTGGACGGAAGGGGGGCGGGCAGAGGGGGCCAGGACAAAACCAAGTCCACGATGTAGACATGGGCACATGGCAGGGTTACCCACAGAGCCAGAGGCGAACAAGCTGGAAGTGAACAGGCAGGGAGTCACTTGAGACAACCCTGTCCACGCCCCACCCCCTCACCCCCACCTTGGGCCAGTCCCAGAAGAGCCAGATTCCAAAGACGGAAGGGGAGAGACTTAAGAGTGCAGCCCCTGAGGGACCAGACCGCGGCACTTGGATGGTCAGGGCACCTCACCAGGTGCTGCACAGGCTGCGTCTTCACCTCTCCGACCCTCGGAGGAGAGAGTGAGAAGATCCTTCTCACGGGTCATCAAGGAGGACCCACAGACACGTCAGTGAGCCCCAGGCGCAGGGCCAGACACAGATGACAATGACAGTAAAAACTTCCTCCAGCTCCAGAACCACCTTCCAGTTCCTCCCCAGGCTTCTGCCACGCCCTCTGCCACTGCCCTCTCCTTCCCAAGCAGCCTCCCAAACTGCCCCAAACCCGCCTCTTCTCTGAGGACTCGGCTCCCACTCAAGCCTCCTGAAGCTTAAGCATACACTCCCCTAGATCCCTGAAGTCATTGCTTAACCGTGTGGTACACAGTACATTTTGTGTCTCCCCAGCCAGATGTTCGCCCCTCGCAGAACAGGTGTCACGTACGCAATAGGCTATGTTCTCCCAGAAATACTGTACCACGCAGGACAGGCCTGACACTCAGATGTCAGAAGTGTGGGTGGGTCTCCCGGCTCTTCCGTGCACTGACCATGTGACCCTGAGTGAGTCACTGAACCTCTCTGACCTTCCCCAAAAAGGGAACACTATCTGGGGACTGCCGTGAAGCATAAGCAAACCACTCAGAACTGTGCCTAGCACACAGTAGGCACTTCTTAATTATTTCCTGCTACCCCTCCCCCAAAATATGATGTACTTGTTCTGAGATGGGACCGGGCAGCAGGAATTCTTAAGGCTCTCTCTCCTGGCAATTCCAGTGGTTGAGAACCTTGTCTAAGAGAAGGCACGTGGAGGAGGGGGGCACCTGCGGGGCTCAGTCAGTTAAGCATCCGGCTTCAGCTCAGGTCGTGATCTCACAGTTCGTGGGTTCGAGCCCCGCGTCTGGCTCTGTGCTGAGATTCGGAGCCTGGAGCCTGCTTCAGATTCTGTGTCTCCCTCTCTCTCTGCCCCTCCCATGCTCATGCTCATGCTCTGTCTCTCTCTGTCTCTCTCTCAAAAATAAACATAAAAAAATTTTTTTTAATAAGAGAAGGTACACGGGAGGGAAGAGGGAGTGACGTCAGAGCTGAGCGCCGAGCTGAGCCCCAAAGGGTGACTCCCTTTAGAACTCCCCAGAAATATCAGAGCATTTGTCAGGAAGCCAGGGGATGGCTCTGCTCTGCAGGGTCTCGGATGCCAGCACGGAGGCACCACCTTCCTCCGCCAGCCACCCTAGATATATAAAGAGGAAAAAAAGACTGGGAAGATATAAAGAGGCCAGAGCTTGAGGCCTCTTGGCCTGAGCAGCTCTGTCTGCCTGGTCACTCTTTCCCTCACTCAGCATTTACTTGCCAACCAGCAGATGGTGCAGAAACTGTGGCCCTGGCCCTAATCCAGCCGGGCGGAGGATTTGCATGTGATTAGCAGAGAGCTATGGCACTGCCCTACGTTTCCCTTTTCTTTTTTTTTCTTCAAAAAGGGGCACAAACGATCTCAGTACAAAACACGATCGCTGTCACAGTGCTGGAAGTAACATCAACCCATCTGCCTTTTGTATCTTGCAGGAACTATCTCTTTCTGATCCCACTAAAAAGCTGGAGTAGTCTGCAATGTAGCTGACTGCCTCAACCAGTTTGGGAGCTTAAAAGTAGTAGCTGGCGAGATAAAACCCACCACTTGCGAACTGGAAAACAGGGTGCTACACAGAACATATCAGCAGACTTCAAGTGTGGATCCATTCTTATAAGGTTATACCAGCTACTAAACGGTACGTGTGCTATTTTGCAGTCAGAACGTATTTCCACCAGATTTCCAGTCATGGACTGCTTCTACCTTTTCTGGCCTTTCTTTTTTTTAAGCAATGGCATTTTCTTTAGAGAAACAGGGACGCTGTGAAAAGGAATGTAATGCCTGCTCGCACAAAGCCTCTGCCCATGAGAGAGCTCTTAAATCAACAGGTGACATGGGCAGAGTCCTAGTGAAAATGCATGCTTTAGTGCTTGGAAAGCTAATGAGAATCAGAGATGACGGTGATGGCATTGTGCTATTAAACCTTTATGCAATTCTTTACGCGGTATTTGCACAGCACTTTACAATAGCTGTCCTTTTCTCAAGACAGCCCTCACAGCAGCCAAGTCGATTCACATGGTCTCCCATTAGCTTATTAACAACATGCCTCATAAACTGGTTCCTCTGTGCCCGTAAAAGAGCCCCAGTAAACTTTATGGCTTTTTCTTGGGGGCCTCTCAGACCGGCTCAGACAGCAAGCCCGACCTCCTGCCGCAGCAGCTGGGGAGCTGGGTGGAACCCCAGACTGCTGTTTAGCAACCCTGTGAAATGAATTAGTAAGCTCCAGTTCATTCAAGAGGGCTCCTAAGCTGGAGATGAAAAACATCTTACCCGAAACGGGGCAATCCCACCCTGCCATCACTCAAAACAAAAAAGAAAAGAAAAGAAAAGAAAAAAAAACCGGCGTCTGGCCCAAATCTGGAGACCAACATGCGGATGACCTTTCCAGGCTCAGAGTGAGGTGCCCTGGGATGACGGGATGGAGGAGAAATTCTACAGTTCAAGTCTTCCTGGCGGACACACTTCCCACAGTACCGATCCTGATGTGTGTGTGAGGGAAGATGCGGCTGTGTCTGGACAGTGAGGGCCCGACTGTCCCATGGCCCACTGGACCATGTTGAGCTAGGGGCAGAGACAGACGTGGTGGCCTCCGGCCCCGACTTCCTTTCGCTTTCGCCTCTTTTGGGAATACAAGGGCGATACCTTGTATCTGTACCTGCAGAATGGCCTGCAGGTAGGACAGGGCTCGGGTGGCCCCAGCCCAGTGCCTTTTCCCCTACACGGTCAGCCCTGGGGCTCTGTGACCGCCCCCAGGCAGCCGTCGCCCCGGCATCCGGCGGCGCCGAGCAGGGCGGGGAGCCACCTGCCAGGTGAGCGCCCGCCCAGGTGCCTCCCGCTCGCGGCGCTGCGTTCCGCGACTCACCTGCGTGAAATACAAGTTCATCAGCGTGAGGGTGAAGAACTGCAGGCACACGGGAAAACAGTAGAGCAGCCAGAAGACGAAGGGGCTGAGCGCATTGGCCGCCACGAAATCTTTGAAGTAGAAGGAGAAGAGGACCGTCCGCAGGGAGGCCCAGAAGAGGCAGAGGAAGAGGAAGACGCTCTGGTAGCTAAGCCGCTTGTGGCGGTAGCGCAGCACCAGCCAGAGCTGGACGTAGATGAACACGAAGAGCAGCGAGTAGAACACGGTGTAGACGATGGTGAGGCCGAGCTTCACGTAGGGGGGCACGGCCGGGGTCAGCGTGGGCGGCAGCGAGTCGTTGCGGAGAGGGTCCCACGGCGGAGCCTCCATCGGGCCGGGGGCGCTGCAGCGGGGCCGGGGGCGCTCGGGCCTCATCGGGGCTCGCCGCCGCCGCCGCCCCCGCGGGGGTCTCCGAGCATCGCGCTCCGCCCGGAGCCCGGCGACTGGAGGAAAGAAAACAAGCCGCACTTCCTCCCCCGGCACCACATGATTCACTGGGGCGGCCTTTGTCTGCGATTGGCAGCGCCGCGCCCGCCGCCCCCGCGCGCCCGCCAGCCCCGCGCGCCCCTGCGCCGCCCCGCGCGCCCGCGGGCGCCCACCCCGCGGCCCCGAGCCAAACGCCCTCTCGCCCCGCGTGGCCCCGCCCCGCCCCCCGCACTGCGCGTCCCCGGCGCCGCCCCGCCCCCCTCCAGACACCGCGCCACTACTCTGCCCCGCCCCCCGGCTCCGCGCGACGCGCCCCAGCACCGCACCGCCCCCTGTCCCGCCCCCGCCAGACGCCGCGCCGCGCGCCCCATCACCGCACCGCCTCCTGTCCCGCCCCCACCAGAGTCGGCGCCGCGCGCCCCAGCACCGCACCGCCTCCTGCCCCGCCCCCGCCAGAGTCCGCGCCGCGCGCCCCATCACCGCATCGCCCTCTACCCCGCCCCCGCCAGACACCGCGCGGCGCGCCCCATCACCGCACCGCCTCCTGCCCCGCCCCCGCCAGAGTCGGCGCCGCGCGCCCCATCACCGCATCGCCCTCTACCCCGCCCCCGCCAGACACCGCGCGACGCGCCCCATCACCGCACCGCCTCCTGCCCCGCCCCCGCCAGACACCGCGCGGCGTGCCCCATCACCGCACCGCCCCCTGTCCCGCCCCCTCCAGACACCGCGCGGCGCGCCCCATCACCGCACCGCCCCCTGTCCCGCCCCCGCCAGACACCGTGCGGCGCGCCCCAGCACCGCACCGCCTCCTTCCCTGCCAGAGCTCGCGCTACTACTCTGCCCCGCGCCCCGCCAGACCCAGCGCCGCGCGCCCCAGCACCGCACCTACAGCCGCCGGATACTGTGTGGGGCGCCCCATCACCGTACCTCCCCCTGCCCCGCCGGGCACCGCGCGCCCCAGCACCGCACAGCCCTCCCGGCCAGACACCGCGCCCGCGCGCCCCAGCAGCGCACCCGTCCCCTGGTCCCGCACCGCCAGACACCTCACGGCGCGCCCCAGCACCGCAGAGCCCCCGGCCAGACACCGCGCCGCGCGCCCCAGCACCGCACTGCCGCCCGCCACCGGGTCTCCACTCCGCATCGCCGCCAGGCGGACTCTAGGCTCTGCCTGCGGCACGGCACGCCACCCCGCTCCCCTCCCCCGCTGCGTCCAGCACCCGAAGCCCCCCCACCAACCGCCCGCCCTCGTTTGGTGCTTCTCACTGCCTCCCGCTACCTGCTGATGATTACTTGTTTCGCACAAGTTAATTCTTTTATTTCAAAACAACAAACTCAGTCTTTTTTTTTTTTTTTAATTAAAATGTATAACTGTACGACTCCGGCTGTGAAGTGGTGGTGCTTTTCCTTGGAAATCTCAGGCTGGGGTGACATTTACTTCTAAATCCAGAAAATGCCCAAGATAAAGTTTGTGTTTTTGAGGTCACGTATACCGCGAGTGAGGAAGGGAATGGTTCTGTGGCTGCTGCCTGGTCCCGGTGGTAACCTGGTAACCGGGGCATTTTTCTCCCGGAGACGCATACCGTGCGCCCCTCACAGCGCCCCTCGCCTCCCAACGGCGCAGTTCGGACAGCGAGGAGCGTGGGCGGCGGGGAGGCTGGGTCAGCGCCACGGAGGCCACAGGACTCAGGAGTGAAGCTTTGCTGCCCTGGGTGTGCTGCCTCACATTCCAGTCCAGCCCAGCCAGCGGGGTGTTCTGTCCGCCAGACCCCCAGTCCCCTCATTTGCGGCGCCAGACAGGATCGATGCTCCCAGACAGAAAACTTGACTTAGTTTACACCCCAGGCCATCTCTCCAGGTTACCCCGGGATGCCGGCAGTTGTGGAGTGCTGGGGACAGAGAGGGGATGCCAGGCTGACCTCTGGAAGCACTCCAGACAAGCAGTTCGGGTAAACAGAAGAAAGAGGCCCGAATCTCCAAGGCTCCAGTAATTTCTTGTGACTCCTTTTCTCATCTGTAGAGTCAACTTCAAGCGAAATTGTGGGTTTTTCTAAAACTGGCCCCGCGGAGCCTGGATCCAGCCCTGTTTTTCCTCCAAATTAGTGTTTACACTTTCCCGATATATTCCAGGTGCTTCACCAAGGCAACGTGTACCTTTGGCGTCAGGCTCCTGTTCCAGCTTCTCCAACTTTCCCTTCTCATCGCCACTTGAAGAGGAAATACCGCGGTGCCTGGGTGGCTCAGTAGGTCGAGCATCTAGACTCTTGATTTCTGCTCAGTTCAGGATCCCAGGGTTGTGGGATCAAGCCCCACCTCAGGCTCTGAACTGAGCGTTGAATTTGCTTAAGATTCTCTCTCTCTCTCTCTCTCTCTCTCTCTCTCTCTCCCCTCTGCCCCTCTCCCCTGCTCACATGTTCATGCTCTCTCTCTCTCTCTCTCTCTCTCTAAAATAAAAAATAGAGAGGAAATAATCCCCCACCTGTGATCTTGTTCCCCTCAATCCCTTCTGCACAGAGCAACTGGAGTGAGCTCTCTGAAGAGTAAGTCTGACCATGTTGCTCCCAGGCTTAATAATATTCACTTGTCCCTCACCGTTCTGAGGATAAAGTCCACACCCCTACCCAAGCTTACCTCCCTGACTTGTCTCTCTAACAGGTGTTACAGAATGTTAAACAACTCTTAACTCTCCTACACCTAGAAAACTCTTTCCACTCTTTCCTCCAACAACTAGCCAAATCCTATTCATGTATAAGGAGGTTACTTCCTCCTGAAAGTCTCCCCAGACTATGCCACCCACCATCTACTCAGGATTAGATTGAATGCACCACCTGTGTGATTACAGGGCAACCTTGCACAATTTGTCAGTCACCCCACTTGTCTGTAAGTTTCCTTCAGCTAGAAATGATGCCTTGTTTATCAATGTCTTCCCTGTGTTTGCCTGGAGATTAAAAAAAATATCTGTTATTACCTTATTATACTGAAAGAATATAGTTTGTCATCAGAGGCCCAGGCTCTGATATTTCTCTTTCACCATGTGAGACCTCTATTCACAAGACTACCTTAGGACCCAATATGGCTGCCAGCTCTACAACCATTGCATCCACCTCCCAGGCTGGCCTTAGGAAGAACAGGGGAGAACTAGAGGGCCCTTGTCCTTTCCTGTTTATGGAGCCTTCCCAGAAATACCACAGAATGCATCCGCTTTCCCCTCATTGTTAAAACTTAGTTACCTTAAAGAGGCAACTGCAAGAGAGATTGGGAAATGTAGTTTTTATTCCATATGGCAACATGCACAGCTAGAAGTCAAGGTTCTGTGATTATGGATGAAGAGGAGAATGGATTTGGGGAGGAATTAGCAGTCTCTACCAGCATCAAATGTGCTTCTCACTATTCTTAACATTTTTGAAAATAAAAACTATGTAAAATAAAAATACTTGCACTTAATAGAATGCAACATGCCTGGGGCACCTGGGTGGCTCAGTCCTTTAAGTGTCCGATTTCAGCTCAGGTCATGATCTCGCAGTTCTGGGTTCGAGCCCCACATCGGGCTCTGTGCTGACAGCTCAGAGCCTGGAGCCTGCTTCGGATTCTGTGTCTCCCTCTCTCTCTGCCCCTCTCCCACTCCTGCTCTGTCTCTCTCCCTCTCTCCCTCTCTCAATAATAAATAAATATGTTTAAGAAATTTTTTAAAAAGAATGCAACATGCCTTGTACACTTGAAAAATACTTTCACTCCTCCTCACCAAGGGGTCACACTGAAAGGTCATTTCCTGGGTCCAGCTTGGAGTCCAGCACCTGTGGGGGACAGTCATTCTTCCTTTCATTCTGCCACTGCCCATCTCAATATTCTGATCTCCTAGATTAAGTTGTCTAGTCCTAATTTATCTTATATAAACAGAAGAAAAAATACAAGGCAGTTAGTTAAAATAGATATAAACACACATAAGGCACAGCAAGGAAGAAAATATAAGTAGAAGTTAGAGTTCATTGTTTTTGCAACTCGTCACAAAGCTATAAGTCATAAAACGATACCAATTTATGACTCCTCTCTTCAATGCATATTACAAAATCTCCATTTCTCTTTATCAAGCATCTCAGCTAATCAGGAGATAACTCTCATGTCTGAGGGATCTGAGTATGTTAATTTTTATTTTAAGGTTTTTTTATTTATTTGAGAGAGAGAGAGAGAGAGAGAGAGAGAGAGAGAGAGAGAATGAGTGGGGGAGGGGCAGAAACAGAGAGGGAAACAAAGAATCCGAAGCAGGCTCCAGGCTCTGAGCTGTCAGCACAGAGCCCAACACAGGGCTCAAACCCACGAACCATGAGATCATGACCTGAGCCAAAATCAAGAGCCAAACACTTAACCGACTGAGCCACCCAGGCACCCTGAGTATGTTAATTTTTTTTTAACAAAAAGTTTTTTCCCATTGGACATCCCACAGCAAGAGACACCAGCACGGCTAGCTTCTACGGGCCTCCTTTTGCCCATTGTGTGATGGCAATCTTACATCCCTTTGAGTGTCACTATCATCACAGCCAACAGTAGAAGTGAGCTTTCGTGCAATTTCAGCCCCTGGCATGAAGAGTCTGGAATAGCCAGTATCTCCATTTCGATCTCAAGGGAGCTATGCTGGAGTCCCCTGGGAGAAAAATTCCTCCTCGGTCGCTATGACCTTCAAACTCGCAAAGCCCAAAGGAGAAGGGAACAGAAACAAAAACTTTGCAAGTGGGTCATTTGGCATATCAGAGATGCCATCCCCTTGGATCCTGTACCCACGTATCCTGGCTGCAGGAGAAACACCATATATTGGCCTTGAGATCAGAAGATAGCCTGTGTGTGCAGGACAGTCATATTGTCCTTGCAGGTGTATCTTCCAGCAGGCAATATCACCAAGCCTACAACTGTCATTCCATTATTCTTTAAGCCCAGCTGCTTCTAAGGGACAGAAATTAGCCCACCTTATTTCTTCTTTTGGTGCAAAGTGAGGTTCTTAGTCAGAAGCAATATTGTGTAGAATGCCATGA
This sequence comes from Felis catus, assembly GCF_018350175.1. Taxonomy (NCBI): domain Eukaryota; kingdom Metazoa; phylum Chordata; class Mammalia; order Carnivora; family Felidae; genus Felis; species Felis catus. Next base: position 12,715,209 of record NC_058378.1, read on the forward strand.
TGATGAACATGCCATTCAGAAAGTCTGAGCATGAGAGCATAGGCATGGTGGGAAAAGAAATCCAACTTCAGAAGCATTGTCTCTTTCAGTGAGGACAAATCACTGATCCCCCTCCATGATGAAAGAAGTCTATATAATAATCTGCTTCCAGGTGTCTGTGTAGGACCTCCTCTGAATTTGGTGCCTTTTGCAAGACTCATTTGGTTAGTGATGCTGGAAAGAAGCCAGGTCAACCGTGGAAGGGGAAGTCTAAGTTGCTTAAAACAAGGCTGAGTCTCTGCCTACATGGTCACTGTGTCCATGAACCCACTGAATAAGCAGTGGACTAGCTGGGGAAAGAAGCTGACTTACATTCAAGGCGCTAGCTAACCTCTCCTCTTGAATACTGAGCGTCTCCAGTGTAACTGGGTCTTTTGGTGACCTGACTTGGTGGCTTGATGGACCAAAATAACATTAGGCTCAAACGGACAGCTCTAGACTGCATGGTAATCTGAGTTTCTTCATAAGGCATTCAGTTCCTTTCATGGCCCAGTAGCAAGCCAAGTTTTTTTCTCAAAAGGAAAATAGCTATTTGACAAAGAAGGTATCACTGAGAGTTGACACTGTGATTCTCCTAATAGGGCTTGTCACGAGTACCATACGTCTGTCCAATCTGCCATTGGCACTTGGATCCAATGCCATTGGATCCACTGAGTCGAAGGCAGCAGAACAGATTGTACTGCAGCATGAGCAAGATGGAGAGTCTTCTGTATCTCTGGGCCATTCCTCAAAATTAGCACCCTCTGAGTCACCCAGTAACTCACCCAATGTGACAAATGTTGCTTCCATTGAGGACTTCAAAGCATTCTCTCTCTTTCCTGTAGGAGGTTGTATAAGGTACAACCGCTCATCCTTTGCTTTGGAGAAGCTATCTCAGCCTGCTGAGATCACTAGACTCTCTAAAATTGGCTCCAAAGGGGGGTGGGGTGGCACCTGGGTGGCTCAGTTGGTTAAGCATCCGACTTTGGCTCAGGTCATGATCTCACAGTTCATGGGTTCGAGCCCTCCATCGAGCCCTGCATCGGGCTCTGTGCTGACAGCTCAGAGCCTGGAGCCTTCTTCAGATTCTATGTCTCCCTCTCTCTCTGCCTCTCCCCCCCTTGCACGAGTTTGCTCTCTCTCCTCTCTCTCTCAAAAATAAATAAATAACCATTTTAAAAATAAATAAAATTGTCTCCTAAGGTCACAAGTCCCTGTATATTCATGCAGTGTATTTCCCACACTATGATTTGCATGTTTCTTACCAACACATCTAGAATATATATGATTTGTGCTGTTGGGCCCCGCGAGCATGATATCATCAATGGAGTAATCACTGTGTTGTCCTAAAGAATGTTGAGCTGATTACAATTTCTATAGACCAAACTGTGATGTGGAGCCGGAGTTGACATAATACTGAAGCAAGATGGGAAGCCGTCCTTGCCAGATGAGAGAAAGCAGTTTTGGAGTTCTTTGCTTAATGGGAATGAGAAAAAAGCATCCTTCTCCAGGAGCTGTGTGGATTTGCTGTACAAAGTTACCACCTTGTGAAGCTCATGATAACTCATTATCACTAAGACCCGTCCATCTTCTACATCAGCTGGACCGTTAAATGTGGATGTTGTCGGAAGTTACCACTTCTGAAGCGTTCAAGTTCAGGCCTAAGAATTGCATATGGGTACAAGTTGTCTGTTGATGACGTGTCCAAGCTGGAGCATCCTGGTGTGGATTACGTAGGGCCATGGAGGACTACCCATCTATTTCGGTGCTAGGACTCATGGTCAATTAGTTTCTGCCAAAGAGATCCAATGTGTAGATAATTCTGATTCCCAGACTGGCCCTGAGCCAGTCAGCAGGCCTTCCACTGAGATGACCTTGCCTCTCCTGGTGGTTGTGCCCCCACTGACCTCTGACGCCCGGAATCCTGGCAAATGTGAGGGAGTCTATTTGACTCCAGCAGCTCTGAACAGCATCCCTGATGTACATAAAACAGCCATGGCAGTGCTTTTGAGAGGTGGTGGCATTTCCCTCACCAATGTATTTCTCAGTACCTCGATGAAAGGGGTATCTCCTGGTCCCTCTCAGGGAACAGAGTTAGGGGATTGGTGAATGGCTCAGACGCAGTATATCCACACCCACGTTCCTATTTCCTTCGGCTCTCGCTTCTCCATCATGCCAAAGGAATTGAGGCCTTTCAACCTCTCTTGGTGTGGGCCACCGGGTTTCATTCAACCAAGCAAGCAAGCCAAGGCTTAGAACCACTCCCCCTGCTCCAGGAAGCACACTGAGCGAGAATCTCTTGGGAAGGAGACATCCAGTTCCTCCCTCCCCGGTTTAACACCCTCAGAATTGATCCCCACGTGTATTTCCAAGACTTTTGCCAAGATAAAGAGCAAAATCTTGCACTTACTTTGGTGTAGAAGTCTCTTCCATCCAGGTTTGACTTTATTACATGAGACACGTGTTGGCATTTAGCTCCGGTTTTGGTCTGAAGATCATGAGAGGTGGCAAAGTGACTTCTCAGGCAGGAACATTATAGGTCTTCAAGCACATGATGAACAGCAGGGAGAAGGGGCTACTTTGTAAAACAAGGGAAGCTTTGTGTTCTGTGAGTCCTCCGCCCCCGTGTGTCCCATTTCTCACTCTCTCCGAGCAGTCCCTTAACTACCAATGAGAGACGAGAGGAGGTTGTGAAGCTAACAGATGTTGCAAATCAGGAACCCACAGAATCTGCCTGCTGGTCTCAGTTGCAGTTGCAAAAAGATAAGGTATTCTTTCCGTAGTCATTGAAAGCTCCTTGTTTTCAGACTGTGCCTTGGACGAGAAGTTAAGACCTTGCCATTCGCTTCTTAATCTTTCCAGCCATTAGGATCAACCCCTCCACCCCCACAGTTCTTGAATTCTTTGCTCCCTTCTTGCTGTTTTCTGGAAGCAATGGCTTGGTTTCTCAATGCCCTAACCTCAGTGGGACCTTCACTGTACTGGACGGCCGCTGCAAGTGACAACAAGGCATCATTTGCGCATGAACTGTCTTAATACTACTTGAATTTCCTTTGTCATGAGATCCAAACAGGCTAGATGATCAGTCTCCAATTCTCTCCCGTTTCCCGAGGGTATGTTGCTGCCATCACTCCTGGTGTCAATTTGACGTGGAAGTTTGTGTCACAGGCTATACCAATGCTGGACACTGGAAGCTGCCTGTATCCACTGGGGATGAAAACGGTTGCAGATAACAGAAAACCTGGTTAGTAAATAGGTTACAAATAAATGCTTATTTTTCTCACATATCTAGAAGTCAGTGGTTGCAAGCATGGATTCAACTGTCCAAAAAATCTGCCAAGGACTCTGGCTCTTTGGATCTGTTCTACCACCCTTAGTATATTGGCTCTAACAATCCTGAGAGTTGTTACCTCGTGGTTGCAACCTCATGGTTGCAACATGGCTGCTGAAGCCCCAGATAAGACATTTGTGTTGTCAAGGCAGAAACTGGGAGAAGACAGAAAGCGTGACTCTCATATCAGGAAGGCAAGAGTTTTCCCAGAAATCTCAAGACAAAACTCCACCTATATTAGCCTGGCCAGAAGTGTGCCGAACAGTCATCTAGTGACAAAAAGGAATCTGAGAACGTACATACTTGGCAGGACCAGGCTCTATATAGTAGGGGCAGGCAAGGGGTTGTAAAGGCTGTACGGGGCTGTTGGGTGAGGGAATCTCTCTCTAGAATAGATTATGCAGCTCACGCTTCTTTGAGTCAAGAACTTCTAAGTCAAAGTCTGGGGCAAGGCCATCTGTTTGGTAGAGCCTTGGCCATGTTCCCACATCCTAGCAGCAATGGCGGCTGGAAGCATAAGCATCTATAGCATCTTCAGCGGCCAAGGTGGGAGGTTCTACTTCCTAAAGCAGGACATTCCCCAATGTAGAAAGAGACTTCAGATGCTGGAGGGGCCCAAACGGTGACAGACATCTTCCTTCCTACATCGTTGTAGACCTTCCCAGATTATCGTCTGCAGGCAGTTACAAGTTGAGAATGAACTTTTTTTGGGAAACAGAATATTTGCATGCAATTATTATTTTTTAATTATCTGTCAGCTGTCCTCAGATATTCTTTTAAATACTTAAAGGGTGAGAAGGCAGCACTCCAAAGAAGGAAATCTGTTCCGCACCTTGGCTTGTTGCTGAGGTCCGGCTCACCACCAGGCTTCTCTTCCAGCTCTGTACTTTCTGTCTTGACTGGGGGTGCAGGTATCCAGGAACCTGCAGCCGCACAGCTGCCCCAGACCTACTGACCACAGCGTGCCCACCCTCCAGGCCTTTCCAGCACCCCCCACCCCCACCCCATGCTCCAAGCCCCATAAAATGCATCTGTGTTCCACTTCGGAGGACTAGAATTTCCAAGGTAGTAAGTAGCTCACTTAGATACACAAATCCTTGCTGGTACTTTGCTGGGAGAACGCACGCTGTCCTATTCGGTACGGCTGGTTGCAGCTACGGAAATGCATGAGAGTTAGAAACCACATAACCACCACGGCCTGACCATATTAATAAAGGCCCTGCGAAGGCACACACACTAACGGGGAGAAGCAGTCAACTGAAGAAGGCGTGGCCCCTGAGGCAACAGAAACTGTCCTTATTCACATTAATAGGTGTGAATTGTTAGGTGAAAACTACCTCATCGGTTCCAGCAGCCCCAGAATTATTGTTGTTTCACATTTTTAAAACTCAGCGCCTGAAAACTTTGTGTCATGTGGCTGTCAGTCTCTACATTCCACTCCTGAAAGGTTTCGTTTTGCTGTAAGAGACGATAGGTTTGTCCTGCCTCAGCAAACCTAAACTTACAGAAAAGCATAGTGATCGCTTCATTTTCGTGATCAGCACGTATTAGATGTTTGATGGCTGCAGTGTTTGTTCTTAGCCATTTCTTGTGGGTTTCTGGTCTCATTTGCATTCTTAAACTTTGAAAGCTAAGAGTTTCAAACATTTCAGGAACGCTGAGAGATTCATGGGGGAGTAGGTGAAATACCATGAATGAGAAGGGTTTTGTAAGCTGAGATTATTCTTAGGCAAGATTTCAGCAAACAAATCTCACTTTTTGTGAAATACGAGTGACTTACACACCTCTTTCTTTCTTTCTTTTTTCTCTCATGCTTGTACTTCCTAAATTAAAAGACTATAAATCATATCAGATTTTTTTTAAACGACTTTATTGGATCCACCAAATGAGTGGATTTTAAAATTCACCCATTTCAAATGTACAATTCAGTGATTTTTCATCACCTCGCAGTGCAACTATCTCCATAAAACTGTGTTCGAATGTTTCATCCCTCCCAACAAGCAGCGTATCAGATTTAAATTCAGTCAGGTAGCCAGAGTGGGATTATTTGTAACAAACTCCAAATCTAGGACAATGCTGAACCGGTATCTAAGCAAACAGGCAGATGGTGCAGGCCTCCCGGGGTTATTCAGTAACCGCATTAAAACTTTGGCATTAAGTGGATGTGGGGCAAAAAGGGAACTTAGTGCAAACTGAGGCCCACAGCGGTCAAGAGCGTGGATGTTGCCTACTTGCCTGGAAACGGAACTACCAGTGAATCCCCAAGAGCCTGGCAACATCACACTCTGCTCCAGGGGAGTACTTTTCAGGGGTTTGCTCAAGTTTTGGTGGGGAGGGGAACTAGATCCAGTTCTTTCCAGGATTTCTTGGAAAGGCACCCAAGCTGCCTGCTATGCTCCATATTCCTCTTTGTAGCCCGTTATCGTCTCCGGAAAACGTAGCGCTTGAACAGGACACGGAGAAGCGAAAGCAGATTTCGCAGGGCCTGGGAATAACCATATCTTATTTTCAGGAGTGGAAGGTGCGTGCACAGCAGGGAGAATGAGCTGTTAGGATTAGACCACGGGTCTGCTGGGCACACACACATTTAGCCATGGAGGGTGGCTGGAACGTCTGTTCCAGTGAACTACGTAGAAAGGCTCGCCGATAGCCACAGGGCAGGGCAAAAGGGTGAGAGGTGTGCGTTCGGAGTAATTCTGAGAAAGCAGTTCCAGAGGCTGGGCTCGATCCAGGTTTCGTGGGGCCTGAAGCTTCCTCGATGTCGGAAACCCTCTTTAAGGAAAGAAAAACAAAACTACTAATACAAAACTAGGTAAAGTGAATATTTACTTGAACAACAAATTACAAAATTTAAGAAGCCAATCAGCACCACAAATATCACAAAACCCAGAACAATGCAGGGATTTTACTAATTAATTGCCTGAGGCATTTCTAAATACTTTGTTCCCTTTATTTGCTGGCTGTATACGCCTCTTCACATAAGAATGATTCTGCAGTATAATCTTCTGTGGAGAGAAGAGAAAGATAATTCTTTCCTCGAACATGATTAACCAAATACTGATTTTTATTACCAAAGTTCAGGGGAGTTTCAGCTTCCTCACTTGGTAATGTTAGTCATGTAGAGCTTTAAGATTCTTGTCCGTTTGGGAAAACTTCAATGAACTTTTCTTTCACTTACAATCCATAGCTTGCAGGGCATCTCAAGCTTTCTTGTGCAGTGCTGAATGTTAAGTGGTCTTTGAATCAAGGGCCCTCGTTACCCAGTTGGTTGTGATGTCCCTGTTGGGGTGTATTGAAATTTCAGGCTATCTTTATATGTCAGGTCCAGCCTGTTGGAAGGGAAAACAAAGGCCACAGTAAGAAAAACTGCAGGCCAGCACTTGGGGCCCCAGGCTGGGCCACACCCAGAGATTCATTTGCGTTTCTCCTGTGAGGCAGTGCATAGTGATGCTTTGTGCTTGGAGAGGGAAGCATGAGCTCCCGGCCCACGGTGCCAGGGAGCGGCCTCCACCATCAGCCGTCTGGAGACCAGGGCAGGAGGGAGCGAAAGAGGAGGACGGAAGGCAAACTGAGGACCGTGCGGTGGGCAGGGCCGGGCCGCGCGGTCAGGGATGGTAGGACGTCACCAGCAGAGGCCTGGATCTGGACAGATGCCTTCTAGAGTAGATAGAGAATTGAAACCTGGCGCAAGAGTATCTAGCAGCAGATCCTAAACAAAATGCTTGCCCACTGGGCTCTTGAAGTGGGAAGCAGCACTGGGGAGAAGAGTTCTAACGGCAGTCATGCCCGATCGCTTGTCCTGAACTGAGGATAAGGAAACTAACAGTGTTCGTCTGCTCGGGCTGTCGTAACAAGGTACCAAAGAGTATGTGGCTTAAACAACAGAAATGGACTTTCTCACGGTCCCAGAGGCCAGGGGTCCACGGTGAGGCCTCTTCCTGGCTTGTGGATGGTCACCTTCTTGCTGTGTCCTCACATGCCCGAGTGAAAGTAAGCTCTGGTGTTTCTTCTCATAAGGGCACTAATCCTACCATGAGAGCCCCCCCCTCGTGACTTCTCCTAACCCAATTATCTCCCAAAGGCCCCAACTCCACATACCATCACACTGGGGGTTGGGCTTTCGGCACACGACTTTTGGGGGAGACGGCATTCAGTTCACAGCAGCATATAAATGAAGGAAAGGGTAAAGCCCAGGGAATCACAGGGCTCAAACGAGTCGGGGAGAAGTGGAGTCACACAGGCAGTGAGAGCCAGTCTGGGGAGCTAGTGGGTGGGTGAGCTGCCCCCCTCTGCCCATAGGAACAGCACAAAGCCACACCACAGCCACAGCGGCCCTGGCCCGTCCACCACATGCTGCCTCAGCCCATCTGGGTCATGGGAACAGCGCCAGCCTTCTGCTTGGACAAACTCAATGACCAAGCTTCAGAACAATCTCCCATGATGGTGCAGTGAGAGCCCTCCACCAGAGGGCATGCAGCCTGAGCCCGTCAGCTGAGTAGATGGCTGAGCCACGTGGCTTTCTGGAGCACAGGGAAGCCCCAGAGGAGGAAGAAGGACATTCACAAGCCCAGCGCTAAGCTGCTGAGGCCGGAAATGGGTCACTCTGGAACCTGTGTGGGATGGACAAGTACCGTGCCTCACTGCTTTAAACATAGACTTGCTAGGGCGCCTGGGTGGCTCAGTTGGTTAAGCGTCTGACTCTTGATTTCAGTTCAGGTCACGATCTCATGGTTTGTGAGTTAACGCTGACAGCACAGAGCCTGCTTGGGATTTTCTCTCTCTCTCTTTCTCTCTCTGCCCCTCTCCCCAGCTCATGCTCTGTCTCTGTCAACATAAATAAATAAACTTTAATAAACATAGCCTTGCTGATAACCATGGTTCTTCTGTCCAAACTAGGTGATCAACACACAGGTCTACTGTGAAAAAGTGAAATAAAATATGCATATGAGCTCTTAGCCCTGTATCTAGAAGATTCCGCCAGTTGGGAGCAGTGAACGGTGCTGCCGTTGAAAGTTCCAGGGTGGTGATGGGGGACTGTCAGTGGTGAGAGGTGTATTCCGCTCTCTCGGTCCCCTCCGACCTCATTCCCACTGTGATGGGAGTGACTCAGCCACACGTGCCCTGAAGCGAGCAGTCACGTAGGAGACGTATGACCCCTCAGCTCCAGGGCCGAGAATCACAAGGTCAAGAGGGAAAGAGAAGGAAGTCCAGCATGAGGGAAGGCTCAGGGGACACGTAAGAACGAGGAGTGCACAGAACAAGGTTTGGCAGATGGAACAGAAGAGGGGCCCGGTCTCACGGGTCGTGTGGACTGTTAGGGGGGATGGGACGCAGGCCTGGGATCACCAGAGGAGGCTGGAACCTGAGAAGGTGGGGGGAGGAGGGCTGAGCATGGGAATTAAAAACGCTTGAGGAGAAGCAAACAAGCAAACAAACCAACAACGATCATCTCTAAGGTGTTAAAAGAAAACATTTTCAAGCATAGTATTTCATGCATTCCTAAGCATATTCCCGTTAATTTAACATACTGTTCTCTCTGGGTGATGAAAGGCTCAGAGAGGGTAGGAGAGTCCCTGAAGTCACACAGCTCACTGAGGGCAGAGCCGGCCCGGGAGGTCTCGCATTTAGCCCTGAAATGCTGTACAGTTCTGCCCAAAAGCACAGTGATGATCACCCCCCCCACACACACACACACACCACCCCCCACCACCCCAGCACCAGGGCAGGTGACTTTATAAACTGTAACTTGCCCCACCTGGCCTGCTTCCTTTAATATGTAGCCACGTGCTGGACTCTGGTCAGCGCAGCAAGGACAGCGAGCCCTTGGGCCAGGGGGCAGCCCAATCTGTCACGCTTCAGTAAGAGCTGCTCAAGTGACCACTTGGCAATGGCATTTTAACTATGAGCTGCTTTTCGGGCTCGGCCTCAGTCTGGATCCCACATGACTCTGCAACAGCAAGTTGTAGGAGACTCGAAACTGGCCTGTAGGCTGCATCTCTGTGAGCACTGGTGGGCTCCCAGGAGCTAACGGCCAAACCACCACGGACAAGCCGGTCCCCAGCAGGCCCTCCCAGCTGGTCACCTGCAACACAGGCATCAGGCACTGAGGCAGGTTCTGAGAATGCAGAGGCGTTTACTACACAGGCCTTGGCCTTGAGGAGCCCAAGGCAGAGACGCTCGCAAACACCATGTAGCCGGGGAAGCTCAGAGGCGGGAGGTTCAGCCTGTGGGTGGGGAACTTGGGTGGACTCTCCGGCCAGGGTGGCTTGGGGGGTATCAGCAGGCACTTGCAGAGCTGAGGGTGGTGGTTTTGGTTGGAGAACCATCTGGGGGCTCAGAGGGAAAGCAGACCCCCCTCTGTCCAGCCCATGGAGCGTCCCCTGCACTAGAGAGGGGGCAGCAGTGAGAGAGGAGCCTGGCCAGCAGCATTGACCAGGAGCTGCTGAGTTAGGATCTTATTCTGCAGAGACGGCATTAGTCAGGACGCTCTAAGTTGCGAACATCCCAAACCGCCTCCAATGAACAGAGCTTAGGGGGGCAGAGGTGGGGTTGGCCTTCAGGGTGTTGGGGTGAAGCCTGGGCGGGCCCCCGGAGGCCCCCTCATCGCAGGTCAGCTTCTCCCCACAGCAGGGCTGTGGCTGCTGCTGTGCACACGCACCTTCTAAGAGTTGGCCGGGAAGATGGCTTCTGTCCCCAGGCACAGTGGGGACACATACTCCTCCCTCCCCCTTCTGGGCAGAAACTCCTTCACGGGTGGCTGGCGGAGCCTTGTGCCTCAGGGTGGCGTGGCGGCTGGCTCTAAAACACAAGACAAGGAACTTCTCTAGTTGGATACGTTTGACCCCTGAAACAAAGTCCCACAGGGTGGGTGGCTTCAACCATAGAAGTTCGTTGCCTCACTTTTCTGGAGGCTGGAAGGAAGTCCACGAGCAAGGTGTCCACAGGGTTACTTTCTTTCTGAGGCCTCTCTTCTCGGCTGGCAGATGGCCACTCGTCACTGTGTCCTCACATGGTCTTCCTCCGAGTTGTCTGTGTCCTTTTCTAATAAGGACACCAGTCATACTGGATTACGACCAACCCACATGAGCTCATTTTCCCTTAATTCCCTTTTAAAGATCCAACCTCCCAATACAGTTACATTCTAAGGTACAGGGGGTTAGGACTTCCACGTATGAATCTCGGGGGGGGGGGGGGGGACAGGAATAACAGGGCATTCGAGGTGAATTGTGACTAGGAGGTAAGAATGCACGTGATATCAATTTCTAGTGCTCATTGGGTTCTGTCTTTGTGCCAGACACTGTTGTAAGACTAAGACCTTTTCATGAAGTAACTAATTTTATCCTTGTAACAATCAATGAATTACGATTTCCCAATAAACTTCTGACATCCATTACAAAACAAAAAGCAAGGGGTGCCTGGGTGGCCCAGTCGGTTGGGCGTCCGACTTCGGCTCAGGTCATGATCTAACGGTTCGTGAGTTCGAGCCCCACGTTGGGCTCTGTGCTGACAGCTCAGAGCCTGGAGCCTGCTTTGGATTCTCTATCTTCCTCTCTCTCTCTGCCCCTCCCCCACTCATGCTCTATGTCTCTCAAAAGTAAATAAACGTTAAAGAAAAATAAAAAATAAAAAACAAAAAGCAAAACCAAACAAAGGTTCGGATGTAGGCAATGGTCTTGGAAGAGAGCAGGAAAGGTGCAGGCAGACTGTTCATTTTAATGGTCCATATTCAGCACATACATTGATTGCCCTCCTTAAAACACACTGCAAAGTCATATTCCTTCTTGCCCAATTTTTTTGTTATAATACCTGTTAATCACTTTCATCAACAGATATCTATGGAAGATTTACTCAGTACTGGGCACAGAGCAAGATAGTTAGAAAACTTGCAGGTATAAGACATAATCCTGTGGGCGAAATAGTTCCATGTTTGCTTGTATATGGATAAAGAAACTCTGGAATGCTATAAAAGAAACAAATAGCAATGGTTAGCTGAGGGTGGGATTGGGCCCATGGTAACAGAGGCCTGGAGGATTGTCACTGTATCCCTTTTTGTAGGTTTTGATATTTTTTGAACCATATATCTGGATGGCCTATTCACAAAAATTAGGTTAAAAAAAGTTAGATGTGAACTCTGCACCCCCCCTGCCTCCCTCCACATCCCACCAAGGCACCTATAATTTGTCACATTTAGATCAGGCTTTAACTGGGGTGGCTTAGCAGGTTAAATGTCCAACTTGGGTCCAGGTCATGATCTCACAGCTCATGGGTTCGAGCCCTGTGTCGGGCTCTGCACTGACAGTTCAGAGCCTGGAGCCTGCTTCTGATTCTGTGTCTCCTTCTCTCTCTCTGCCCCTCCCCTGCTTGTGCTCTGTCTCTCTGTATCTCTCTCTCTTTCTTAAAAATAAATAAACATTAAAAAATTTTTAAAAAGTAATAATAAAAGATCAAGTTTTAACTTTAACAGTGAGGTAAATCTAAAATTATCCCACCTTCTTCACCCAGTAGCCTCAGAACATGTGTGACTGGAACCATTATCCTTGCTTTGCAGGTAAAAAGCTGAGCCCAAGAGAGAGTGTGTGCACTGATCACTCAACACGGGGGTAACTGAGCCTAAACTGGGGGCCTGATTCTCTGATTTCTAGCTTGGGCCCCTCCTCACCACATACATAGTTGGTCCTTAGAGAAAGAAGATAATGGAAGATACCATCATCATTCATTCAACAAGTACATTTTGAGTCTCTGGCAAACAAAATGTACATGGTCCCTGACCTTTGGGGGTTTATGTTCTAGGGGGAAAAACAGGCAGAGACTCAAGTGAGCATATCATTACATGTTGTGGTAAGTTCTACAAAGAAGAAAAGAGATGCATTGAGGAGGAGAGATGATGGTGGAATGTAGGAGGATCCCAAGGTCACCTCAACCCACAGACACATCTAGAAAACACGCACATCAGTGCAACAAACTCAGGAAATGACCTGAATCCTGACAGAATAGACTTTCTACGGTTACTCGCAGAGAGGAGGTGAGAAGGGTAGGAGGGGCAGAAACATGGTCAGGAAGCAAACTTCTGAAAGGACTAACCACAAACAGGAGGGACGCCCCCAGCATGGAGAAAGATGAGGAACCGACCCCACACCCAGCATCCCAGACACAGGGGACCTGCTCTGGGAAGACAAGTCCCCATAACATCTGGCTTTGAAAACTGGTGGGGCTTAGCTTTGCGAGATTTTACAATCAGTGGGGCTTAACTGAAGGTACTTTAAAAGTCAGGGGGCTTAGCTTTAGAAGAGCTGGAGAGTGATAGGAAACTGAGTCCCTGCTCTTAAAGAAAAAGGATAACAAACAGCTCTACCACGATCCAGCATTAGAAGCACAGTTTGAAAAGCACTTGCGGTATATGTGAACACTGATTTATACTATTCTCAGAATGTGTGCTGGAAGGAAAGGGATCTTTCGGAGACTTCTCCAAGAACAAAAGAGCTGGCGGAGGTCATTTCTCCCCCATCCAACCCCCGCGTGGATAGACTGACACTTCCAGAAACCAGTGTGAACACCCGCCACCCATCTTGCCAACACCACAGCCCTGCCCCAGTGTTCTCCTCTGTGTCTGCTCTATCCAACTCACCTCACTCAGCAGGTGTCCCCCCGAAGTGGCTCCTGCTACAACACATCCTGAAAACAGCTCCGGTGGGGCTCAGTGCCACTCCAAAGCGACAGCTGCCCTGGGCACAGGGGAAGATGACCTCACACAACACTATGACTGCAGCCCCAGCAGACAGGTTAGGGGCAGGCCTCTGGTCTGACTGCTGACATCACCTGACTACAAGCCCACAACAGCCCCAAGCTGGCCCCTTAACAGCACAGGCTCCAAACCCTGCCCAGTGTGCCTACAAAAGGCAAAGTGGGCCATGGCAGGCGACTAGCCTGAAGGCAAATGTGGCTCAGTCACAACAGCAGGGCGCACTCAACCCACACAGGAGACACCCCTGAAGCATGTGGTTCTGGTGAACAGGGGACATTGTGCTACAGGGCACCCCAGGACCTCTTCTTCATAAGGCCACTACTTTCAAGATCAGGAGACACAGCTGATTTTCCTAACACATAGAGAAGCAAATACAGAAAGTTAGGCAAAATGAGGAGACCAAGGAATGTGTCCCAAATGAAAGAACAGGACAAAACCATAGCAAAAGAGCTAAAGAAACAAAGATAGGCAACATTCCTGATAAAGAATTCAAAGTAATGGTCATAAAAATAGTCACTGGGAAAAAACAAAAAAGGTAATCACTGGACTTGAGTGGAGTGGACGATCCCAGTGAAACAAAGAGAAAGAAAATATAAAAAAGAATCAATCAGAGATGAAAATTTCAGAGATGAAATTAAATACATTAGAGGGAATCAAACAGATTAGAGGAGGTGGAAGAATGCATCAGTGAGCTGGAAGACAGTAATGGAAAGCAACCATGGACAGCAAAAAGAAAAAAGAATAATAAAAAATGAGAATAGGTTAAGAGAACTCAGAATCATGCATAATAACGTTTGTATTATAGGGATCCCAGGAGAAGAGAGAGAAAAGGGGGCAAGAAATTTATTTGAAGAAATAATGCTGAAAAATTCCCACATCTGAGCAAGGAAATGGATATCCAGATCCAGGAGGCACAGAGAGCCCCCAACAAAATCAACCCAAGGGGATCCACACCAAGATAAACAGTAGTGATAAAGAGAGAATTTTTAAAGTATCAAGAGAAAAGAAAACAGTTATGTACAAGAAAAATCCCATAAGGCTATTAGTGGATTTTTCAGCAGAAACTTTGAGGCTAGAAGGGAGGGGCATGATATATTCAAAGTGCTGAAAGGAAAGAAACCTGCAACCAAGAATACCTACCTAGTAAGGCTATCATTTAGAATAGAAGGAGAAACAAAGAGTTTCCCAGACAAATGAAAGTTAAAGGAGTTTATGACCACTATACCAGCCATACAAGAAATGTTAAAGGGAATTCTTTGTGTGGAAAGAAAAGGTCATAATCAGGAGTAAGAAAATTAGGAAAAGAAAAAAATATCACAGGTGTAGTAGATTAATCACTTACAATATCACTATGAAGGTTAAAGCACAAAAGCAGTAAAATCAATTATATCTGTAAGAATCAGCCAAGGAATTCACAAAAAAAGCAGAATGTAAAGTACAGTATTATATATATAAAACATAAGATGGTGAGTAAAAATGTAGTGTTTTTAGGTGACCACCAATTTAATATAGACTGCTGTATGCATAAGATGTTATATATGAACCCAATGGTAACCACAAGTCAAACACTGTAATAGATGTACAAAAAAATAAAGATCCAAGCATATCACTAAAAAAAGCCATCAAATCACAAAGGAAAAGAACAAGAGAAGAAAGGAATAAAGAACTAAAAATCAACTATAGAGCATGTTACAAAATAGCTATAAGAACATACCAATCAACAATCACTTTGAATGCAAGTGGACTAAATGATCCAGTCAAAAGGCAGGGTGACTGGATAGATAAAAAAGCAAGACCCATCTATATGTTGCCTACAGGAGACTCACTTCAGACCTAAGGACACATGCAGCTTGAAAGTGAAGGGATGGGAAAACATTTATCATGCAAATGGAAGCAAAAAGAAAGGTGGGGTAGCAATATTTATATTGGACGAAATAGACCTTAAAACAAAGACTGTAACAAGAGACAAAGAAGGCCACTACCTAATGACAAAGGGAACAATCCAATAAGAAGATACAACAATTACAAAAATTCACGCACCCAACATGGAAACACCTAAATACATAAAGCAACTATTAACAGACATAAAGGAAGAAATTGACAGTAATATATAATAGTAAGGGACTTCAACACCCTACTTACATCAATGGATAGATCATCTAGACTGAAAATGAACAAGACAACAGTGGCTTTGGACACACTGGAACAGATGGACCTAACAGATATATTCAGAATATTCCATCTGAAAATGGTAGAATACACATTCTTTTCAAGTGCACATGGAACATTCTCCAGAACAGACCACACATTAGGCCATAAAACAAATCTCAGTGAATTCAAAAACACTGAATAAAGAATTCATCATGCAACTTTTCCAAATACAACAGTATGAAACCAGGTATCCATTACAAGAAAAAATCTGGACAACACACAAATACATCAAGGCTAACTAACATGCTGCTAAACAATTTCTTTCTATGAGGAAATAAAAAAAAAAAACATACATAGAGCCAAATGAAAAAGAAAACACATCAGTCCAAAACCTCTGGGATGCAGCAAAGCTGTTCTAAGAGGGGAGGTTATGGCAATACAAGCCTACCTTAAGAAGCAAGAAGAATTTCAAACAACCTAACCTTATACCTAATGGAGCTAGAAAAAGAACAAACAAATCCCAAAACCAGTAGATGGAAAGAGACAGTAAAGATTAGAGCAAAAATAAATGAAATCAGGATTTAAAAAACAACACAACAGATCAATAAAACCAGCAGCTGGTTCTTTGAAAAATTAAACAAAATTGATAAAACTTGGACTACACCCATCAAGAAAAAGAAAGGAGTAAATTAAATAAAATCAGAAATAAAGGAGGAGAAATAAAAACTGACAACACAGAAATACAAAGTGTTACAAGAGAATACTATGAAAAATTATATGCCAACAAATAAAAGAATCTAGAAGAAATGGCTAAATTCCTAGAAATGTGTAACTTTCCAAAATTGAATCAAGAAGAAATAAAAAATTTTAACATACCAATTACTAGCAATGAAATCAAATCAGTAATCAAAAAACTCTCAACAAGCCAAAGTCCAGGACCAGATGCCTTCACAGGTGAATTCTACCAAACATTTAAGGAAGAGTTAATACCTATTTTTCTCAAACTATTCCAAAAACATAGAAGAGGAAGAAAAGCTTCCAAATTCATTCTATGAGCATTACTCTGACAACAAAGCCAGATAAAGAGACTATGAAAAAAGAACTACAAGCCAGTATCTCTGATGAACATAGATAAAAAACCCTCAACAAAATATCAACAAGCCAAATTCAGCAATACATTGAAAAACTCATTCACCACAACCAAGTAGGATTTATTCTAGGGATGCAATAGTGGTGCAATATTCACAAGTCAATCAACCACATTAACAAGAGAAAGGATAAAAACAATATGATTTATATAAATAGATGTAGAAAAAGCATTTGACAAAGTATGACATCCACTTATGAAAAAACTCTCAACAAAGTAGTTTCAGAGAGACCACACCTCAACATAATAAAGGCCATATATGAAAAAGCCACAGCTAACACGATATTCAATGATGAAAAACTGAGAGCTTTTCTTCTAAGATTAGGAACAAGACAAAGTCATCCACTCTCACCATTTATTCATCATAATACTGGAAGTCCTAGCCACTGCAATCAGACAAGAAAAAGAAATAAAAGGCATCCAAATTGGATAGGAAGCAAAACTTTCACTATTTGCTGATGACATACTACTATACACAGAAAACCCTAAAGACTCCATCAAGAAACTACTAGAATTGATAAATAAATTCAGCAAAGTTACAGGATATAAAATTAATGTACAGAAACCTGTTGCTTTTCTATATACACTAATAATAAAGTTGCAGATAGAGAAATTAAAAAAAAAAAGTCCCATTTACAATTGTACCAAGAATAATAAAATACCTAGGAATAAACTTAACCAAGGAGGTGAAAGGCCTATATTCCGAAAACTACAAAACACTGATTTAAAAAAATTGAAGACAACACAAATAAATGGAAAGATATTCCAGGCTCATAGATTAGAATAATTAACATTGTTTAAAAGTCCATATTACCCAAAGCAATCTACAGATTTAATGCAATCTCTATCAGAATACCAATAGTATAAGGGCATCTGGCTGGCTCAGTCAGAAGAGCATGTGACTCTTGATCTCTGGGTTGTGAGTTCAAGCCCCACATTGGGTGTAGAGATTACTTAAATAAATAAACATTTTTAAAAATGTTAAAAAATACTGAGCACATACACCACAAAGCTAAAATGAATGATACTAAAATCTGTATGGGACCACAAAAGACTGAATAGCCAAAGCAATTTTGGAAAAGAATGAAACTGGAGGTATGACAATCCCAGACTATAAGATATACTACAAATGTGTAGTGATCCAAACAGTATGGTACCGGCACAAAAATAGACACATAGATCAACAGAACCGAGAACTCAGAAATAAATCTACAATTATACGGTCAATTAATCTATGATAAAGAGGCAAGACTACGCAATGAAGAAAAGACAGTCTCTTCAGCAAATGGTGTTGGGAAAACTGGATAGCTACATACAAAAGAATGAATCTAGACCACTTTCTTACACCATACACAAAAATAAACTCAAAATGGATTAAAGACCTAATGTGAGACCTGGAAATATAAAGTTCCTAGAAGAAAACATAGGCAGTAATTTCTTGGACATCAGCTGTAGAAACATTTTTCTAGGTATGTCTCCTTTGGCAAGGGAAAGTAAAGCAAAATTAAACCATAGACACCGCACCAAAATGAAAAACTTCTGCATAGTGAAGGAAACCACCAACAAAAGTGCACCCTACTGAGAGAAGATATTTGCAAATGATATATCTGGTAAGAGGTTAATATGCAAAATATCTAAAGAATTTATACAACTCCACACCAAAAAAACCAACAACTACAACAACAACTAAGCAATCTGATTAAAAAATGGGCAGAGGATGTGAATAGGAGACATTTTCCCAAGAAGGCATAAAGATGGCCAACAGACACATGAAAAGATGCTCAACATCATTAATCATTAGGGAAATGCAAATTAAAACCACAATGAAAATCACTTTTTTTCTCTAGTCAGAATGGCTAGAATAAAAAATATAAGGAATAACAAGTGTTGGTGAGGATGTGAGAAAAAGGAACCCTCACGCACTGTTGGTGGGAATGCAAATTGGTGTAGCCCCTGTGGAAAACAGTCTAGAAGTTCCTCAAAAAATTAAAAATAGAATTACCATATGATCCACTACTGGTTATTTACCCAAAGAAAATGAAAACATTAATTAGAAAAGATATATGCCCCCCTATATTTATTGCAGTGTTATTTACAATAGTCAAGATAGGGAAGCAATCCAAGTGTCCATCGGTACATGAATGGATAAAGAAGTGGTGTAATACATACAATGGAATACTACTCGGCCATAGAAGAGAATAAAATCTTGCCATTTGCAACAACATGGATGGACCTAGAATCTTCTAGGAGTCTAATTCTAATGCTAAGTGAAATAAATCAGTAAGAGAAAGACAAATACCATATAATTTCACTCATGTGGAATTTAAAGAGACAAAACAAACAAACAAAAAAAAAGAAATGACAAAAACCGGACTCTTAAATATGCAGAACAAACTTGTGATTGCCAGAGAAGAGGTAGGAGGAGTTACGAGTAAAATAGATAAAGGGAATTAAGAGTACGTTTATCTTGATGAGCACTAAGAACTCTATGGAATTGTTGAATCATTATATTGTACACCTGAACTAATATAGCACTGTGTTAATTATACTTGAATAAAAACATAATTTATTATGTTGAGATGCCTTGAGAAAATAGCAAAGCAAATCTATGTCCAATGCAGTAATCTAGATGCAGGTCATGGTCACAGGTGAGTGAAGCAATGGGGCTGGCATCCTGATCTGTGACAACTGGTTTTAAGGAAGAGACTTTTAGCATGTCAACAGGGAGTGACACTTAATAGGCCTAAACACATTTCTTGGGAGATTTTTTTTTTCCAAGCAGAAAATTCAAAGGTTTTTTTGTACTTATTAGCAATACTGCAGTAGACCCCAGCACTCTACGGTTGAAACCTATCAACACTAGAAAGGGAGGCTGTCGGCGCCTGGGTGGCGCAGTCGGTTAAGCGTCCGACTTCAGCCAGGTCACGATCTCGCGGTCCGTGAGTTCGAGCCCCACGTTGGGCTCTGGGCTGATGGCTCAGAGCCTGGAGCCTGTTTCTGATTCTGTGTCTCCCTCTCTCTCTGGCCCTCCCCCGTTCATGCTCTGTCTCTCTCTGTCCCAAAAATAAATAAACATGGAAAAAAAAAAAAAAAAGAAAGGGAGGCTGTTGTTACAGCAGAGGCCATTCGGGACAACCAGGAGCTTATGAAGTAAATACACAAAGGAAAAAAAAACAATCAGGACACACAGTAGGGGAAGAATTTTCTTCTACTCATCATAGATTTCAGATGACATTGTATAATAAAGGCAAGATTAACAAGGCAAAAACGAATAAAACTCCCCAAACCCAAGTTTATTAACATGTATATCTCACATCTCACATGTACACGGGACAGAACAATTCAAAGAAGTGGCTTAGAACTCTGGGTTCTATAACATAAACAAAGAACAACACATTTATAGAGAAATTAAAGACAGGGAGAGCGAGACAGAGGGAGACCATGAAAGGAAATAACCAGGGTAAAACTTGAAATCCAGTGGTCAGGGAAGACTCCGGTGGAATGACATTTTGGTTGACATCCGAAGAGCTGCAGGAGGGTCTGTGAAACACAAACAAGATTGTGGGAGAGAAAAAAGTTGAGGACACAAAGGGAAGGGTCATTCCATGAGTCAAAAATCTGTGATCTTTGAACATGTCATTTGTGGGTTCTGTGTTGCCCCACTGACCATCAAATGTGCCCAGCTTGCTATCTAGTGATTTGGGATGAAAAACGAAGTAGGAGCCATGCTCCTTGGCCTCAGGAAACTTACCAGGTGGTAAGTAACCCATGAAACAATCAGACTCAGAGAGAATCATGAGATTGGGGAGACAGAAGGAGGGATGTAAGTGGCTGTATTCGTTTGGTAGATGGTGAAATGCAGAAAACCTAACAGGCAGGGAAAGGAAGCAGGTGGATCAGGCTATCAGAGAGGCAGAGTATGGCCTTAGGGTCATGAATGGTTTTGAACCCCCAGTTGTGTAATGTTGGGTGAGTTCTTTTTTCTCTCTGACCCTCAGTTTCCTAATCTGGCGATTAAATCTTGTATTTTCTACCCCTTTTGTGGTTGTGAATATTAAGTAAAGTAAGATACATGTAGGACTTTGGACAATGAAATGCCTGAACCCCATGGCCGTCTAGGACATGGAGGTGGACCATCTCCCCCGGGGCAGCACTTGGTGAATTTCCAGTGTTTGCTGCAACCACGAGCTCAGCCTCCTGGTTAATAACCAGCTTGGGGGGTACAGACAGCAGTCCAAATCTGTGCCCCCTAATTAACAGTCTTGACTAAATGATAGGTGGGTTTTGTGGAAACCGCTCACAACCATTAAGGAAACCATCTGGGTTTGTAAGAGGTAATCTCTCTGTCTCTCTCTGTTTTTCTCTCTCCTTTCCCTCTCAGCAGTGGCGCTGGCCAGATCTCTCATTCAGTACAGCCATCTTTCAAAGAACTCTGAGCAGGTTCTATATCACACAGATGAATCAATTATGTCATTTATCCCAACTCATAACATGTGAAAATAGTTAAAACCAAGAGTGCAGTGAAAGTCCTTTCTTCCCAAGAAGCACCTCAAATAAATTGGGCATTTACATAAGCAACAGTAATCAAGACTTGGGTCATAGTCATGGGCGAGTGGAGATAAGTCTGTGACTACCCGCACCCTAAGAGGATTCAGCCATTCCTTTGATAGTTTGGAAAATGTGAATCAGTTTAGCCTTAAAAGTACTGAACAATCTTTAACTGCCAATATTTTCCTCTTTCTGAATGTCAGAGTTGAAAGATCTCCAAATATCCCTTTGGTGTACATATGAAGAAGGCTCCTGGGCATTATGAGGTCATGTAGCCAGTTAGTGGCCGATCTAGAAAAGAAGAGTAGAGGACCCCGATGTAGCTAAGATCTCTTTCAGCTATAGCACTCTGCCTTTCTGTCTTGTGTGAGCTCATATGCAGCCACAAGCTCTTGTAGGCTGTGATTGGGGACAAGCAGACACCCTAGTCTGGGGGAGGACAGAGTGACATCCTCTGCTGAAGCACACTGCTGGCTCTTGTTCCAGAACATACAGCAGGGGGTGGGAGAGGGGCTCCCACCAGATGCTGGTCTTCTTCACTGTTGTGGTGTGGCTTTATAATACCAGCTATAATAAAACTCTTCAATTTGGGCTGTCTGTAAAATGATTTCTGGTAATAAGTCTTTCTACCCTAGTCTAGGGTTGCAGCACTTACTCTGTTTTCTTATTTTCCTAGGACCGTGCAGGAACTGCATCCATTTCCTCTCGGCATCTTGTCCCTGGACCAGGTCGCTCAGTACTAAGAATGTTTATAGTGGAAGGGCGGGACTTTTGAAGACCTGGCTTTCAGTCCTAGCTGTACCCTTCAATGATTTTGAGATCTCCATCAAGACATCAATCTATTTTCTGGAGCTGCTTACATTTATTAACTTTTTGTCCAACTATAAGATGTCATACTAAACACTGAGATATAAGAGGGCAAGCAAGATCCTTGCCCTCCAGGAGATTGCCCTGTGGTGGGAGACAGCCACACAAGCAATTGTAACCTACATTCTAGAGTAGAGGGACTACACGTATGCTGACGATGTATAAGCAGCCTAGTTCTCCAACACTGGAACTACAAATGGTTCTATGCTGCAGACTTTAAAGGGGTGCTACTGAGGATAGTGTTTGAGGTCATGGACAGCCAGGTTAGAAGCAGCATTCTATATCTAACTAAGGAGCTTAGGTTTTATCCTGTCAACTCACATCACATTTGTAGACTTGAGGCAGGATCCGATTTCTCTCTAAGAAATATCACACTGGTTGGCAGGGCAGGCCTAGAGGCAGGGACCCCGACAGGTGGTTCTGGGAGTGGAGGTGAGTTCCTGAGCCAGGACGAGGAGAAGTCAGAAGAAAGATCCAAGAGGTAAGAGGAAACCTAGGAGAGAGGGTGTTAAAGAAATTTCAGAAGGAGAAAATTTCCAGGAGGGATTAGAAAACAGATTTTCCAATCCTGCAGACCAGAAGTAAGCAGCCCAAGACATTCTGCCACCAGGACATGCTGACAGCCCTATGATGGGACCAGTTCCAGGGCAGCTGTGGGCAGAAGCCAGACTGCAAGTGTTGAGAAGAAAATGGGAAAGGCAAGGAAAGAACAGCTAGAAAATCTCGGCTTCTTTACCTGACCATTAGGACAGGAATAAAATGTGTTATGTGACTATCCATTCAGAACCCTTTACGATCCCTTGGCTGTGGACGAAAATGTCCTGGGGGTGGATGGAGGCGACAGCTGCATAACAGTGTGAATGCACTTAATGCCACTGAAATGTACACTTTAAAAAATGGTGAAAATGGTAAATTTTATGTTCTATTTCGATCTTTAACAGGTTAAAAAAAAACCCAGCTTACAGAAAACTGAAGCATTCCGTACAATTTTGTTTTCTTATGTAGAAGGCTTAGAAGCAGCATGCACCGGCCTTCGGCTGCAGATTTGGACATGTCCCGTAGGACATGCTGGCTGGGCAACCGGCATGGGGAGGCAGCATCTTTTCAGAGCCACACGGTTGTTTTCACCTGTTCAGACTTCCTTTGAGGTCAAGTGAGAAGCTATACACGAAAACACTGGATAACACAATGCGTGTCAAACGATCATGAGGTACGTTATTATTCGTGTTCCCCTGATCTTACTATTTTGTATTGCAGTAACCGATACAGTTTAAGCTCATTTTTATTTTCACTGAGTATTTGAAAATATAGAAAGCCATCAAATAAGATAAAAGTTAACCATTGCTTCACAACCTGAAAATACTGAATTTTATAACATGACTTTTAATAACTTCTCTTACAGTTGTTATATTTATATCCATTGTTGAAAATCTGGGAAATACAGGAAATTCAGATCTCCCATAATCCCATTGTCTAGAGATCATTTGGCATATTAATGATAGTTTGTCTTTTCAATGCTCTTTAAACTATTGGGGCGCCTGGTGGTTCAGTCAGTTAAGCATCCAACTTGCGCTCAGGTCATGATCTCGCAGTTCTCACGCTCTGCCTCTCTCTCTCTCTCTCTCAAAAATAAACATTGAAAATTTTTAATTAAGCTATATTATTTTGTAAGCTGTTTATTTTACTAAATATAACATGTTTTCTCATATCATGAAATATTCTTTTAAAAATTTATTATTATTATTTTTAACGTTCATATTTTGAGAGAGACAGAGACAGAGTGTGAATGGGGGAAGGGCAGAGAGAGAGGGAGACACAGAATCCAAAGCAGGCTCCAGCTCTGAGCTGTCATCATAGAGCCCGACGAGGGGCTTGAACTCACTGAGCCATGAGATCATGACCTGAGCCGAAGTCAGCTGCTTAACTGAGCCACCTAAACATTTTAAATGACAATATATCCCACTGTTGTGTGTAAAATTCTACTTTTAGACATTTAATTTTTAATTTTCAGAAAAAAATGAATTATTTTTGTTTTTTAAAATTAATTATGATGGTTCTGTGCATAAAACATAGAAAAACAGAAACAGAGAAAAAGCCACCTGGAATCCTACCACCTAGATAGTCACTGTTAGCAGTTAAGATTTTTTTCAGTCTTTTCCTCTGTATGTGTGTGCATGCATGTGTGTGTATATTCACTCGCCAATAACAATTCTCTCTTGTTGAATATTTCAATCATCTATCATTTTTCAATATTATAAGTTATATCCCATAGGATACTATGTAATCATTAAAATAATTTTCTAAAATAATATTTCATAACTTGACAAAATGCACATTCTACATTATAAAATAGTGGACAAAAATAAGTTACAAAATGTTATCATAATGATGAGTGTATTCATGTGCCAGGATTTATCAAACCGTATGCTTTGAATATGTACAGTTTACTTCATGTCAATTATAGCCCAATTATCTTTTAAAGAAAGATAAAGTACACTTCCTAAAAAAGTTTTATATTGACATGGAAAACATCTTAATGAACATATATTTATCCTCAGAGCAGGTCCTCAGACTGAAATTCCTGCCTCCAAGTTTCTCGATATCTCCTGACAAATTGCAGGGAAGGATTAGCAATGTATATTCTGAAAGCTAACTCACTTTTTTCATGCACCAGATAGCTAGAGAAGAGGGCATGATGATTTTTTTCAGCAAGTGCAAAAATATTTTAAAATATATTTGACTCCATGTTGGGTGATATTAAAAAGAGTGAGAGGGGCGCCTCAACTCAGTTGGTTGAGTGTCCGACTTTGGCTCAGGGCATGATCTCGCAATTTGTGAGTTCGAGCCCCACATCGGGCTCTATGCTGACAGCTCGGAGCCTGGAACCTGCTTCAGATTCTGTGTCTCCCTCTCCCTCTGCCCCTCCCCTGGTCACGTTCTCTCTCTCTTTCAAAAAAAAAATTAAAAAAAAGAGAGAGAGAAGGCAGAATTAAGTGTAAACAGGACACAGGAGAGGAAGAACAGGAGCCGCCACGTTCCTCCACCTGTGCGAGCCTCTGCACCCACACCTGGTAATGGGATGCAGGTGCACCCTTTGCAGCCGGCCCTACAAGCCAAGAATGCTAGATTGCCAGCCACCACCAGAAGCTGGAAGAGGCAGGGAAGGATTGTCCCCTAGAGCCTTCAGAGGGAGCATGGCTGTGGACGCCTTGATTTCAGACTTCCAGCCTCCAGAGCTGGGAGAAAATACCTTTCTGTTGTATCAAGCCACCCAGTTTGTGGTACTTTGTTACCACAGCCCTGGCAAACTACACTGAGCACGTTTCTTCACTTCTAACTAGAGCACAGTTCTCCCCTGAAACACTGGCCACAGTTGTACTTTACATATTGTTTGTATCATTTAACTAACCTCAGTCATGGGACAGGTATCCTGTACCTGGCTACATGCCAAGGTGCATGTGACACAGGAAGTGACTTGGGAAGTCCGTGTGCTGCCATCCACCCATGGTCCTAGATGCTTGGCTGTGTCACTGCTTTGGTAACAGTGACACCATCGGGCACGCTTGATTCAGCCTTGGCCAGGTACCAGCTACTCTGCTCAGCATTTGGCCACTACTGTTTCACTTAATCCTCACAATAGCTCTACCGGGTTAGTCCCTGTGTGGTTCCCACTTTACAGATGTAGAAATTGAGTCTTGGCGGAGGTGGCGCAGCTAGAGAATAGCAAAGCCAGGACTTGAGTTTAGATTTGCCTGGCCCCAAGTCCTGGCATGAACATCAAGCACCTCCCAGAGTTGTTGCTTCATTCTGTTGACCGGGCAGGTCCTAACCTCTGGGGTCACCCCCTTTGGTTAGACTTGAAATTTGAATTTACAAAAGAAACGTACAAGTGGGATCATACCCAGGCAGGGTCCCTCGTTCACCCTCCATTCTGTGTCCAGGGTGTGGGGCCATGTAAGTCAAATCCCTTCATATCAATCACATGCTTAAAACCCCATAGCCGTTGGGGGTAAAATCCCTTGGTTCTGTACCCTTCACTGACTTCTCTGCTTTCAGCCCATGTATCTGCCACAGCACATGGAGGCCCTGTTCTAGCCACCTGGAGACATCTGCGGTCCCCAAAGAGCCACCCTTGACACCTTCCTGCAGCAGCTCTCTGAGGTGGCCTTTCCCTCAGCTCCGTCACCCTCAGCAGACTCAGTAGGTTTCAAGAAGCTGTTCCTGACCCAGTCTGAGCTGGATGCCCTTTCTTAGTGTTCTCACACTGGCCTTGAGCAACCTTATCACACTTGGTTACTTGCTTGTCTCCCACCAGATATCCAGGACATCTGTGTGCTTGGAACTCTGAGGGCGTGGGGCAGGGAAAACCTCTGCGCTCTGGCACTACAAAGACCTGGGTTTGTACCCTGCCTCCTCCAGTTGCTCGCTGGGGCACCTTTAGGTAGCCATCTAGACTACCTGAGTTTCATTTTCCTCACTTGTGAAATAAGCATTCTCTACTCGTCTTATAGGGTTGTTGCGAGTTTTGATTTACACACAAAAATAACTGCATATATTCATAACGCCAGGTATGTAGTAAAACTTCATTCCCTGTTTCCAATTCCACAGAGGGGACACCTTTAGTAAGATTAAATGCACTTGGAAGTCCCATTTTATATTCTTCTCCATCTTACAAACCTTGGCAATTCATATAGATACACCTCCAAACGGTGTTCTCCAGTGTGTAGCCACTAACCACATGTGCCTAATGAACACTTAAAATGTCCGAATTGAGAGGTACTCTCAATGTGGAATGAATACTGGATTTCAAAGACTTGGTAGGAACAAGAGAATGTAAAATATACTGATTATATATTTTTTTACTATTAATTACATGTGACAATGATAATATTTAGGATATATTGGGTTAAATAAAGTGTATTACTAAAATTACGATCACATCTCATTTTCCTTTTTTTTTAAGAAGGCTGCTAAAAAAACCTTGAAATTACATATGCAGCTTACCTTTGTGGTTTGCATACATAGTATATAAATATAAATGTTAATTTAATATATGTTAATTATATAGATTACACATATATATTAAATATGTATATAATATCTATAGTATAAACACCTACATATTCTCTATATAACATATATATAGAATATACAGAAATATATTTGTACTTGACACTGTTACCCTTGACTCTCAGAGAAAACCTGAAAGCTTACATCAATTCATTTACTGTGTGTGTGTGTGTGTGTGTGTGTGTGTGTGTGTGTGTTTAAGTCTCATGAATGGCCACAGAAAAGGGAGCAAACTGTAGTCATAGGTGGCCTGAGCAGGGTAAGTGGGTGTGGGACATCAGTCAGAGAAGAGGCTTTAGTTAAAAAAAAAAAAGCCGAATTCAAATTCACTTGCTCTGACCCTGGCTGTGGCCCTTTGGGCTCCCCCGTGTCCAGTCCAAGCTTCCCCATCTTGAGAGGCAGCTCTGATTCTTTAGCTTCCATCACAACCCCTGGCCCAGATCCATTCACTCAGATGCAATCTAAGGAGTCAAGTGTCTGCCAGTTGAGGCTGGAGGGGCTTCAGATTTTCCAAGGTGTTTTCAGTAAGAAATAGTCATCAAGTGAGTAGAGAAAATATCCACTTAGCAGATGGAAACTGAGGCCCAGAAGGCAAAAACCTTTGTATTAATAATACAAGAACTCTTACTTGAGCCTACATCAGATAAAGAAAAAAATATTCTGATTCCAGGAATGATGGCTTTGAGGAATTATGATTCATCCTTGGAAATTTCTGAGAAAATTAGTTGGTAGAGACCAAAGGGCAAATGTGAGAAGATATAATTAAAGAGGCTACTGATTAGGATAAAATGCTTATTTACCTCAGGAGTCTTTCAAAGACAAAAGTCAAAGAAACCAAGCAGCCACTTGAACATTATTAAAAAAAAAAAAAGAAAAGAGAAAGAAAGAAAGAAAGAAAGAAAGAAAGAAAGAAAGAAAGAAAGAAAGGAAGGAACAAGTCAAAGAAAAACTACCATACTAGGGTAAGGAGAGACATCAAAAAGTCAGGAAGATAATTAAAGATGAGAATCTAATTACAAAGTGCATAGATTCAGACTAATAATCAAGAGCTCTGCAAACACATATGGAAAGAGGGGAAAGAAAATGTCCAATTTAGAGAAGGAAGTCCAACTAGTTCAGTTCTCATCTCCCTGGACCTCAGTTTCCTCATCTGTAAAGATCTCTAAGGCTCCTTTCAAATCTAAATTTAATATTTTATAAAACAAATAGCTAAATGAAAATTTTTTATATTTTTCTTCATCTTCAACTCGAAAATTACATGGGTAATTTTTGTAGAAAAAGTAAAATCACATCTAAGCAAGGAAGAAAAATCAAAATCATCAATCTCACCACCTAGAGAAAGCTACTGTGAATATTTTAATGTATATTCTCTTGGGTTCATATATACATGTAGAGATAATTTGGTACAAATTTTGTTATTACGTATTTCCAGTCAATGAAATACTTCAAGGATATTTTCTTGGCTCAGTTTTCTTTCCATACCATTGTTCTTGATGGCTGCCATGTGTTGTAGTTTAAATGAGGGCTTCAGAGTACAATGAGTTGCAGGATGTGTCATAGGGCAAACTTGAGTGTATCCAGACTGGGAGACGCGAAGAAAGCGGAGGGAAAAAAATCACGTATGACACCTTCTAGTTTATAAAGGATTTTGTACAAAAGCCTTATAATCTACAAAGTATTTTTATGTTTTATGACTGCCCAGGTAGCGCAATGTCTGGCATATAGGAAAAATCAATAAACATTATTGAATAATTGAAAAAATATTCATTATCTTCTGTATTTCTCATAAAACTGGGATGAGACATGCATCATTTCACAAATTTTACAAGGTTACCCCTATCACCTTGGTAATGAGCATAGGATTTTAGTCCTAAAGACAGATAGAAACTGAGGCTAGGGTCAGACGGTCAACAAGTGGGAGAGCTTGACCTTGAATGCAAACCCACAACACTCTCCATTGCTTCCCAGCCTTGGCATGTCCCGCTCCCCCTTTATTTAAGCAGTTTGTGCTGTGGGACAAATAATCTGTGTGCTGGTAAATGGTTAACATTCAGCTCTGGCTGAGGGGGAGCCGTGATGTGTGGTGTTTACTGATTTCCCTGGTGTAAATACTCCCACCACCGCTGATATGAAGCTACTGACGCGGTATTACTGAACACAGATGTCCACACTTAGCACACAGGTGCCAGCTAGCTTTAACATACTCCTGCATGGAATAATCTTTCCTTCCCCCTAATTATCAATTCCTGGAGGCCAGGGACTGCATCTCTTTTCCGTTTTCATAATGCCACGTACCTAGATAGCAATTAACAGATGCTTAGGCTTGGTGTCAATGTTTAATTAGCCTGGCTTTGCAATTTCTCACTCTCTTTGGTTTCCTCACCTGCACAGCCCTTTTCCCCAGACTTGAGGCAATGCATAGAGACCATCCTGTCACTTGGATGGTTTCCCTTTCTTTCATCTCCATTTGTGTCCTTGCCGTGGCCTGGGGCAGAGTCATGAGCCTGAAGACAGCAGTGGCAGCCACTGGGGCTCAGGATCTCCTGTCTTACATTTATAGTCTCTTACTCTCAAATTTAGAGCCTTCTTCTGCCCTGGGGTCCCAGTACCTCACTGTTAAGCAAAACATCTGACCTCCCTGAGGTCGGTGGGAGGCAGAGGTGGCAGATGGGGAGGGAGGCTGACCTTCACCTGCTGGTACATTTCTTCAAACCTAAATTGGCACAAAATCCATCAACAATCGGGAAACCTGGAAGTTCTTAGCTATGTCAACCACGGCTACACCTCTTGAGGCTATTTCCCCCCCCTCAACATCTTCTGCTGTGGATCTCTTACTAGAGCTGGGCTGTGCTGATACAGAGACTTCATTTTCTTGAGAGTGAAATGTGCAGACTGAAACTCTAGAGTGAGGAAGGAGGTGGAGAAAAGGCAGACTTTGGCACCACCTTCTGGAAGCTCCTGTTTTTACATGCCATGTATGAATTTACTAAAGTTGATATGATAGATATTTTGTATTCTGTTCTCTGATACATGGCCAATTTTGAAAATCTATAAGAAAAAATATGGGAGGGGCACCTGGGCGGCTCAGTCAGTTAAGCATCAGACTTCAGCTCAGGTCATGATCTCGAGGTTTGTGGGTTCCAGCCCTGCATCGGGCTCTGTGCTGACAACTCAGAGCCTGGAGCTGCTTCAAATTCTGTGTCTCCCTCTCTCCCCCTCCCCTGCTCATGGTCTGTCTCTCTCTCTCAAAATTAAACATTAAAAATAAGAGACTCTTAAAAATTGAGAACGGAGGGTTGATGGGGGGTGAGAGGGAGGGGAGGGGTGGGTGATGGGCATTGACGAGGGCACCTGTTGGGATGAGCACTGGGTGTTGTATGGAAACCAATTTGACAATACATTTCATTAAAAAAAATAGAAAAAAATTAAACATTAAATTATTTTTTTAAAAAAGGAAAAATATGGGAAACAAATTTAATAAAACAGTAGTTAAATACTAACTTCTCCCCTACCAAAACATTTATCAAATCCACTGCCAGATTGAATTTTAACTCAACTTACGTTCCCCTCCAATCTACCCTCCCTTCAAATACTAACATTTAGTAGAATAGCCAAAGACTAGAGAAAGAAAAATGGGAAAAGGAAAGGCCACTGGTCTGGAGAAACTGAGAAGTGATTCTACATGCAAAGCCAGCATAACCTTCTCTCTCAGGAGAGAGAGAAATGTACTTCCAGCAACTTCTAACATGAGATAACCACAGCAAAAAAAAAAAAAAAAAATGACAACAAGAAAAGATATTCCAGCTGCGTGTACCAACAAGCCACACGCCCAGCAGCAGCTTTGCTGGAAAGTTTCTCCCCATGATAGTCCAGGCCTCCTGGGTCAGGGACAGACCTTCACCATTGGTCTGGGCAAGTCACACCTGGGGAGCCTGATCTGTTAATGCTAAGTCCCTTGGCTTCATTTCCACACCAAGGAGCAGCTTCAGAAAGGCTCGGGATTCTTTTCTCTTCTTCCTGAGTTTTACTTCATTCACATTCATTTTCAATGGTTTATTTGTAGGACACTGATAACTACATTTTTCTCTCCCCAAAAAGACCAGACCAAAATTATTTTCATCGTAATATTACTTGGTATTAGTGCATCACTTGATGATTTTTATTTTTACATTTTTTATAATGTTTATTTATTTTTGAGAGAGAGAGAGAGAGTGCACACAGGAGAGGGGCAGAGAGAGAAGGAGACACAAAATCCGAAGCAGGCTCCAGGCTCCCAGCTGTCAGCACAGAACCCAGCGTGGAGCTCAAACCCATGAACCATGAGATCATGACCTGAGCCGAAGTTAGACGCTTAACCGACTGACCCACCCAGATGCCCCTCACTTAATGCTTTTTAAAAGCTGCCATTGCTGTCACCTCCCAATACCCTGTGAGGAAGGTAGAAAGGGGCTGATCCTCTAGCCACCAAAGAGACACTGAGACTCCAGGAGGGCTGATATGTTGTCCAGACCCCACAGACCAGCACCTCTGGCTCCCAGGCTGGGCCTTCAGTCACCCGGTGCCCTGTAAGCCCCGGGGCCAGGTGGGGCTTCCGTTGTGTGGAGTGGTAAGGACGAAGCCTGGGCCAGCTGCTGTTCCCATCCCCGTGCCAGGCTGCCTGAGCAGGTGCTCTCTGGAGCTGAAGGGACGGATGTAGGGAGAGAAAACTCTCCAAGTCTGTACTGAAGAACACTGGCAGCTGAGCATGGGATTGATTCAAATGTCATGACATACTCGTCAAATACCTACTATGTGCTGGGAGCCCTAAGCCAGACTGGATCTCATATGGTCTTCAGGGGGCTTTCAGTCAGGTCAGGCAGAGAAGTTAAATGACCACAACGCATAGCAGGAAATGGTCGCTATCACAGGACAAAGTGTGCTAGGAGACACAGAGGAGAGACGTCCCTTTGGTTGGCAGGGGAGGGACAGAGGAGTGCTCAGGTGGCCTTTAATAGGGCCTCTAAGTGGAAGAGCAGATGTGAGGGATGATTTGGGACCAGAAAGTTATACCCACACACACACTTACCCTCAGTCACACACAAACATACACACTCACAGAGGAAGACCCTCAGACCCTCTCCATCCCTCAGTTTTCCTGGGGCTGCCCCAGAGGCCCGCCTCCACCTGAGACCTGAGGAGCAAGTCACATTGCTACTGACGATGCTGAGATTCATGAAGGTTTTCTCCAAAACTGAGGGATGACAAAGGACCGTCTCTTCCTACTTTTCCATACTCTAGCCTTGTTTGAGCTTTGCTAGGACCAAGCCTGGGGCTATCCGGTGTCACTGGCTTGGACCAGTGTGGCAGCTCTGCCTAGTTTCTGGAACCAAGGGGCCTGATGAATTATAGTCCTGGGAGTTATTTCTATGTTTCCTGGGGTTTCCCAACCTTCTTGGAGATGGGACAGTGCACACTGAAATTGCTCCATGGTGATGGCAGAAACTCCTGGCTTAATCTATTTATTTATTTTTTTTAAGAGAGAGAGAGTACGAGTAGGGAGGGGCAGAGAGAGAGAGGGAAACAAAGAATCAGAAGCAGGCTCCAAGCCCTGAGCTGTCAGCACAGAGCCCAATGTGGGGCTCAAACTCACGAACTGTGAGATCATGACCTGAGCCAAAGTCGGGAGCTTAACCGACTGAGCCACCCAGGTGCCCCTCAACTGGCTTAATCTAGAGGACACTCTGCTTGTGACCCACACTGTCATCCTCATGTACCCTTCTTTTTCTTCCTCTGACAATGACTGTTTATCCTGATAATGACCACATAATGACTCCGATAATGACCCACAAATACCAATGAGTAATTCCCTTTGGGTTTTTAGAACATGAGAACCAAGGCAGTAATTTCAGGGGTTGGAAGTAAACTGCAGGTCCATTTTTTTCAAAGTTTACTTGGTTATTGTGAGAGACAGAGAACAAGTTGGGGAGGGGCAGAGAGGGAGGGAGAGAGAGAATCCCAAGCAGACTCCATGCTGAGCATGGAGCCCAATGCAGGGCTGAAATTCACGAACCATGAGATCATGACCTGCGCTGAAATCAGGAGTCAGACACTTAACCACTGAGCCACCCAGGGGCCCCATGCAGGTGCCATTTTTATGTTAAAGGCTTCACTGAGGTTGGTATGTTCTAGACACAGGAGAAAACAAAATCCTACCCTTCCATGGTTTATGAAAGTCCTATCCATTAGCATCATGATCACAATAATTTTATCTGGGCCTCAAGCCAGGGGCCCCTAAATGGATCATGTGGGTGGGGTCCATGCTGCAAGTGCTGGTTCTGGAAGTGTGCTTTGGGTTTTTGGAATCCTCTGAGGATGTTCATTGGAAAGCAAGATGTCAGGCTCTGGAAAGAGATTTTATCCTTACTCCTCCTCACTCCTGTTTTTAATCCATAAGTTGGAACAGAAGTAGAATTCAGGTTCATTCATTCATTTGACAAACATTTACTTAACACTTGCCCTGAGCACACCTTATATTAGGAATTGGAAATACATGTATGATTAGAACCTGGTCCCTGCCCTAAGAGATAAGGTACATAATAATGAAAGTGTACTAACGAGCTAAGAGCTCTTTAATGAATGGTTCCCGGTCTTACTAATTTTCTACCCCCTGTACTTAGCACTGAGATTTAAGTGAAGGAGCTCAGTAAGATTTTATTGAATGAATAAATGGCCAATGATTAAGAATCCACTTGTAACGATGGCAATGCGTCCTCTTTAGACAGGACATGGCAACGGTATGTTCTCAGCAAGGACTCTGTGGTAACATGCAAATAAAGGAGTTATTGCTGCAGCTTATTAAAGAAATAAAAGTAACATAGCACAGAGGAAAGAACATTTCATTGCGCCTAGGAGGGCTGTGATGTTGAAAGGGAGGAACTCATTGTTTCTCCTCTATTTACCATTCTACTGTCAATAATTCTGGCATCAAACGTGTGTGTGTGTGTGGGGGGGGCAGTTCTCATACCAAGCAATTCTCCAACACCAGCTAGGTGTCCTACAGTTCACTCAGTCCTGACACTATCTACCTGAAGATAATGTCAGATTCCACAGGTTAAGGGTTCAGTCCCACAGGACTGTCCTCACTTCAGATACCAATTGCAAGCCCCGGTTGTCACCTGTGCTTCTGACCAGCTATAAAATCCGAGGTTCCCACCTCCCCCATCTCAAGTTTGATAGTTTTCTAGAATAGCTTGAAGAACAGGAAAACAGGCTGCTTAATATATACGTGTGTCATATATATATATATATATATATATACATATATATATATATATATATATATATGACACACACATATATATATATATACATACATATATACGACACACACAGCACCAGATATGGAGGAAGGGACATGGCACTCCCACACCCTTCCAACACCTCCCTATGTCCACCAACCCAGAAGCTCTCCAAATGCCTAGGGTAAGACATGTTCAGAGCAAGTGTTAAATGTTTATCAGATGAATGGATGAACTCTAAATTAGGAATTTTTATGGAGGCTTCATTATGTTGACATGATTGATTATACCACTGGCCATTGGTGATTGATCCAACCTCCAGTCCCCCTGGAGTCCCCAGAGGTCTGGAGGTGGGACTGAAAGTTCCAAATCTAGTTATATTTGGCATCCAGCCCCCATCCTCAGGGTCTTTCAAAAAGTCACCTTATTAACATAAACCCAGTGTGGTTGAAAAGAGCTTGTTATGAATAACAAAGAGATCTTTATGACTCTTATCACTTAGGAAATTCCAAGGGTTTAAGGAGCTCTGTGCCAGAAAACGGACAAAGACTAAGTAATATATTTCTTATTATAAAGCACAACATCACAGATGTCTTTATAGGGA
This sequence comes from Felis catus, assembly GCF_018350175.1. Taxonomy (NCBI): domain Eukaryota; kingdom Metazoa; phylum Chordata; class Mammalia; order Carnivora; family Felidae; genus Felis; species Felis catus. The sequence goes on from NC_058378.1 coordinate 12,749,964, forward strand.
AGTTACCGTTTGAGCTGAATTTTAAGGGACAAGTAGAATTCACAGATGTGTAGGTAAAAAGGTCAGTCCACAAAAAAGAACAAAGGGGGCAAATCCCTAAGAAATGAAAGATCATGACCCATCATGGAGTAGATGGAAATACAGGACATGTGTGGGCAAGCAGAGAGATGATGGCAAAAATCTGGGTGAAGAGCTCGTTTTCCTTTTGCCACTCTTAGGAGGTCAGGCTGTCTCCTACAGGCAATGCCAAACCACTGAAAAGTTTTAGAACTCGGCATTAGCCATATGGAAGTGCAGGCTGGAAGCTGCAGACATTAATAGAAGGTGGCATTAGTCCACATGAGAAATGATGCAAGTATCAAATAGGCCAGCCCAGGGCAGGGGTTGGAGAGAGAGATGCAGATGTGAGGAGGGTTTAGGACATGTGATCAAAGGTAGTGCACAGTGGCAATGATGAACTCAGGTTTTAGAATTAAACAGATCCAAGTTTCAGTTCAGCTATCTATTCACTCTGTGACCTTGAGCAAGCAATCTGTGCCTCAGTTTCCTCACCTATAAAATGATGCTAAGAGTACCTACCTCATATAGTTAGTGTGCTAAATTAAAATATTAGGGATTAGTATAATGTCTGACACATAGGATGTGCTCAATCAATATTAGCTACAATTATGACTACTGATTAGGCATGGGGAGTGGAGACGGAAAAGGAGGAATCGAAGAAGCCTTAGGTTTCTAGACAAAGCATCTTTCCCTACTCCCTTTAAGTAGGGAAAGATGGTGTCATGGAACCAGATGAAGAATCAGGTGGAAGAACACACTTGAGGGAAAGAATTTTAATTTCCAGTTTTGGAAATGTTGAATTTAAGATGTCTTTGGGACAGCAATGGAAATGTCCACTGGGCACTCAGTAGAGAGATCGGGGCTGGAGAGGAAGATTTAGAGGATTCACAGCACAAACAAGGACATTGAAATCAGTAGAAGATGTAAAATCAGTTGAAAAGGGGTATTAGAGTAGTAAGAGGAGGAAACTCCGAGAACACCAACATGCAGAGGGGGTACAAAGAAGAGCGCTGGACAAGGATCCTGGGGATTGTCGCAGATGGAAGAGGGAGACTGTCCACTCGCAGTGCTTCCAAGGGAGAAGACAGTTCACCCAGAACCCACTGTGTGCCTGCTTTCTGCTGAGCAGCTCATAAAGAGAAGTAAGACACCAGCCTGGCCCTCACAGAACTTAAAAGAAAGCCCCAGGAGCTTCAAAAACCACATGGTAACGGACTGCAACTCTGTTTCAGTTGCCTCTTTTCCGTCTTCTCTCTTCTTTATGAATAAATAATTTTCACTTGCAATTTCTCTGCCCATCTCTGTCTTTGCTTATAGGGTAGCTACACACGGGCTCAGCCCTCGTGTAGACAGCAGGTCTCCTGAAAGCATTATGTGGTGGGGCCAGGCCAGACCAGATGTCCTGTGTTGCCTTCCGGTTCTGTAGAGCTTCCTCCCAGTCTACTGTGGCACACTGCCCCACACAGCCAATGCTTTGAGAAGTGAGTCAAATACTCTGGCCAGGAAGGAAGTAAGTGTTGCAGGTCTGTGGGAATGTAATGTAGCTACTTTAACAACAATCTTGTGCTTTGAAAAAGATACATGGATTTCAAATTAACTTTAAAGCATGTCTAGTTTTGCAACAATGTGCTATACATGTCTAGGGTATGCACAAAGCTGTATTCATGTAATTTATTCAAAGAGAGCCACATGTTCTGAGATTGAGTGGGAACTAATGGATGGAAACACTTAATACTTGGTCACTAACTCAGCAGGTTAGTGTAGAGCTATAACTCTCTTGAACCTTTGTCAAATCCCCCCCCCCCCCCCGACACACACACTGTAATGAAAGGGCATATTAGTGCAAATCTGCAAAAAAATGCTCCCAATAGCTCCCTCTATGGATTAGACAACTTTGTCCCAAAATCAAAGGCTGGGGTAGCTGCCTTATGATAGCCCTTGTCCCCCATTTTCCTGAGGCTGCCTCCTCTGTATAATCCAGACAGTTATATTTGGTACTGGGCAAGGAAATCTCAGAGTGCCAATGAAATCAAGTTTAGTTAACTTATAGGTACACAGTAACAAGTGATGAGGATGATCATGAAAGAAGAATACCAAACACATCCTTAATGCTTAAAGGACCAGGCATTGTTTTAAGTACTTTATATGGAATAACTTAATCCTTGCAAACACCATAGAAGGTAGGCGCTATTATTAGCCAATTTAACAAAAGAGGAAACTGAGATGGAGAAGTGGCTGGGTGGAAGACAGGGACTGACTGTAAAACAAAAACAAAAAACAAAACCCACAAAGGATCTTTTTGGCGTGATGGAAATGTTCCATAGCATAATTGTGATGGTGGTTACATGACTGTATCTATTTGTTAAAATTTGCCAAACTGCATATTTAAGGTTACTGAACTGTACTGCATGTAAGTAATACATCAATAAAGCTAATTTAAGAGAAGAAAACATAAAGAAAGCTTCCCAAAAAAACGTAGCAGAGAGGGGAGCAAGGCCTTACTAGGTAGGTGAAGTAGGCAAGCTACATAACAGCTCTGTGTCTCTATTTCCATATACATAATAATAATACCTAGTCCTCAATAAATGTCAGGTGTCTTCCTCTTGTCTTTTGTCCCTTTTCTGTACCATAAGACTGAGCCAGCTATAAATCAGGACTATCATTTACGGGTGGGGTGGGGGTTCTTACCACAGTCCCTCCAGACAAGGCTGTCAGATAGAAATGGTTGTCTCTCCAAAGGGGGACTTCTCTCCTCTACAGATAAGAAGACTATCATATGTTATTGGGAAAGCTCAAATTGACACAATAATTTCAGAGTAGAATTTTATAGTACGTGACAACATTTTAAGCCCATACACACTTCTACAAACCTATGTTAAAGAAGTGCCAGCAAAAAACCTGCAAAAAGTATCTACGTAGAAGGATGCACATGGAAACTCCGTAAGAGTAAGAATTGAAAACAGTCTTAATGCCCATCAATAAGGCTTGGTTCAGTGAGTTAAGAGACCTCTGTCCCTGGAATACCATGAACGGACAGGCAACATAAATATTTACATACTGACATAGGGAGACCTGCCCAACATATTGCTAAGAGAAAAATCTATGTGTAGAGCAATATGCGTGAAATGATACCATTAAAAAAAGAAAGCTTGTGGGGCAGAGCTTGCTAATTGTTTTTCAGTATCCCTGCTTTATTTCATTTAGTAATAGAATTCTGGTCTCCTGCCAATCCTGTACGTTTTAAATGGGCATCTAAAGACTACATTAGCTTGGGTGGGTATAGAGATCCCAGGGGGCAATGTAGCCCAATCCTACATGTACATGGATGACCAAAGCCTCCTTCTTTAGCCAGGTTTGGCAGAGGGTCTAGATTCTGGCCAAAGGGACGTGAGCAGAAATGATGCATGCAAGTAAAGGTCACATCCTTCAAAAGGAAGCTGGTTGTCTTTCACTTCCTTTGTTTCTTCCTGCAGCTGGACCCAGAGATAACCCTTTGATGCAGACAAGGACCCCTTCGTGGAACAGAGGCAACTACCTGCTCACTCCTCCAAATGCTTCTAGAAAGAGGAAGAAACCTCTATAGTGTTTGAGCCACTGTAGTTTGGAGTCTCTGTTACAGCAGCTAATCCTGTATCCTAAGTAACACAGAACACGTTGACAGTATTACCACTGTAATACTGAGAACTGTAACTCACAAATCTAGTGCTTATTGTGTGCCAAGCACTGTTCCAGGTGCTTCACATGTAATAACGAATTTAACCCTCACAATAACCCTATGAGTTGAGTTCCGTAACTGTCCGTCCTACAGATGAGAAAACTAAGACACAAGAAGGCCAAGGAACTTGCCAAAGGTCTTCCAATAAGAGTGGCAGAGTTGGGACACGCACTCCAGAGGCTATGTTCCTAATACAAATCCCAAATTACCTCTGGATGTGGAATATATGGAGGGAAAAGGAAAAAGTCTCCTTTTTACATTATGCTTTTCTGAATGTTTGAATTTTTTTATAACAGCCTTGCATTATTTTTGTAATTTATAAAAGTTTTTTCTAAATCTAGATATTTTGGTAAAAAAATAACCACAATGTAGTGGTATCATTAATTTAAAATAAAACTTATAAAAAGAAGAAAAAATTCACTTTTCAGGCCTAATTGCTCAGGCTCAAAGACAGCAGGAAAGCTGATCTGTGCCGAGCCCTAATATCACAAGACAGTGGGGTAAAGGATGGATCTGATGCAAAGACAGCAGAATAAGTCTGAAAATGCTCCACAGATGGGCCAAACCAGCCAGCTGATGCTGCTGTTGTCCAAACAAGCAGTTGGACACATTTCTCATTTTTCATCATTTGTTTTGCTATGATATATCTTCAACGTAAACCTAGAAAGGGAAAAAAAAAAGACCCTCTCAGTCAACCACTCCTCCCTTGAGAGGGTCTCAGACATACAGTCTCTGTTTGCATTTGTAAATATTTAGCCCTCTAGTTCCTGGAAGAAGATGAGTCTTGACTTTTGTAAACCCTCCTGTGCTGCATGACAACTCTGGGGCGGGGGGGGTGCCGAGACAAAATGTCGCACCATATATGAACTGAAAAGAGTGGTTTGCTGATTGTTTTAGTTTCAGATCTTCTAACTGGAATGAAGGATATTAAGTCCACACAGTTACTGGATTTGCAAGACTAACAAGCACTTAGGAGTTTCTGTCCAGTTATTTATCTGCAGGGCTTCCTGGCTGATAGGAAATGCGTGTGCATTACACAGAAGCCCATGTAAGCCCTAAGCCAGCAGGTTTTAAGTGAAAACTACGGTTTGCATCTAGGTTAGACTAGTTATAGAAAATAATATTTTCTTTTTAGGTTTTCACGTTAGGTTAAAAAACTCTACCCATAACACATTATGTCCTTTAAAGATGATGTTAGCAACAGTTTCATGATCGCTGTTTTACTCATTTGCTTTCCCCTCCCCCAACAATATGACAACCAGCTGTGTTTTATTTCTTAGCATTATCTATGGAATATCATCTTACCAAATGATTCTATTTTGTGGGCAACAGTTTAAAATTATATATTTTTTAAATTTTTTTAAAAATTTTATTCATTTTGAGAGAGAGAAAGATACAGAGCCAGAGAGGGGCAGAGAGAGAGGGAGAATCCCAAGCAGATGCGGGGCTCAAACCCCACAAACCGTGAGATGATGACCTGAGCCAAAATCAAGAGTTGGAGTTGACCAACTGAGCTACCAAGGCACCCTAAAACTGTATTTGCTTTTAACCTGTATGGACACCTATCGTTTTTTCTCAGGACCCTTCTGGACGGAGAATAGTTACTTGGTCTCTCATGTAGGATTTGATGTTAATACCCCAGGGAGGTGGTTTTGTTATCTAATGGACTCATGTCTGAGTCATTCTCATTAAGGAAACTTTGCTTTGAACAGGATAATTTTTGCTCAAAATCAGTTCAGTTTGGTAAGAATTTCATGAGCACCTACTATGCTCCTTCTGTGACAGGACCTAGAAATAAACCTGGAATGTTGAGTCTAGTCAGGGAAAAGGACTCTCTTTTTCTATCAACATGATAACAAAGATATAAAAATGATACTATTCTAGGGCATGAATGAAAAAAAACTTTTTTCCTGTCTTTTAATTAATTTACTCATATAATTTAACATAGATGCTGACAGTTTTCAAACTACCATTAAATTTAGGTTTATCTCAATATTTTTCAAAGAGTGATATAACATTTTAAAATGCCAACATTTATGATACTCTGAATGCTACATACTTTGCTAATGTTTAGATTTTTTTAACGTTTATTTATTTGAGTGGGGGGACACTCAAGAGCAAGGCAGGGGCAGGGAGAGGGAGGGACAGAGAGAATCCCAAGCAGTCTCTGGCATGGTCAGCACGGAGCCCCATGCAAAGCTCCATCTCAGAAACCATGAGGTTGTGGCCTGAGCCGAAATCAAGTTAACTGACTGAGCCACCCAGGCACCCCACTGTTTAGACATATTACTAAAGTTTTATGTTTTGGGTTTGTTTTTTTTTTTGTGGGTTTTTTTTTTTTATTACAGAAAAGGTAAACTTGTATGTATTCTGTGCAAAGAGGGGGATAGAAATCACCTTAATATAACATTGCCTTTCCTTTGTTGCAGTCACAGTCCCATCAACAGGCCAGGAAAGCCATCCCATTCCTGTAGTAAGCACTTGTGAATGGGGAAAGGGAACCCACATTGTGGTTGTAGCATCCAACGGCCGCTCTGATGTGGCAGGGCTGGCTCGCATCGCTGTAAGCCTCAACACCACACAGGCTTGAAGCACTCTTTTTTCTTTTCCTTTGCTTGGTTTTAGTGGAGTCTTACCCAGCACTCCCATTCCCTTGGGATCCTGATGCAGTTTTCCTTGAGTGCTGTGATCCAGATGATGGAGCTGTTGATGTAGGATGAGGTGTGTTCTCAGGAGACTCTGGGTAGGACTTCACGCAAGACCCCTCAGCAGTTGTGATACTGGATGAAGATTACACAAGTGGTGTGGCTACAGGGGTCTCCCGCCTTGGTTACCATGTCCTGCCTCACAAGAAGAGCCAGGTCCACTAACTGTGGTTTCCACTAACCCAGGTCCACTAACCCGGTTTCTTAAGCTAAATATACAAAACAATGTGCAATGAGGCGTGCAGTCTTGTGTAATTGTTTATAGAAAAATACCCAGGGGTTCCTGGGTGGCTCAATCAGTTGAGCATCCAACTCTTCATTTCGGCTCTGGTCTTGATCTCATGGTTGTGGGACAGAGCCCCATCATGGGATCGAGCCCCACATCAGGCTCCATGGTGATTGTGGAGCCTGCTTGGGATTCTCTCTCTCTCTCTCTCTCTCTCTCTCTCTCTGCTTCTCTCCCACTCGCACATGCACTTGTGCATGCTCTCTCTCTCTCTCTTAAAATAAATAAACATTAAAAAAAAAAAAGAAACATGGGGGTGCCTGGGTGGCTCAGTCAGTTAAGCGTCCCACCAGCTCAGGTCACCATCTTGCGGTCTGTGGGTTCAGGCGCCTGTGTCTGTACTGACAGCTCAGAGCCTGGATCCTGCTTCAGATTCTGTGTTTCCTTCTCCCTCTGCCCCTCCCCAGCTTGTGCTCTGTCTCTCTCAAAAATCAATAAACATTAAAAAAAATTTTGGGGGGGGGGGGCACCTGGGTGGCTCAGTCAGTTAAGTGTCCCACTTCAGCTCAGGTCATGACCTCACGATCCATGAGTTTGAGCCCCGCGTCGGGCTCTGTGCTGACAGCTCAGAGCCTGGAGCCTGTTTCGGATTCTGTGTCTCCCTCTCTCTCTGACCCTCCCCCATTCATGCTCTCTCTCTGTCTCAAAAATAAATAAACGTTTAAAAAAATTTTTTTTAAATATGCATGCATACCATTACTTCTAGGTTGTGATACACAATAGGTTCCAAATATGCATTTTTTAGGCAAAGAAATGATACTTCAAAAAGTAGTGATGCTGCAGAAAAGCACTTTTTTCCTAACATATTGGAATAATGTGATACTCCTATAACGGTCTTTCCGTGGAGTTGCCAGGCTTTCTAATTAATGCTCTCTGTTCAGTACAAAAGCGGGAATACATAGCTATTTTCCAAACACCTTTTAATCAGTGCTATAAAAAAATATACCCTTCTGCTGTTATACAGAAGAAATATTCACACTTTTAGAACCAGAAAACAGAAGGCCTTTGGGATCACACCTGAGTTGGGTCCAGGTTCTACCCTTTAAATAGGCTCCCACCCCTGGTTGAACCTCCGGGGACTCAAAAGTAGGACCCAAGGTAGGAGAGGATAGCCTTGCCTTGTCTTCAACAACTTCCTCAGTTGATTTAAGGGCGTCAGGCTATTTTCCTTCTTCCTGTGTATAAAAGATGCCAGTGCCCACTTCACAGAGTTCACTGCTACACAACACGAGGTCAACGAGTGCTACTCAGGATTGCCAGTGGACTTGGACTCCTATGGTCCGGTCAAGCAAGCCGGTGCCAGAAAGTTAAACACCAGTAGATCCTACTAGAAGTGTTTGGCTTGCATCACCCCACCACAGTCGTTCTCCGGGGAAGGGGCAATTGGTGACAGCTGGCAAAATTGGGGGCCTTTGTGGTCGCCCGGCACCTAGCAGGTGGTGACCATGTTTGCTGCTAACCATTCTAGACCGCGCGGGGCAGCCCCTCACAGAACCTTGCCTGACAGCAACAGCACGTTGGCTAAGAGACCCTGGGTCTCTGAAGGGAAGCTGGTCCAAAGGGCCCTCGCTTTCCAAGGTCTGGCAGGCACCCAGCCCTCTCTCTGCCTCCTTAGCTGGTGATTACAACTACACCTTACCTTGCGACGCCGCCTCTGGCACGCACAGCTGGCCAGGGCTCCTCACGCGCAAGTGTAAGCAGGACAAGTCCCCCGCCGCCGCGCGGGGCCCGCCGGGAGCACGCGGCCGCCGCGCGGGGCCCGCCGGGAGCACGCGGCCGCCGCGCGGGGCCCGCCGGGAGCACGCGGCCGCCGCGCGGGGCCCGCCGGGAGCACGCGGCCGCCGCGCGGGGCCCGCCGGGAGCACGCGGCCGCCGCGCGGGGCCCGCCGGGAGCACGCGGCCGCCGCGCGGGGCCCGCCGGGAGCACGCGGCCGCCGCGCGGGGCCCGCCGGGAGCACGCGGCCGCCGCGCGGGGCCCGCCGGGAGCACGCGGCCGCCGCGCGGGGCCCGCCGGGAGCACGCGGCCGCCGCGCGGGGCCCGCCGGGAGCACGCGGCCGCCGCGCGGGGCCCGCCGGGAGCACGCCGAGCACCTGCCCAATCAAGTCTGTTTTCTAAGACGCAGAAACAAAGAAAACCCAATAAGGTAACTGAGCAGGGTTTGAGAGACGAGCAGGAGCTTACCCAAAGGCTGGGAGGAGAAAGGGTGAAGCTCAGGAATCTGGCAGGCAGGGGTGCAGAAGAGCTGGTGCGTCTACCGTGACGGGTGGGTCGTGAGGGCTGGGGGAGGGCCTCGTGGGCTGTCACGGAGCTCACGCTCGGCTTACTGCTCACAGGCACTGTTCTGGGGCCGGCCTTGTTCGGGTCTTGGTTGTTGGATTTCCCAGGGAAGGTTTATGTGACATCCAGGCCCAAGTAAAGACAACCAGAAAGAAGGTGGCAAGCACAAAGCAGTTTATTAAGGACAGTACATTCTCAAGGTGGGAGAGCGGGCAGGCCCAGAGGTGGCGTCCGCACCGGGTTATATGTTTGCACAGGTTATGGGTCATAGCTAGGTTGTTTCCAATCATCTCAGGGACGCCTCCCCACCAGTTGGGTGGGGAAGCTTTAGGCCCTACGAGGTCCTTGTCCAAAGTGTCATGGCCAACTTCCCCTTCTGGGGGCGGGGGAAGATTGAAACCCCAAGTAAATATAATGAAGCTGTAGGTTACCCTGGGACAAAGGTTGAAGAGGAGGGTACATGTTCTGCACCTGTGGCTCCTGGTCTTTTAGCCCTGAGGTCTTGGAAGCCTCAAAGTCAGGATGTTGTGTCCCCAGGCTTCTAATGTGTAACTTATCACCATCCTAGCCTCTAGCTCATGTCTAACTGCCTACTCTATCAGTAAGATCGTCTAAAATTACATGCATTGTCATTGCATATTATATGTGTACAATCACAATATATAGTTATCCATATAAATAGGTGAATTTTATGTAAGTAAAGCAAGTTTATATAAAGCCAATGGGTGGTAGCAGGCCCACTGGGGATAACTTAGGATCAAGACCAGAGTTAACGAGGGTCCCAATTCCCAAAGTCCATTTCTGTTTGTATTTCAGCGTAAGAGCGCACCCTCTTAAGCCTGAATTCTGGCAACCCAAGTCACAGCTGGCCTGGATATGCCTAAGGATGCCCTAAACCAGAGCCACCTGCATTCCCTTCCTCATGATGCACATTGATTGGGGGGTGGAAGGGAGGTCTTTCCTTTCCTAGGAAGTGGTTTATTTTCTCTCCTCTAGTAAAGATCCTGTAAACAACCACCCAAAACACCCAGTCCTTTCCGATGTGGTCCTTTCAAAGCCAGAACCTTTCAACTCTAACAGGAAATCCTTTATTTTTTCCCTTCATTTCAAATCTGAGAGGTTACCTGAATGTTCTAGTGGAGTTTTCAGTTCTCCCTTAGAACCGAGGCCCTGTTCAGCAGCTTGTATTCCCACTGCTGGCCCGGGTTCAGCCATGACAGAGAATCAGGTGGAATGACTCTGGACAGGGGCTGATATCAGATCCTTTCTGATTTAATTGGGAGGAGCAAACTGGGATCAGGCTCAGGATGTAAGACAGAGTTCAGGGACCAGGAGGTACTCCTGAACATCCCTTTTTCAACAACTGCTCCTCTGCTCACATCCCAAACACCACACAAGCACATGCACACATACAACACATGACTATACACACTGACCTCACCTACCACTCTCCTCTCTCATTCTTTCTCTGGCTCCTCTGGCCACTTCCCATACCAGGCATACTCTAACCTCAGGACCTTTGTACTGACTGTTTCCCCTCTGCCTGGTATACTCTTCCTCTGCACAGCCTCATGGATCATTCCTTGACTTTCTTTTAGTCTTTGCTCAGTTGACACTTTTTCATTGAAGCTTTTCCTCACCACCTTATTTAAAATTCATAGTTCCCTCCTGTCACATTCCCAGTGTTCCCACTTTTCTCTATTTTCCCCATAGCACTAAGCATTTCTTATATATTATTCAATTTATTATATTTATTTCCTGTCTCCCTCAACCATAATGTAAATTCCATGACAGAAGTCGTGTTCATCTATCCCATTCAATGTTGTGTCGCCAGTGTCTAAAACCAGGGGTCAGCAAACAATAGCCCAGGGTCAAATCCAGCCCAACCCTAGTATTTATGTAGCCAGCAAGCTAAGAATGGTTTTTACATTTTAAAATCCGAAAAAAACAAAACAAAAAACACAAAAAAACCACACATACACACAAAAACAAAACCACTACTGGCTTTTTGGTGAGAGAAGCTGCTTCAGGAATTGAGGACATTACTGGGGCGCCTGGCTGGCTCAGTAGAGCATGCAGCTCTTGATCTTGGGGTTGCAGATCAGAACCACCCCTCTCCCCCCCCCCCCCCCACATCATGTTGGGTGGAGAGATTACTTAAAAATAAAAATCTTGGAAAAAAAAAAGTTGAGGACATTGCTTCTTGGCCTGCAAAGCCTAAAATATTTACTCTCTGGCCCTTTACAGATAGATTTTATCTACCCCTGCCTGAAACCATGTCCAGCACATAGTAGATGCTGAAAGAACAAACGAATGAATGAGTGAATGACTGAATGACTATGATTTTACTTTCAGTTGAACTCAAACAGGAACTATGTGGCTGTGTTTAGGAGGAATTTGATTTTCAGAATTACCTGGATCAAAGGGGAAGTACATGGGTATGTCTCTTGTTTATTAGAGAATATGAGAGGAAAGAGAAGGTACATGTCAAACAAAGTAAAAGTAAAAAGGTAATAGTGTAAAGGGAAATATGTAGACGGAGAATTGAAAGAGGGCAGGGAAAAGTGAGAAGAGATTATGAAACCAAGGCATCATGGATGTGCAACAAAAGCATCACTATTCCTCATGGAGGCTGGGGTGAACAGCTTGAGCAAAGAAAAGTGCCTTACTCCATCCAGCCTAAAGACATTCATGGACCACCCGATATGTGTGCAAGGCCCTGCACCAGAGGAGAGTTCTAGAGGATAATTCGGAGATGGCCATGTAAATGCCAGCTGATGAGTCTTATGGACTTACATAGTGGGTCTCGGGCTTTAGCCAGCATCGGAATGCCCTGGAGGGTTTGTTAAAACACAGATATGGGGCTCACTCCTAGGGTGTCTGATTCGTTAGGTCTAGGTTAGGGCCCTGAGAATGTGCATTTTAACAAGTTCCCAAATGCTGCTGATGCTGCTGGTCCCACATTTCGAAAACCACTGGGCTAGTGTCCCCTCATTAGGGGTTCTTTCCTCAATGCCCCTATCCAGCTAGCATGGTCTTCCTCATGCCCCTATCCAACTAGCATGCCTTCTTACCCACACCTCCCTCTCTCTGGCTTCTCACCCTGCTCCATTATTCTTCACAGCCTGGGTCACCACTGGACACTGTAGGTTTTCGTTTGTTTATTATCTGTCTTCCCATCTGTAGGAAGCATCATGAGAGGAGGGACTTTGTTTTGTTCCCTACTATTTCCTCAGATCCATGCTTACACATAGTAGCTACTCAGCAAACATTTGTGCAATGGAGAGAGCACAAAAACATAGAGAACTAAGTATGATACAAATCAGAGTAATCACACTATAAAAGACAGGTAGGACGAGGTAGGACTATTCATTGCCGGGTTGGGGGAGATCAAGACTCATGGGATTCAGAGCATAAGATCTAGACCTAGAATGAGCGAGATGCTGACAACAGGTGAAAGGCGGCTGGACAAGCGGTCCAAGTGGTTATTATCAGATGGATGCAGAATGGGATAGAAGGAGTAAATGGGTCAAAGTGGGTCAAATAAGTTATGTAATCGGCAGGGCCTCCAACTGGGGTTTGTGTCGGGTATACCCTCCAAGGGCTACACAAACTTGGGTGGTTTCAAAGGAATCCATTCTAGATCTCCAGTTCCATTGCATTCCTTTTTAAAAATGATCCACCTATTTGTGAGTTTTAAGCAGTTTCGAAATAAGTTATTTTTAAAGCAGGAAAAAGAATACAACTATGTCACATTTTTAAAAATAGAAGATATAAAAATAATTTGTGTACGTATATACATCCTAATGCATACATCGTTAGCATGTGGCTGATTTCTTTCCAGTCTTTTTTGTCTTGGTATATCTTCTTACATAGTCATAATGCACAGACTTAAAAAGAAAGATGTGACTGAGAAAACTCAGAAAGTTGAGGTGTCACACTGTGTCTTACTTTGCTAGCACACTTGGGAGCTTAAACAGCAGACATTTATTTCTGGAAATGTTGGAGGAAATATTCAAGGCGTTAGCAAGGTTAGTTTCCCACGAGGGCTCTCTCTTTGGCTTAAAGATGGCTGCCATCGTGATGCCTTTCCACACGGTCTTTCCTCTGTGCACTCCCGGTATTTCCTTGGGTGTCCGAATTTCCTCTTATAAGAACATTAGTCATTATTAGGGTCCATCCTAATGGCCACATGTTAACTTAATTATTTCTTTAAAGGCCCTATCTCCAAATATAGTCATATCTGATATACTGGGGCTTAGGATTTCAACGTATGAAGTTTGGGGGAGATACAGTTCAGCCCATACACACTAGTTTTCCTTTTCAACGTTTATTTATTTTGGGGACAGAGAGAGACAGAGCATGAACGGGGGAGGGGCAGAGAGAGAGGGAGACACAGAATTGGAAACAGGCTCCAGGCTCCAAGCCATCAGCCCAGAGCCTGACGCAGGGCTCGAACTCATGGACCGCGAGATCGTGACCTGGCTGAAGTTGGACGCTCAACCGACTGCGCCACCCAGGCGCCCCACTAGTTTTCCTTTTCTAGCAATCTTTTCAAAACTACTATCCTCTCACTTTACAAAAGGAAGGCATTCTCTTCACCTTTGCCAAAGCCTGCTTTGGTGTATCGACTTGGGAGTGTGAACACCTTCTGGGCTTCAAGTAAATACTTAAAATACTAGTAGGGTATTAAGAAAGCCTGCAGCTTAAAAACAATTTTTTTAATGTTTATTTATTTTTGAGGTGGGGGTGGGGGAGGGTATGCAAAACAGGAGCAGGGGAGGGGCAGAGAGAGAGGGAGGCACAGAATCTGAAACAGGCCTCAGGCTCTGAGCTATCAGTACAGAGCCCAACGTGGGGCTCGAACTCACGAACCACAAGATCATGACCTGAGCCGAAGTTGGACACCTAACTGACTGAGCTACCCAGGCATCCCAAGGGGGGGCCTACAGCTTTAACTGTAGGTAACAAATCCATTTGCCCATCAGATGGTTTCCAATTCTTTGGTAGAGGACCAGCTTAAGTTGTCACCTGACATCTATTTTCCATCCCCCTTCCATCACCAAAAATCATCCCTTTGCCCTCCCCACACCCTTAAGGATGGCTTATATTTATGAATTATTTTTTCTTCAAACCTGCCCTTGAATTTCATAGTAATTTGATTTAATCTGTAGTCAGACATTGAAAAGAGGGTTAGCAGGTTTGATCTGAGGAGCTTTACAATTAAAATTACAACAAATTTGAAAATTGAGAATGAGAATAATATAGATGGGAGTGGAAGATCATGATGGGAGAAATGCTAAAGGAGCTAATACGTAGGGTCTGCAGTTATTAAAGGTGCACCTTATATTTTGCCCTCATAGTTCCTTAAGCAGATGGAACAAAAAAGAAAATAGTTAAATTTCTGGAAGAAAACCCATATTAGTACCTTAGGGAAGATGAAGATTTTCCTGGCATTTGGATTTAATGGCAATCTAAGGCTCTTGGTAATATTGTAAGCAATATCCTCAACAAGATACAGGTGATAAATGTGAGTGTTTCCTACAGGTGTCTCTTCCAGAATCCCCTTTTGTGAGCCAGAAACAACTATGTCTAAGCCAAGTCACAACACAGTGTGAACAACCATGTATGGGTCCAAACAATCTGATCAAATTGTACAGCTTTCTGATGTTCCAGAATGTTCCAAGGTTATCAGAAGAATGAGTAGGAAAACCCACCCTTAAAACCACAACTTTCAACCAGGCTCTTGACTATTAACCAGCAAACCTCTCTCTTTGAGAGAGACTATAAGCAGACCTTTAGTGCTACCGACTGAGGGCATGGCCACATTATTTAAGGATCAGCATATGGACTGAAGGTCAGCATCCAGAACTTGTAAGAAGTTTTTGCCTACGAGTAAATGAAACCCCTACTCAAAATGGCTTGAGCCAAAAGGTAATTTATATTATCTCACATAACCAGAAAGCTGGAGGCAGGGCGGGTGGATTCATTGGCCCAACAATGTGTTTAGCTATGGGAGTCTAAGACCTTTAGTGAATTGTCTTTCACTCACTTCACTGCCTCCAACAAGCTGGTGAAAACTAACCAGTGGTGACCTTGTCAGATTACTTACATTTATTATAGCATTGTTCAGTATAAAAATGATCTAACATAGGTTTATTCACTCTATCTTGATGAGACATTTCAATTAATATACATCACACACACACACACACACACACACACACACACACACACACACACACACGGTATTCCTTTTGGGTATAGGTTAAAAGGTCCATGCTATCCAAAGTGTGGTCTACAGACCAGAATTAGTCTGTGGATTGTGACCAGTACTCAGCGAGACAAGTACACAACCTGAGAGCATCTGTGATTAGAAAGTTTTATAGCAATTTGATAGAGTAATTTTATATCTGTTCAATCTAGTAATTAAAAGTATGAGCTTTAGCACTTAAAATTTTTTTCATTTTAGTTGTTTTTTATAAAAGTATCAGTCCACTGCAGATCGGGCATTTAAAAACTAATCCTTGGGGCACCTGGGTGTCTTAGTTGGTAGAGCGTCTGGCTTCAGCTCAGGTCATGATCTCATGGTTCGTGGGTTTGAACCCTGCGTTGGGGTCTGTGCTGACAGCTAAGAGCCTAGAGCCTCCTTCTGAGTCTCTCTCTCTCTCTCTCTCTCTCTCTCTCTCTCTCTCTCTCTCTCTGTGTCTTTCCTCTGCTGGCATTCTGTGTGTCTCTCTCTAAAAATAAATAAACATTTTTAAAAAATAAAATAAGAAAATAAAATAAAAGCTAATCCTTCCCCATGCGCAGATTGAAAAGCTCTCCTCCAGGCAGGCACCTGCACTAATACGTTAGTGACCATGTAGGTGTTGTTTCCTCTCTACCATACATACCCTCATTCCAGACCGGATCCTGTACAAGGCCTCCTATCAGACCAAAGTCCAGATCCAACCTGCAAGCATTGGAAAAGATGAGAATCAGGATGTACCCTGCAGAGGAAGCTTGTGCCATCAGCTATGAGGGCTTGGGGTATACTCTGCAAGAGACTCTCTGTGATTGATCCCCTTTGTTGGACTTGGCCCTTCACTCTGATTCTTTTCTCACATAAGAGAAGTCCAGAGGTCACCAGTGCAGGCAGTGGGCAGTCCATGCAGTCCTTGGGGTCTGCTTGCAGCACTCTCCCTCATGGTTTCACACCTCATGGTTTCAATCAACTGCTGAGCTCCAGCTAACACATCTGCATCCCAGGCAGCAGACGAAGGAAGGAAGAGGAACTTCCCAGCACCTTTCACTAGGTAGATATAGAGAATACTTTTAACAACCCATTGGTTTTCATGTTCATTGGCATTCATGATTTCTAGGCCAGCCCTTTTCCCCCTGGGCCACTCAGCCATTAGTAGGACACATTTCTTCCCAGGATTATTATGAAGAGGGGTTGAAATGCCCTTCCTTGATCTCCCATTGTATTGGTTCAAATGTTCTTTATTCTTACACCTTTGTGTGTGTGTGTGTGTGTGTGTGTGTAGGAATAGTTTGTAATCAGAATTAAATGGTCCATAAGCAGGAAATCCCATTGTGATGGGAATGTCCCGAATGGAACCAGATGAGAAGCGATGATCCCGTGGACAGTTGGCAGATCTTAAGTTTTGATTGACGATGGTCCATCTAGGCTGCTTACCAGATTCTCTTTGTAAGCTGCACTTGTCTCCCCACCCCCTTCCCAGATCCTGGCACACCCCCAGGTTATCAGAATCTGTGGAAGGTGATTCTGACTCTTACCCTCCTTTCTGCCTCCCACCTCTCAGTCCACCCTGCCAGGAATCACTGTTCTGAAGACAGCTGGATGTGCTTTCTTGTCCCTGGTGGAGTTTCGAAAAACTGAGAGGCTGCCCAACCTCTTGGAGAGGCTGCATGGAGAAGTCAGCATTATTTCAAAAGCCAAAATGAAAAGTTCACCATTAATATGAGTTGTCCTTTCATATCTCTGTAAAGGAAAGGACCCTGTGTTTAAAGACCTGGCATTGCCTCTGGCTCATTAGGTGTCCTTGGGAAGGCATTTAATCTGAGTCTCAGTTTCCTTATCTATAAAATGAGGCTAAAAACTGCAGAAGAAATGAGATTGTAGACATACTATGTAAACTAAAGGGTTCTCAGCCAAGATGAGGTGGCGTTAAAATCATTGATAAATAGGATGTAGGAAAGAGAGAGATTAATTTTTCTGGGGGGATATGGGAAGGATTTTTGCAGAAGATCCATTTGAACTGGATCTGCAGAAAGGTTTAAAGACACGCATCTTATTTCCCCAGTGATGGTTGTGATTTTTGTCCCTGTCCTACCTCTCAACTCCCTTTGCCCTCACTCCCGACAGTGACATACCAAGGACCATGAAAATGTTCACATGCTTATTAAAGGTTAGTGTCTATAAATCATATTTTAATAAAGTTGGTTTTTTAAAAAAATGTTCACATCTTTTGACCCAGTAATCCTGCTTTGGGGAAGAGGATTTTAGGAAATAATCCCCAGAGAGAAAGAGCAATATTTACTGCAGATGTGACTCAATAATAGCCAAAAAAAAATAGAAACAACTTAAATGCTAACAGTAGGGCAATGGTCAGATCACTTGTGCTCTAATAAATGCAGTGTGTATGAAATAACTATGAAAGGTATGTCCCAACATGGAAAATCAGTATACTATAGTGTTGATTGGAAAAAAGTGAATACGAAATAATGTATATATGCTTTAGCAGCAACACTACATGAAATTCGCATATTGTCTCAGTTTGCTACATGCTCAGTGGCTGAGAAATGCATACATACTGAAGCACCTATGGCACCTTTCCCTTGAGAAACACCTGAAACTTTCTGTAGAATTATTTGCATGGCTCCCAAACCCATGGTCAGGGTGCTGGAGGAAGGGAACAAAAAAGAGAGAAAAATGAGAGAAATGAAGTCAAGGGAGAAAAAGAACAGAGAGGAAAATACGAAGTAGGCTGGGTAGGAATTAAAGAGAAGATCACTGGGCCCAGGGGGACAGGACGACCTTTGCAAAAGGAGCTGCTTGCAAGTTAACATAAGGAGTGGAAGGAGGAATATCTGAAATCAGACAGAAAGTTGTAACCCCAGATGGGGCTGGGCGTGGCTCATTGTCCTGGCCGGAGCTGTGCTGGCGTGCATTTTGCACATTCCTACATGGCTCAGTTCAAGTGGGTGCAGTTTTCTCTGGTCATCTGGTGTTTCTCCAAGACAAAATTTTGCATAAGCAAATGCAAAATCGCATTATGCTAAAAGTGTACCCTAATATATCATTCGTGTTGGAACAGATCTGCAGTTTTGAAACAAGCATTATAGCAGAACTGAGTGTACCTAAAGTTCAGTGAGAAGACAATAGAATTTTGCTCCAATGATAATGTCTCATTTTATCTCACGCTGGAATCATTTTCCTTCTTGGTTCTCTGGTACTAGATTTGTACCATTTTCAGAGGCAGCCGTTGAATTCAGTCTTGGAAGTATTCTGGTAATTTGGTTGATTGCTTCCAGTTTTGATATTGCCTGTTGAACTACTTTCAGGTGCTTACTAACTGTCAAAAGCCCTTGCTGTGGCTAATAAGGCCAAAGGGTCTACTCCTGCTCACCCATCTGACCTTGCTGGTCTTTGAGCAGAGGGGCCCATTCTTGCTGAGGAACTTTACATCTGTGGTCCCCACATCTGCTCCAAATGGGGCCCCATCCAGACATCTGCCTACACTGCTCTTTTATCCTGTCCACATATGGTTCCCTCACTTCTTCAGGCCTCTGTTCCAAGGGGAATAAGCACTTGAAGAGGACTTCCCTGATCTTCCCAAATAAATTATTCTCACACCCACCCACATCACTCTACTCTCAAGTCTTTTCTTAATTTGTTTTCATTCATTAGCACTTTTACCCATCAGCACTTCACACAGTATCTAATTACTTGTTCATTCCTTTGTTGTTCATCTCCCCCAACTGGAATATTTTATTCTCAGGTGTTTATCAGTGTCAGGTACATAGTAAGTGTTCAATAAATAGTAATTGATGAATGCATGATCAGCATAGGTTTATTGAAGGTATAAATATAAATGCTAGGTAAAATTATTTGGGGTCAATTAACCCATCAAAAAAGTCTAGTACGAAATGTGTGCCTTGTCTTCAATACTATACCTGGCTGACCCTGGGGGAATGTGGAACAGGCCAATTGTGCCTTAAGCACCCAGTTTTCCCAGTCTGTTATTTTCCCATCCTCAATTGTGTCTTTACATCTAGTCTCCTGAAATTCTCTCTGCTTTATGAAAAGATGCTTTTACATAACTTCCAAACTTAGGTGGCCTCTGATTTTAATTGGAAGGAAAGCCTTAAGTTAGGCAAACAAAATTAAATTAATTAAAATTAAAGCCGGTGGGTAAATCAGGACTTGAAGAAGTCTTTTGTATCCTCTAAAATAATCCCCTGAAGCCAGTTGTCTAATCTATTTTATAGAAAGATAAAATATCCAGAGAATGCTTTATAATGCAACCTTGCCCCAGAAGGTCTGGATTCTAATCACAGCATCTAAGTAGCCTATACCATTGGCGTGGATTGTCTACAGAAGTTCTAGTTAAACATAGTCACTTACTTTAGCCTGCTAAGCACACTTGATCTCATAAGGATCTTATAAGGAAATGTGTTACAATTTTTTAAAATTTTGGCAGATCTGATACCTACCCACCTTGCTAAGTCGTTATTGACTCTCAGCATTAAACATAGAGCCAGAAGCCAAATGGTGACTATTGATCAATCCCATTCCAACAAGGAGATTTTTACAAATATAGTTTTGTAAGTACTTGTCTTCTAATTAGCTATGACAAAGTAATAAGCCATCATGGTCTAACAACCTTCTTGCTGTATGACTGAGTGCAGTCATATAGTGAAGTACATTACAATCAGTCAGTCATCACAATTTATGAATTTATTTATTTATGCAAATTTGAATTCTTGCAAAATTTATGCAAATTTTCAAGTTTGGTTACATTGTTTACCACATGGGAACAGGACTGTTTTTTAAGTTTGTTTGTTTGTTTATTTATTTAGAGAGAGAGAACAGGAGCCAGAGAGGGCCAGAGAGAGACGGAGAGAGAAAATCCCAAGTAGGCTCTGTGCTGTCAGAATGGAGTCCCATGCAGGGCTTGATCTCAGAAACCATGAGATCATGGCCTGAGCCGAAGTCAAGTCAGACACTTAGCTGACTGAGCCACTCAGGCACTCTAGGAATAGGACTTTATGAAGATTTATTAACAAAATTAAGAAATAATACCTTTTTTTGCACTTGACTCAGATTGAATGCTATTTGACAATCTCAGGCAAAGATAATATGATCTATCACAAATCACTATTGCTTTTTAGTTATTTATTTATTGAGTATAGTTGGCACACAATGTTACATTTATTTCAACTTAGTGATTTGACAAGTTTATACATTATGCTCTGTTCACCACGAGTATAGCTACCGTATGTCCCATGAAATCATTATTATAATAGCATTGACTACATTCCTTGTGTCGTGCCTTTTATTCTGATGATTGTTCATTGCGTAACTAGAAGCCAGCATATCCCTCTTCCCTTCACCCATTTTGCCCAACTGCCACCCCTCTTCTCTCTGGCAACCATCAGTTTGTTCTCTGTATTTATAGGTCTGAATCTGCTTTTTCTTTGTTTATCCATTTTTTTTATATTCCACTTATATCTGAAATCACATGGTACTTGTCTTTCTCAGTCAGACCTATTTGAGTTAGCATAATACCTTGTATGCCCACCCATGTTGTCTCAAATGACAAGATCTCATCCAAGATCCCATCCCTTTTCATGACTGCATAATATTCCACTGCACACATGTATATTACATTTTCCTTATCCATTTGTCTATTGATGGATGCTTAGGTTGTTTCCATATCTTGGCTATTATCAATAGTGCTGCAATAAACATAGGGGTACATATATCTTTTTAAATTAGTGATTTTGTTTTCTTTGGGCAAATACCTAATAGTGGATTTACTGGATCATATGGTGATTCTATTTTTAATTTTTTTGAGGAATATCCACACTTTTTCCACAGTGGCTGCACCAATTTACATTTCCAACAATGCATGAGAGTTCCTTTTTCTCCATGTCCTTAGCAACACTTGCTATTTCTTGTCATTTTGATATTAGCCTTTCTAACTGGTGTAAGGTGATATCTCATTGTGGTTTTATTTGCATTTCTGTATGGTGAGTGATGTTGAGCATCTTTTCACGTGTCTTGGCCATCTGGACGTCTTTGGAAAAATGTCCATTCAGGTTCTCTGCCCATGTTTAATCAGATTATTTGTCTTTTTGGTGTTAAGTTGTATAAGTTCTGTGTGTATTGTGGATATTAACCCCTTATTGGATATGTCATTTGCAAATATCTTTTCTCATTCAGTAGGTTGCCTTTTTGTTTTGATGGTGGTTTCTTTTGCTGTACAAAAGCTTTTTATTTTGGTGTAGTCCTAATAGCTTAATTTTGCTTTTGTTTCCCTTGCCTTAGGAGACAGATCTAGAAAAATGTTGCCATGGCTGATGTCAGAAATTACTGCCTGTGTTCTCTTCCAGGATTTTTACAGTTTCAATTCTCACATTTAGGTAATTAATTTTGAGTGTGTGTGTGTGTGTGTGTGTGTGTGTGTGTGTGTGGTGTTTAGAAAGTGGTCCTGTTTCATTCTTTTACATATAATTGTCCAGTTTTCCCAGCCCTATTTATTGAAGAAATTACCTTTGCCGCGTTGTATATTCTTGCCTCCCTTGTCATAGTTTAACTGACCATATAATCATGGGGTTTATTTCTAGGCTTCCTATAGTGTCCCATTGATCTACGTGTCTGTTTTTGTGCCAGCACCAAACTGTTTTGATTACTACAGCTTTGTAGCATATCTTGAAACCCAGTATTGTGATAACTCCAGCTTTGTTCTTCTTTCCCAGGATTTCTCTGGCTACTCAAGGTCTTCTGTGGTTCCATACAAGTTTAGGAGTTTTTGTTCTAGTTCTGTGAAAAATGCTGTTAGTATTTTGATAGGAATTGGCATTGAATCTGTAGATTGCTTTGAGTCATATGGATATTTTCACATTATTCATTCTTCCAATCCATGAGCATGGGGATATTTTTCCATTTGTTTGTGTCATCTTCAGCTTCTTTCATCAGCATTTTATAGTTTTCAGAGTATAGGTCTTTTACCCCTGGGTACACTTATTCCTGGGTTTTTTATTCTTTTTGGTGCAGTTGTAAATGGTATTGTTTTTAAATTTTTTTTTCAACGTTTATTTATTTTTGGGACAGAGAGAGACAGAGCATGAATGGGGGAGGGGCAGAGAGAGAGGGAGACACAGCATCGGAAACAGGCTCCAGGCTCTGAGCCATCAGCCCAGAGCCTGACGCGGGGCTCGAACTCACGGACCGCGAGATCGTGACCTGGCTGAAGTCAGACGCTTAACCGACTGCGCCACCCAGGCTCCCCAATGGTATTGTTTTTAAATTCCCTTTCTGCTACTCCTTTATTCATGTATAAAAATGCAACAGATTTCTGTATATTTATGTTACATTCTGTGACTTTACTGAATTTATTTATCAGATCTAATAGTTTTTTTGGTGGAATCTTTAGGATTTTCTATATAAAATATCATGTCACGCGCAAGTAGTGAAAGTTTAACTTCTTTACCAGTACGGATGTTTTCTTGTGGGACTCCTGTGGCTAAATCAGTATTATTTTCTTTTTTTTTTTAATTTTTTAAAACGTTTTATTTATTTTTGAGACAGGGAGAGACAAAGCATGAACAGGGGAGGGTCAGAGAGAGGGAGACACAGAATCTGAAACAGGCTCCAGGCTCCAAGCTGTCAGCACAGAGCCCGTCGCGGGGCTCGAACTCACAGACCGCGAGATCACAACCTGAGCTGAAGTCGGCCGCTTAACCGACTCAGCCACCCAGGCGCCCCTAAATCAGTATTATTTTCAATGAAACATTCATGTAGGCCATCTAAAATGAATATGGGTCACAATATTCTTTCGCAGGAGCAGAGTAGAATGGCAATTGCCAGGGGCTGGAGAGTGGAGAAAATAGGGAAGTGTTGGTCAAAGGGTATAAACTTTCAGTTATGCGATAAATTCTGGGGATACAATGTACGGCATGGTGACTATATGTGAAATGATAGATATGTTAATTACCTTTATTATGGTAATCATTTCACATATTATATGCATATCAAATCATTACATTGTACACCTTAAATGTTTACAATTTTTATTTGTCATTTATGCCTCAATAAAGATTAGAAAAAAGTGATTAACATGTGAGAACTCATTGTTAGAATAAGATAATTAAAAGTAGGATCTGAGAAGCCATAAAATTTTTGGATTGATCTCCTAATAGTTTCCTATAATATTATCTTGGGATGAACATTGTTTTGGAACATGACATAGTTACAAAAATACTCTCACAAATAGTTATCATCCTTTGTTAGGGGATGGTTATTTAATTTACGTTATCTTTATCTGAGATAATAATTGAGGTTAAGTTGTTTAAAATAGTGATCATCTTATTCACAAATCAGGTGAATTCCCCTGGAATTGAGACACTAACACATTTATTTCTACATAACATCTAGTAAATAAAGGAATCTTCCATAACCATATGTGGTCAGTGGCCAAACCTCACAGGAGAGTGAGATTAGAACAGATGTCTTTTTCAGTGAAATAGCCAGTTAAGCTATTTCTCTGCTCATTTGCCTGGACTTTTGTCTGAATAAACCATATAGAAAGTTTAACTTGGTTTCTTATAGATACAGCCTGCTTCCTGAATTTTGTCTTCCTTTTGTCTCATCCAGATGACGGCAGTCAGTGAAAAAGTATGAGTCTCTAAAGTGGCAGATTTAAAAAAAGATAATAAAAAAAAACTGGTGTATTATGTCATTGTGGGTTCATATGCTACTGCAGATATCAAATAGTTCTTGAAAGTACTACCGAGTTTTCAAACTGTTAACTTTTATTAATGTGCACACAGTATTAGTGAGGCTCTGTGGACTCTGGAAAAGAATAGAACACATCAGCCTTTCCCCAAAGAGCTTATATCGGGGGAAAAGACACTCAAGACAACTAGAGAAAGATACCTAATTATTATATACACTTAGGAAATGACCAGGGCACTACATAAAATTAAGTATTCTATGATGAAGATTATGCATCTACATGTATTTAAAACTAGAAATCCTAAAGGAGTGGCTGGCTGGCAGCCAGCCCACATTGTCCTAGTCAGCAGCACAGCGTAGATGTCACATTCCCCAGCACCAGGCAGTGTTCACTGAGTGCAGGGCTATAAATAGGAAACGACAGACAGTTTACAGTACATATGAGACTTGAGCAAGAACATACTGATGAAATAAGTGAACAGAAGCATATGTAAATACAGCATGAACATTATGTATAAACAACAGAGCAGATACACCTTGTGGATGGAAATTGAGGGAGAAACCTCTCCATTTATAGGAAGGCGGGAGGGTGTGGCAGAATCTGAGCTTTGGTTTCAGAGACACTGAAATTTGAAAACATTCAAATCCTGGCTTTCCCACTCTGGAACCGGGTGCATTATCTAACTTCTGTAAATCTCATTTCTCCACATCTACTTGAAGCTACTAACTTAGGCAACTGTTGCTAGTATTAATTCTGCTAAAACTAGTTAACATCCACCATGTTGCTGGTATGTCTGTCTTCCATAGACCGTGAGCTGTGCACAAAAGGGATTGTGTCTTAATGGTCTTGGTACTTGGAACCAGTAAACTGGAGAAGTGCTCTTGCTCCTCTATTAGCCGAGGAAAATTCCGTGAACCAATAGGAGGTTCAGAAGCTGCCTGAGCACCAAAAACGGAGAGAATTCGTGAGAGGGGTGAGAGCATTCCAGGCACAGGCAATAGCTTCAGCGTAGCTCTGAAGCGAAACAGGAGGTGGGGTGGGGGTTTGAAGGAGGAGAGAGTCTGAGGCACAGGCAGGAAAAAGCCAGCTGGGTGTTTTCAGGCTTCATGCTGTGTGCAGGTAAGCACAGAGGAAGAAGAGGAGCCTCCAGACGGAGTTCTTGGCAATTCGAATGGGCAGTGCTGGGGCCTGGAAGCCCAGAGGTGCAGCAGCTGAAGCTAGGGGTGGCATGGAGTAGTCAGGAAGTACTTTTGGGGCAGGGGAACAGAGGCAGAGAGCACTGCAATTCCCGGAGGGAGTTGAAGGAAAAGCCACTGGATTGCCACGGATTGCAAGCAGCCTTAGTCACTTTAACAACAAGACGCGCGCGCGCGCACACACACACACACACACACACACACACACACACACAGTAATACAATACAGAAGCTATGTATTGGTTAAGGTTAATATAGTGGTTAAGGTTGTAGGTTGTCCTGGACCAGCTTGGGTCACCTGAAGCCTTCCAGCCATGTGACCTTAGCAGAATGATTTAAACCTCTCTGAATCTCTGTGCCCCTCTTGAATAAAATGGGGATGGGTCTCTGTTCCTGAGGGTTACTGCGGTTGCAAAGCCAATTAGTATCTGTAGAAACTTAGTATTTTCTCTGATGGCTAATGAATTTAAAGGAAAAAGATGTCGAGAGTAGAGCAAAGATTTTATGTTCAGAGGGTGGACTTCATTTGCTTTTTATGTTTTCTACTGGTTCGGGACTCACGCTCCGTATATTATGCTGAATTTGCTGTTTATTGGGAAAATTATTTCAAGTTGGGTCCTAGGTCCTTAATTTTAGTTGGCAACAGGCAAGAACAATGCCCTGTTGACACCTCCAGGTTTTAACAGGTCTGCCAGCAAATACATACCCAACACCCACTGTCCTGGGTCCTCCCCCCTGACTTCAAAAGGCAGCCTCGGGGCTCAAAACCTTACACCCAATTTTAAGTCCTCTCCCCAACCCCCATATCAAATTCAAAATCAGGTCTCATTCCTTCTTTCATTGTAATGCCTCGTAGATTCAATTCTTCTCAATTTCCACCTTTTCCTTTCTCATCCTCCCCCCACTCCCTTTTCCCTTTCAACAGTCTTGAATCTCCCATCTCTGTTTCAACCCAGTGCCAAATTAATGATCAACCCATTCGTCAGGATACCACTTAATCTCCCTTTGTCGAGAACTCTCAATGGTTGTCCTGGGAGTGTTAGAGTGAGTTCACATTCCTCCTAGGTTTGGTATTAAGCCTTCCTCCCAAATTCTCAACTTTCCTTTTCCAAATTCTCAACTGGGGGATGGCGCCTTGAATCCACTCGCGGCTCCACGTTCCAGAACGTCCCTTCCCCAGCCTCCTGATGAAATTCCATCCCTTCCAGAAGACCTGGTTTGTTCCCACCCCCCAATCCCCCCAGGAAGCTCTCCTTGGGCAATTATTCCGGCCCTACTGCCCTTTATCACTTGGGGACCCCACCCACCTGACACTGAATTATTTTATACACTCGTGAGTTTGTCTCGCGGGTAGGACCCCATGTTTGGCCGAACGTCCACATCACCAGGCAAAGGATCCCGCCCGCACTCAATAACGCTGAAAATCTGGATGGATGTGTTCAGGAACATGCTCCTGGTCCAGTCCCTGCTTGCTAATTCCCAGCACCTACCCCCTCCTCTAACTGGGGCGTGACCCGGTGAGTCCGACCTCCGGACGCCCCCGAGCAGCCCTGGGTTGGGCTGTGTTCCTGAACCCAGAGCGTTTCCACGTAGCCCGCCCTCCCACTTAGCCCTGACCCGGGGACAGTGGTGTAAAGTCCCAAGCTCTGCTCTTCGGAGGCAACCGGGCTGGTTTCGGGAACCTCGGGCCACCAGCGCCCAAGACCCCGCAGGGGTCGAGGTTGACGCTGCCGGAACCGCCGGGGGGTTTCGGTGTCGCCCCTCGCCCACGCCCTCCCCCTCGCGGCCATTGGGCAGCCTCGGCGGCGCGCCCTGTGGACGGGGCGGGGCCCTCTCCCTCTCCCCTGCTCCCCTCCCCTATTTCCAGGGGTGGGATCGCCGGGAGGCAGGCGGGAGGCGTGGAGGGGCTGCGGAGGGGCGTCCGGTTACGTCTCCGCCTTCCTCGGCCGTGTCCGCCAAGCCGCTAGGTTTGCGGGACCGCAGTTCGGGAACATGCTGGCCGCGATCCGCCGGAGCGGGGCTGCGTGGACGCGGGCGCTGCTGCTGCAGCTGCTCCTGGCGGGGCCCGGGGGCTGCCTGAGCCGCCAGGAGCTCTTTCCGTTCGGCCCGGGACACGGGGACCTGGAGCTGGAGGCTGGGGATGACCAAGTCTCCCCAGCCCTGGAGCTGAGGCGGGCACTCCGCTTCTTCGACAAATCCGACATCAACTCGGTCTACGTGAGTGCGACCCGGGGCAGGCGGTGGGGGCCGTCGGGGAGGAGGGCGTGGGGGCCGAGCTGGGGTCGGAAGGAAGGCCGAGGCTGGCAGGGTCGCCCGCGGGGCCGGACGGACGTGGGCGTCGTGGGCGGGGACCGGGACCCGCTGGCCGCGGGGGCGCGGGGCGCGGCGCTGGGTCTCCTGGCCTCCCGCCCCCGCCGGGCCCGCCGACGTCTCCGCGCCGCCTGGCCACTGTCGCCAGAGGAGCACGCGGGTCTGGGGGGCTCGTCCCGTCTGCGCGGCCCCGCGCGCGCCCTCCCGACCCCGGGACCCCGGGACCCCGGGCGGAGTTTCCTCTCCGGCGGCTGTGGGCGGCATCGCCGCCGGGAAGTCGGTCCGCGTCTCGCTATTGTCCTGTTCCCTTGGGGACGGGACCCGGTCCGGCGGGACTCGGGCAAAGGCGAGAGCTGGGTCGCAGGCGGCGCGCGGGCCTGGGTCTTCCGTAGGTGCCGGGTCAGGAAAAGACCGCCAAACCCGGCCTCTGCCCCGGGAATTTAGCCGACAGCCTGCATGTGTGAGTGTGGACTCCGGATATGTCTTGGCAATGTTTCTGCTCCCCAGTTGAGCTCGTTTCAGTCCAGAGTTTAGCGCTGGGAAAGCAGAGCGACCCGATGATCCAGTTTCCTGTGGCAGAGCACTGTCACCATGGGGGGCCCCAAAGGGGGAGCGGGCCCAGGTGGCCTTTAGTTCTCTGGAGCCTTCTCAGAACTGGCCGGGCCCGGGGACGCTGTCAACTTGGTAAAGTCTTTCCGTGCCGCCGCCTTCCCCAGCCGCGCACCATGTGGATTTCATATAAAGCTGTGCGCATTCCACAAGTGGGGGGAACAGCGCAAACAGCGGCGGGAGCCTGTCCTGCCCTTGAAATGGCTGTGCTCGTCGCCTGGCCGGGGCAGACCGTGCCTTGGACAACACCCACGTGGAGCTTGTCGGCTTTGCCTAAAAAGAAGGAGCCTTTCAAGTCTCCACCCACAGAGAGTGCTGCCCTTGTGGGCTGACCTCCGTGGGCCGTCTGGTGAGGCCTGTCGGACCCCTTCTTAGAATAAGATTTTTTAATTACATAGAATAACATCCGCAGGATTGCCAAGGAAATCAGTTGTGTTCGAATACAGATACAAATATTAGAAATTGTATGAAGTAACGTGTGTATTTTTAGCCATTTTAAATATAAGGTATAAGAGTGGCGGGGGGAGGGTCAGGTAATTACTGAACTTTCAAGATCATGAGGACTGTGAACAGTGCTTGAAGACACCTACAATGACTAAAACGTGAAATGGGAATATCAGTGACTCCTATTGGTGGCAAGGTCATTAATGATTTGTTGCCTGCATTCATAATGGAAGGAAATGCTAAAATATCGCTTAGGAGTTACTGAAAATAAAAATAAAATTTCTCTTTTTCCCTTCTTAACAGACATACCGAATTCTCTTCATGAGCCCCAAGTTCAGAACCCCTGTGTTAAATTTGAGAACTCCTGCCCTCCTTTACTTGTGGCATCAGACTAACCACATTACATTCTAAAGACCTAGAAAATCTATTGCTGAAAAAACGATTCCTGTCAAGCCATACCCTCCAGGTCTATTTGGGTTTACATTGCATTTCAGGGAGAAAGAATCCCGGAGCTCTCTTGGTTGTATCTGCACCCACCCCCCCCGCCCCCCCCCAAGGGTTCCCAGGAAGCTGACTGTGAAATGGAGATTAGCCAGCTGGTTATTTCTTGGGGGAGGGCTCCTCACTTCCACACTTACCGAGGCAGGGAGGTGAAGAACTGAGCAGAGGCTGAGCCGCCAGCAAAGGTCTCAGCCAGCTCCCTGGGAGCTCTGGAGGTGGGGTGTCTCGAGCTGTCTCCAGTGTGCCTGAGAGGGCTCGGTCTCTGTGCCCTTGCAGCCATCAGTCACGGGTAAGGGCTGCCTTGGAAGGAAGCGTGATCCTGGGCCAAGCAGTTTTTCAATGGAGGCAGTCCTCAAAGAGGGCCCACATTGGAGGGCTGCGTTCCCAGGACTGAGGGGCATCTACTGTGTGATGGCCCTGAGTAAAAGATGGATGGACAGGGATGTGTGTCTGAGCTAGAGGGCCTGCACGGTCCTGGGCACTTGGCTAGGAATATGAACATTCACTGATAAGGAAAAGTATTGGGTGAGTATAACCACATGTGTCAGAGGACCTGCTAGTTTTACGTTATTTAATCCTCAAAACAGCTCCTCCTTCTTTTCAGATGAAGAAATAATAATAAACACTGGTCCCAGAATCCCAAAATCCTACCAGATGTTTCCACCCAAATGCCCATCTGTCACTTCAGATTCCACGCGGCAAAGTGAAAATCACTCACCTCCCTCCTCCCCTCGGATACTTTTACTACTTGCTTTTCCTTGTTCATAGTACCTTATGCGGGTTCTTCACTGTTTTGAGGCTGCCTTACCCCTTCTTTTTATTCATTTATTCCACAGATACCTTCCAAGTGCCTACTATGTACCAGGCACTATTTAGGGCACTCAAAATGCAAGTGAACAAAACAATCCTATCTTCAGGGAGTTTACATTCTAGCAGGGGAGTGGGACCAAGAAAACAAACAGCAAACATAGTAAGTAAATTATATATCAGGAGGTGATATACTACCTAATGTAAAGGGTCTGGGATGGAGTAGGTATATGAATCAGGAATTTAGAAGAGAAGCCTAGGCTTTAGGTATAAATTGGGAATCATTGGCACATAGATGGTATTTAAAACAGAACTAAAGTGACCCCTGCAGGGGAGTATATGCAGATAGAGAAGAGGTCCAAGGGAGCCTCCATTGGTCAGGGAAAAGAGGAGGAGTCAGCAGTGGAGACTGACAGGATGTGGCCAGTGAGTTGAGAGGAAATGAAAAGGAAGTGGAGTCCTGGAAGCCAAATGAGGAAAGTGTCTCAAGGAGGAGGGAGTGAACCACCAAGGTTAAATGGGCACAGAAGGTGAGGACTGAAGAGTTGCCCATTGGCTTGAGTAACACGGTGATCAGTTCCCCATTTCACCTTCACAGAAGGCCCTTGCTTCTGTATCTTTCTTGTCCTGTTGCAGTGACACTTTCCAACAGTGTTGTTTCTTTCTTTTCTTTCTTTCTTTTTTTTTTTTTTTGAGAGAGGGAAGGAGCTTGGGAGCGCTTGTGCACTCAAGCGAGGGAGGGGCAGAGAGAGAGAGAGAGGGAGAGAATCCCAAGCAGGCTTCATGCTGTCAGCCAGAGCCCTACGAGGAGCTCAACCTCACCAGTTGTGAGATCAGGACCTGAGCTAAAGTCAAGAGTCGGAAACTCAACCGACTGAGTCACCCAGGTGCCCTGATGTTCAATTTCTTTAGTGCCCTCCCTCCATCCTGACTTCAGAGGACCCTGGACTCCTTGACCTGGATTCAGGGCCTCATCCTACCATTCTAGCTTCATTTCCAGCTTTGCCTTAACACTTCTAAGACAGTAGAATATGTCTCACTTTGGCCCTTTACTCATTCTTTGATTCTTCCACTTTATCCATCTCTTAACCTCTCAGATTCTCTCCCATTCTCTAAGCCCTTCCTCCTTCCTAACTGACCGGTACTTGTAGACTGCATGCACCCCTCAGTCCTTAGAACTCTTCTGTAACTCCAATATTGTCTGGTTTGGAGCTTAGTATATTGATAAATGGTTACATAACTTAATCTGTTCAACGGGAGTATCAGTAGGTAATGCGGAAAGAGTGGGGTCTCTGGAGCCCAATACGTGTGGGCTTGAATCTCTGTTCTACCACTTACTTATTGTGGACCCTGGGTAAGTTATCCAACCTCTGAAAGCCTTATTTTGTTCATCTGCAAAACGGAAACATCATTGCCTTTCTCATGGAGTAGTGAACATTCACTGAATTAATGTATTTAGACAGCTTATCATGTAGTAATGTGCTCTAAAACTGCGGGCTTTCTTCTTCATTGAGAGTAGAGATTGTGTCTTTTTTGAAAAAGCCCCAAACCTTTATTCTACACTTGATTCTGTAGTACTTTGGTGCTATACAGTTGATGTAACTTTTGAGAAAAGATGTCTCATATGTAACAAGCTGATGCTAGCTTTATCAAAGGCATCTACAAAAATATGCCCCTGTGCTTTTACACATAACCAATCATCAAATCTGTCAAGGTGAAAACTCCCTGGTATTTCTTAGTGCGTTGGGAAATACAGCAAGGCAGGAGAAAGCATTCCATCCAAATAGTATTTAAGCTTTCTGGCCATACACAGCTTTCTTAGAGTAATTGAAGTGCAACTTATCTATATAAACACACAACACATTTCAGAAGCAAGTGAAATTAACAGAAGCACCTGTTCTTTAAATTACTCTTGATCAGGAGCCAGGCTGTGATAGCTCATCCTGTTCCCTGGGAAGCAACCTACCTATCTGCAGAACCTATCTGACCTTGTGGTGGTTGTCCATGTGGACATTAAGGCCAGCTTCATGGGTCATGTCTTGCAGCCGCATATGGACTTGGTTTTGCAGTATTGTTAGGGTAATGGTGCTACTCCTGTGCCTACCATTTGCTGCATAGAAACATCCAGCATTGCACATTGGTGTTGGCGTTGGTCCATCAGGGCGGAAATCTTGTCAAGGTTCATACCCCTCAGTTAGCATCCACTTAACCAGATGGCCATGGCCTCTGTTCTCTTGCCCATTGTTCCTGCAGTTTGAACGCTTGTACCCACCGCATTAACCTTAGCACTCCTGCTCGAGAAATTAATTGCTTGGCTCTTTTGGCGGATTTCATTTTCAGTGTGTGTTCTCAAAACATTTGTGCTGCTCTTCTGAATGGGTTTTTTTTTTTTTTTTTTTACTCTCAGCTTTTTCAGCCTTTCCTTTTTTTTTTTTTTTTTTTTTTTTTTTAGTTTATTTTGAGAGAGAGAGAGAGAGAGCACGTGCAGGCACACACAGAGAGAGGAGAAGGGGGAGGGGCAGAGAGAGAGAATCCCAAGGAGGCTCCACACTGTCAGTGCAGAGCCCAACGTAGGGCTCGGCCTCATGAAACCGGAGATCATGACCTGAGCCAAAACCAAGAGTCAGATGCTTAACTGACTGAGCCACCCAGGCATCCCTCAGCCTCTCCTTCTTAATCGTGTTTGACATTTCTTTTAAGCTCTTTCACAGAAAACTTCAAGTTAAATAGATGTTTCTCCATGTTCAACATAGTCCCATGACTTTCCTTGGAGGTGGCAGCCCAGAGCAGTGGCCCCAGTTTGCTAGGAGGGCATTCAGGGTCCCATCCTACTCGAGAGGTGGCCCGCCCCGCTCCCAGAGATCAGGTCCTATTCCTGTTGCTGTTACCCATAGAAGGGACATGCTTACTGGCACATGGGAAGTTTATGAATCTGTTGGTTGAGCCTAGGGCCAGCGCCTAGGGTCTACAGGTTGTTTGCTGCACAAGGGCCATGACCAAGGGGGCAGTGAGAGCTGGAGCCCATCCCACAGGCCACTGACCAAGCCCTAAACCTCAGCCTGGGACTGGGGCCACTCAGGAAAGGACACTTGCATTTGATTTGCCCAAAGGTGCCCCATGGTCTAGCAGAGGCCCTGGTTGAATAATAGAATACTTACAAGATTATTAATTTCTAGTTGGGACTAAAATGAAACTGAGTCATTATGGTGATCAACTTTTTTTTTTTTTAAGACTTTATTTTTAAGTAATCTCTACACCCAATTTGGGGCTTGAACCCATGACCCTGAGATCAAGTGTCACATGCTCTACCGACTGACCCAGCCAGGTACCCCTGTTGATCAACTTATAGCTGAGGTCAAATCACTTCATTTCTCACCCTCATGTTGTTTCTGGTCTTGTTTTTTCTAAAATGAAGAGATTTGACAAGATTATCTCTGAGCTCCGTTTTATCTTAGATTTTTAATATTTTTTGAGTGACCAGGGGTTGAATATGTGCATTTCTATTTCAAGACAGTGGATATTTTTTCTCATAAAATTCAGTGCAATGTGAAGATATGCCATCCATTCACTCAGCAAACAATTTATTGCCTAATATGCCAGGCATGGTGCTAGGCTTCAGAGATACAGATTGAAACAAGATCAGTTTCTGTTCTCAGCTTATAGTCTGCTGGGGAAGGCAGACATTGAACCAATGATTATACCCATAATTGACCAGTTGCCCCTGTGACAAGTGCTATGAAAGAGAAGCCCGGATACTGTGATGGCACCTGAGCTAGATGGAGGGGTCAGGAGAACCTTCCCAACCCCGCTGGAGCTACAGGATGAGTAGAGGCGAGGCCTGTGAAAATGGCAGGTGGGCAGGGCTGTGCACGTTACTGTGCATGAGACCATGAGTGTAGAGAAAAGGAGTATGTAATGTCACAGGAATGAAAGGCACTGTGAGCTAGGGCAGTGGCCGCAGACCCTTGAGAGCTATATCAGACCTTGTCACCCCCAGGTCAGAAACCCTCGAAAGGTTTCCCTCGCTCTCCACGACATCCAGACTTCCCATCACGCTCCCAAAGCCTCCTGTGGCCCTGTCCAGCAGGTGTCTCTGCCCCCATCCCTCACCCTATTCTCACCGGCCAGGCTCCAGCCACACCAGCTTGCTTTCTCTCCCCACCACAGCCAGCTTGTCATGCTTGGTGCTTGGTTTCCCTCTGCCTGGGACGCAAGGCCCTGCTGTTCTGTGGCTACGCCTTCCTGTTGTGCAGCCTCTGCTCACACGCAGACCCCCATTTGTGATTTTTTTTTTCGGCATGCTGTCTTATTTACATCATGGCATGCATCACCACCTAAAACCAGGTTGTTCGTTTATTAGTTTACCTGTTTGTTGGCTCTCTTTTCCACTAGAGTCTGAGCCCTGTGAAGGCAGGGTCTGGTTTGCCATATTCACCCGCATTTCCCCCATTCACTAGTGGCCTGTGGCACATAGTGGGTGCTCTGTTATGATTTATTGAATGAATGAATGAATGAATGAATGAATGAACCCTAGGCGTTTATCATCAGCGGGATGCCGTTAGACATTTCTAAGCAGATGAGTTACATGATTTATTTCTAAAAGATTCCCACTTTCTTTAAGGAATAGACAGCATGGGAGAAGAAGAAGCGTGAGGGGGAGAAGCCTATAGATTAAAAGATTAGGTTTAAGAGACATGTGAACCAAATGCCAGGGGGAGCACCTTGTCGTGTCCCGATTGAAACAAAGTGGCCATAAAAGGACATCTTTGAGACATACTGCTCTTCTAGAAGAGATACATATGGAAATATTGACAGGTGAAATAATTTGATGTCTGAGATTTCATTTAAAAGATTTCAAAAAAAAATATGCTCATGCGTGGGAGGAATTGGTAAAACGGGAAGTGGAGCATGTTGGTAATTGTGGGAGCTGATTGATGAGTATATGGATGTTCGTTACGCTGTTCTGTGTGTGTTGACATTTTCCCTTGTAAGTAGTCTGGTTTTTAGAAGTTTTTAAAAAATTACGCTGCCTTCCAGCCAGAGGATTTTGGGGGGCAAGGTGGAGGAGAGAGAGTGAATTTCAGAGCCAGAGAGGCCTGCTGCCAGGGGCCAGAGGAGAGGCGGTGTGTGGATGAGGGCGGTGGGTTCCAGACCCATTTGGAAGGTGGGAACAAGGAGGCCTGCTCCTGTGTTAGCTCACTTGAGACATGCCGCTTTGCAGGGTGGCTCAGGTGCATCATGGGATGAGCTTTGTATCGTAGGGGAGGAAACTGCCACATGCAGCTAAGGGACTTGTCATGGTTCATTCAGTTCATAAGTATGACCTGGAACTTGAACTTGGATCTTCCGACTCTGAGTTCTGCGGTCTTTATACTATGCCATGTAAGACAGCACGTTCTTCCTTTCCTTTCTGCATTTATTCATTTTGATGAGGGGCCATTATGCGAGCCGAGGGAAGAATACAGGCTGGCCCCCTCCCTCCCCACGTGGAATATGTGTGATATTCCCTGGAGACTCCTGGCTACCCAAGAACAAAGGAAAGGGGTTTAAGGGCTTGCATGGTGATGTGGGAAACTAAGGCAAATGAAAAATTAAATTCTCTTACAGCCTACAGCCCATAGACAAGTGCTTGAAACAGGCAGGGTGACCTCCCTCTAGGAGCTCAGCTGCCCTGATGATGACACTTTGCTGGGGCAAAAGGGGATCTTGGCTTAATATTATCCTGACCCCTCAGGATCCTGTGAGTCTGCTTTAACATACAACAATTCCTTTGGAAACTTCCTTTATCTCAAATCCCCCAAGATGTATGCTGGCAATCATACTCCAAGCTTATGGCCCCTGGTATCCATCTGAAGGGTCTCATGACTGAGGTTTTACTAAATGGCGATAAATGGCGTTTTCTCAACGGCACCTAGCGCCTCAAGTTCCTGGAAACGTCGCTTCCAAAATACCTCAGAGACTTACCTAACCCCCTCCCCACCTGAAGGTATATAATCAGTTACCTGCCAGCTTTTTCTGCCCGTGGGTCCTGTCCCCATGCTTTAATGCAATCGCCTTTTCGCACCAAAGACGTCTTCAAGAATTCTTTCTTGGGTGTCAGCTGCGAACCCTACCTTCATCCCAAACCCCTTCAATTTGACAGTATCTTATCAGTCCCTGTTCTGTATAGACTTTTGGGCTGGGTTTATGGGGCAGCTGTGATGAGTGGCATCACACATGGTCTCTGCTCTCATGAAGCTCACTAGGGCATGACGCTACCCACCCCTACGTGACCCCACTCACCACTCATCAGATTACCTGCCATTGCACTGCACTACCCTCCCCTGCGTGACCCCACTCACCACTAATCAGATTACCCACCACTGCACTGCACTACCCACCCCTGTGTGACCTCACTCACCACTGATCAGATTACCCACCACTGCAGTACTCACCCCTGCGTGACCCCACTCACCACTGATCAGATTACCCACCACTTCACTGCACTACTCACCCCTGTGTGACCCCACTCACCACTGATCAGATTACCCGCCACTGCACTGCACTACCCACCCCTGTGTGACCTCACTCACCACTGATCAGATTATCCGCCACTGCACTACTCACCCCTGCGTGACCCCACTCACCACTAATCAGATTACCCACCACTGCACTACCCACCCTTGTGTGACCCCACTCACCACTGATCAGATTACCCGCCACTGCACTACCCACCCCTGCGTGACCCTACTCACCACTGCATTACTTGTGAGAAAAGTTGGTTCTTAGCCCCTAGGGAGCAAGTCTCTAAACTGCTTTTGTCCTCAGGTAAATTTTTTTCTTTAATTTTTAATTATAAATGTTTCAAACACACACATAAAAGGGAGAAAATATCATGAGCACCCATAGGCACATTACCTAAATGTAACAGTTGTGAGCCGTTTTCCCTATTTATTTCGTTAATTTCCCTTTGCTGATGTATCCAAAGTAAATTACAGTCCTTGTGACTTACATCACTATTTTAGTGTCCATTCCTAAAATGAAAAGAGCATTTCCCTATATAGCCAGCCTACTATTATCATACATAACAAAATCAATAATAATTCCCTATTATCCGTTTGTATCCAGTCCATATCACAGCTGTCCAATGTTCCCAAAGCTTTCCTTTATAGCTAGACTTACTCAGATGGGTTTAAAGAAAGACAAGCATCACATTTGACTGCATCTCTGTAGTCTGTTTTAATCTTGACCTCCCCCTTTTGAGTCATCAGCCTATTCAAGAGTCACTGCCTGTTGTCCTGTAGAATGCCCCACCTTCTGCATTTGACCATTTCTTTGTAATGTAATGTAATGTAATGACCATTTCTATGTATGTTATTCCATCCCTGTATTTTCTGAAAACTGGCAATCTTGAAAATAATTCAGGTTAAACACTTTTTTTTCTTTAGAAAGCATGTAGAATTTTATTTTAAAATTAATTCTGGAAATAGGAAGACAATGCGAATGGTTAAAAGAAAATTGTAAAAACAGAGAACAGGGAAATCTTCCCACCCTGGCCTCCAGCCCCATACTGCCCTCCCTAGAGACAATCACTATTCATGAGTTGTTGGTTTTTTTATCTCCTTGCAGAGAGATTCACAAATTACAAACATAC
Organism: Felis catus; assembly: GCF_018350175.1. Taxonomy (NCBI): domain Eukaryota; kingdom Metazoa; phylum Chordata; class Mammalia; order Carnivora; family Felidae; genus Felis; species Felis catus. Next base: position 12,787,477 of record NC_058378.1, read on the forward strand.
GTGTATATACAACTACCCCCTGATTTTATATACCTCCTTGATTTTTTTAAATACCAGCTTTATTGAGATATACCCCTTTAAAGTATACGATTCAGTGATTTTTAGTATATTCAGGAAATGTGCGACCATCACTGCTGTCTAACTATGGAATATTTTGATTCCCCTCAAAACAAACCTCATATCTTTTAGCAGTCACATCCCATCTCCTCCCTGCTCCCCTACATCCCTGATCCTTAGCAACCACTAATCTACTGTCTGTCTCTATGGATTTACCTGTTGTAGACATTTCACACAAGTGGAATCATACTATATGTGATCTTTTGTTACTGGCTTTTTTCACTTGGCATAACATTTTCAGGGTTCCTCCATGTCTCAACATAGATTGGTACTTTATTCTTCCACGACTGAGTAATATTGTTGTTTATTTGTCCACTCATAAGTTAATGGACATCCAGATTGTTTCTCTTTTTTTGTTTTTGTTTTTTTTTTGACTGTTTATGAATAATACTACTGTAAATGTTTGTGTACAAGTTTGTGTGTGGACATCTGCTTTCAGTTCTCCTGAATCTGTCGTGAGATCTGGAATTGCAAGTGAAGGGGTTCAAAAGAAGTCTCCATAAAGTATGCCACTTGAGCATGTGGGTTATTTTGCGCTGAAAGTGATCAAGACCTAGTGGGCTGAAAACATTTGCACCTCCCTTAACTACCTAATGAATGTCAGTTGGGGGTCTTTCCCAGGATGAGAGTTTTTATCAGAGATAAGTTTTACCTGAGTGACCCATCAATGTGGCAGGGCAAACCTCTGATTATGAAAAATCTGCTCTTATCACCCCATGAATTGCCCTACTCTTCCATCTCATTCCCTAGCTCAGGATAAACATATATGCCTCATTTTACCTTCCTGTCTTGGAATGCCCCCATGCATGTGGTGTTCCTGTACATTTGAAACTAAGTGTGGTTTTCTCCTGTTAATCTGTTTCGTGTCAATTTAATTCTTAGACCAGCCAGAAGAACCTTTAAGGGTAGAGGAAAACTTATCCTCCCAGCACTAGGTCACGTGGTAACTGTTTAACATTTTGGGGGAACTATCAAACTGTTTTCCAAAGTGGCTGCACCATTTTACGTGCCCACTAGCAATGTATGGAGGGTTCCAGTTTCTCATCTTTTGTCAACACTTCTTATTATCTGACTTTGTGATTCTACCCAACTTAGTGGGTGTCAAATGGTATCTCACTATGGTTTTGATACGCATTTCCCTAATGGCTAATGATGTGGAGCACCTTTTCATGTGCTCATTGGCCATTTATATATATTCTTTGGAGAAACATTTATCCAAGTCCTTTACTCATTTTTTTATTTGGGATATTTGTATTTTTATTATAGAGTAGGCTAAAGATTACTTAACAAGAGTCCTTCATGAATGAAGTTGTGGCATACTGTATAACGTCAGGAGGCAAGTGATAATCTGATTATTGCTGTACTATCTGCTACTGATAAGGAGATGACAGCGAAATCATGTCTGTCAAGTCATGTTTTTTTTCCCTTGTGAACAGCAAGCAAGCTATGGGGTGATACTTCGGTCTTATGGAGGGGACCCCTTTCCCACCAACCTTTCAACTAGTGCTTAGCATCCATTGATGATCATTGCTTGACTCAGCTATTAAATGAAGGGTTGCCAAGTCGTATTTTAGTTTGCTTTCTGGTTTGCTTGTTTTTTTCTATCATTCTTTCTATATTTTATTATTTTTTTATGAAAAAAATTTTTTTAATGTTTATTCATTTTTGAGAGAGAGACAGAGAGACAGAGCATGATTGGGGGAGGGGCAGAGAGAGAGGGAGACACAGAATCTGAAGCAGGCTCCAGGCTCTGAGCTGTCAGCACAGAGCCCGACGCGGGGCTTGAACTCATGAACTGTGAGATCATGACCTGAGCCGAAGTCAGACACTTAACCGACTGAGCCACCCAGGCTCCCCTTTATTTATTTATTTTGAGAGAGAGAGAGAGTCGAGAGAGAGAGAGAGAGAGAGAGAGAGAGAGAGAGAGAGAGAGAGAGAGAGAGTCCTTAAGCAGGCTCTGCATTCAGTGCAGGCACAGGTGTAGATCTCACAACCCTGAGATCATGACCTGAGCCAAAATCAAGAGTCGGATGCTCAGCTGGCTGAGCCACCCAGGCGCCCCTCTATAATTCTTTGTACACTTACTAGCTGGCATACTTCTTTGTAAAGAGTAGCTTTCCCTCATCAACTGGGGCTTTGGGGTGATATTGACATATGGTCCATTCTGGAAAGGCAGATGGATACTTAATTCTTTCTTTATCATTTCTAATGTTCAAATGAAGGGATTGGTGTTCAAATTAAAGGGCTAGTGTAATCCAAGTTAGGGCAGTTTCTGGGGCTCCAGTTGCCACAGGGAAACTTCTGATATTGATCTCTAGGGTGTCAAAGAAGAGCATGCTTCTCCCCAGTGACTGAGAGTTTAGACCAGCCCTTCTCCCTTCCCTGACTGGCTCCTATTCTGGACTGCTGAGGCACATTTCTACCTCTTTTCTGATAGACACACTAGAAGTGAACATTTAAAGACCCTGACCATTTTTAAATGTTGGAAGGTAGTCTCAGGTAGAAATTCCCTGCAGAAGAGATGGGTAACTGATCCAAAGTCTCTCATTAGACATTAACTGGATTAAATTGAAACCACTGGCAAATCTCTTACCTAGGGGTAACTATTACCCCTAGGTTGTCCCTTATTTTTATGTGCGAAGACTTTTATTTTTATTTCTAATTCAAGCCAGAGTCATTTCTCTGGCTCAGTGGGGTTAATGGAAAAGGTCTGCAGTTTGGACTCAAGAGTTTTGTTCTGGCACTTCTAGTGTGTGATCTTAGGCAAGACCTATAAACTGGAACTCATTTTTTCTCACGTGAAGAATGAAGATGATACTAATGCCTGCTTTACTAGATTTAATCAGATAACTGGAATAAAAATGCTTTTTAAGTACCACAGAAGGGGGTAAGGCCATAGATCCCTTTTTTGGCCTCGACTTAAAATCAGTCAACCTCCTCCTTGATTGTATTACGGGCTTGGCTTTTTCCTGGACTTCTTTATCAAGTTTTCCTTTTCTTAGGCCCTTTTAGTTTCTTAGTTTTTTCTAGCTATCCAGTCTTTATCCATGAAGCTATCCCATGAAGCTTTGCAACTTCCACTGTGGCTCACAAGTCTTCCCAAGTAGCCAGCAAGTACAAGAGAAAGAGCAGAGGTTATGGATGCCAGCAAATGTGAGTTCAAATCTTGGTTCCATCACTTACTGGCTGTATGACATTAAGCTAAATTATGTCCCATTTGCTTGTCTTTTTTATGTATGTGAAAAGAAGTATGGTCGTATTAAATTTTTAAAACTGCGGACAGCTGTAGTAAAGGACTCCTGAGTTGGCAGACAGTCTGTGTTTGTTGCCTTTCCATTCTTTACCCCAAATAATTTTACCTTAAATTCCCACTTTCTCCCACCCATGGAGTTTGCTTTTGCAACTGCATGCAATTTCATTGTCTTCTCAGTACAACTGAGTACAACAATTTGCATTTGGAAAACGACCGCATTTGTTTCTTATTTGTGCCTACCCTCCAGTATTCTTAACCACATCTGTTTTGGAGAGGGCTTTCCCCAACAATCGTAGGCTGCCTTCTGCCCTGGGGATCGCTACTAGGCTCATTTAAGCCTCAAGAGATGGTTGTTTCAGCTTCTTCCCTGTGCATTTGAATGTAAGGAATTTAACATGTTATTTATTGGGTGTCTGCATTTAGACTTTCTCCACTGATTCATGCTGTCTGTCTTCAAAGAGGAACAAACATGAAACAGGAAGTGCTTTTTTAAAGGGGGAATAATCTCCGTTAGGGTTAGTTGCTCTACCTCTTCATAATGTCAGCTGAGTTGAAACAATTGTACGTTAAGTGGCTCCAGCTGTTAGCCATGTGGTGCTGGGCATTTCACCCTGGGGCGTTTTGTGATGTAAGCGACTTGTTCTGCGCTGTGCAAATGGATGAAGAGCCTATTGTTTGGTGTGTTCCTTGGAGTGGGTGAATAGATACATTCTTTATTTTTTAGATTTTTATTTATTTGTTTGTTTTTTAAAATAAGCTCTACACCCAACAGGGGGTTTAACGCGAGATCCTGAGATCAAGAGTCACACACTCCACTGACAGAGCCAGCCTGGCGCCCCTAGATATTTCCTTCCTTCCTTCCTCCCTACCTTTCTCCCTCCCTCCCTCCACCCGCCCAGCATGGAGCCGTGTTTGGGGCTTGAACTCAGGATCCTGAAATCAAGACCTGAGCTGAGATCAAAATCAAGAGTCAGACGCTTAACCGCTTAACCGACTGAGCCACCTAGGCATTAGATACGTTCTTTAAATTTTTTTTTTTTCAACGTTTATTTATTTTTGGGACAGAGAGAGACAGAGCATGAACGGGGGAGGGGCAGAGAGAGAGGGAGACACAGAATCGGAAACAGGCTCCAGGCTCTGAGCCATCAGCCCAGAGCCCGACGCGGGGCTCGAACTCACGGACCGCGAGATCGTGACCTGGCTGAAGTCGGACGCTTAACCGACTGCGCCACCCAGGCGCCCCTAGATACGTTCTTTAAAGGGGGCATTAAGTTGTGCTAGTAACACACTGAGCTGAAGTTTAACTTTGCTAAAGGAACTTCTTTTTCCCAGTGTGAACTGTAAGTAAGATTTCAGGGCAATATTTACATCGGTCAATGTACTGGAAGTAGCTGTTTTCAATAAAGAAGTGGTATAGACAATAATATTACATTATTTATTACAGTTATTGTTATTATTATTACTCTGTCAATAATTCAGTCAGCCTTTCTCAGGAATACATTCAGTCCATAAGAGTTTTGTGGTGTAATCTGTGGAGGCCACTTTCAGGCAAACAGGCTTGAGCAATGGAATGCAGAAAGGGACACACTGACCACATGGCTGACTACAGACAGGCCCTCGGCTCTGATCAAGGGGCTACTAACAATTAGGCAGTTACCAAAAGAGGGAGAATTCCATCCATCACCATACCGCCTCGCCTTCCCTCCTTAAAAGCAGCCCCCTCCCACTGCCTCCTTACAAGACCACCTGTCCTCTGCTGTCCTGCCCACCACCCCCTTGTGTTGGATTCAGTAAACTTCTGTCTCCTGCGTTCTCCCTCAGGGGGATGTTTTCAGGTGGGCTTCTACCTGATCGTCACCCCACACGTGGGGCCCCCATCTGATCAAGAGACACCCCCTTTAGACACCAGATAATCTACAGCAAGGAATGTGCTCGTGCCATTGGGAGTCAGGGCACCTGAGTTGGGGCCCCAAGGTAAGAACTGTGTTTGAAGGTAAACTGAGGCATATTAAAAACTTTAAGAGTTTACTTGAGCAAAAATCAGTTGGCATGGGACTGCATCCATACCTAGCAGGTAGAAATGAGGTCTGAGGAGCTGTACGAAATGGAAGACTTTCCTAGCCAGAAGGGAGCAGGAACAAGGAACTTTTATACTAGGCGGAAAATGGGTTGGTTATGGCCCAGTCCGTTTCCTTTTACGGGATGGTAGGGGTCTGTCTGGAGGGCAGATGACCTAGCTAGTGCTGATCAGGCAATTCCTGATTGACTGGTTTCTGATTCCATTTTGGGGAGAGCTGAAACTGTAATTAAGTCAAGTCTTGGTTTGGTGACGTGGAGCTTAGCATAAGCGACTCCACTGGGGCTTGTTGTCTTGTGGGTTTTTTTGTTTTGTTTTGTTTTCTTAACAATTCTCCCCCTTTTTAAAAAGTTTGTTTGTCTATTTTGAGAGAGCATGCAAGTTGGGGGAGGGGCAGAGAGAGAGAGAGAAAGAGAGAGCGAAGTCCAAGCAGACTCTGTGCTGTCAGCACAGAGCCCGATGTGAGGCTCGAACCCATGAACCATGAGATTATGACCTGGGCTGATATCAAGAGCCAGATGTTTAACTGACTGAGCCACCCAAGCGCCCCACTGGCAATTCTCCCCTTTTGATCAGGCTCTCAGCCTGAGAGATGTGATCAGATTTTAAGGCATTATGCTTCTCCCAGCTCTCGAGTTCGTGCAGGTTTTATTGCCTCATCCTCCGTTTGCCGCGGCCTCCGCGTGGTATTCGTAGGTCAGTACGCCTTTCTGCTGCATCTATCTGGGGTATTTGCAGGTCATGACTTTGGGCTCACATTCCTTAAGTCAGTTATTCTCTTTGTTTCTTTTCTGATGATTTAGTCTTAGGAAGATCATCTGCTTGGTGGCTAGTGGCCGTAAACATGCATTTAAAGCTTCTGAGAAAACACAGTGTTTCTGGGAGACTACTATGGTTATTATAAGGAGGATAATTCCCAATGTCTAGAGTGCTCTTTGGAGCCATGGCATCCAAGAACCAAACCAGTCAGAATCAAATAAAGTCAAAGAAAGACCCCATTGAAGGAGTCACTTTTTTTCTTTAATATTTATTTATTTTTGAGAGAGAGAGAGAGAGAGAGAGAGAGAGAGAGAGAGAGAGACAAAGCATGAGTGGAGGAAGGGCAGAGAGAGAGGGAGACCCAGAATCCGAAGCAGGCTCCAGGCTCTGAGCTGTCAGCACAGAGCCCGACACGGGGCTTGAACCCACAGATTGCGAGATCATGACCTGAGCCGAAGTCGGACGCTTGACTGACTGAGCCACCCAGGGTGCTTCAGTGGCACCCTGAAGGAGTCACTTTCTTAAGCTAAGTGCAGCAAGTGATGCTGGCCATAGCACACACACCTCCTTGCTCAGCTAAAAGAAAATCAAGGGCTGTCCTATTATCGAGAACAATTTTGGGGAGGAAGGATTTGTGTTGGGCAGTTACTGCTTTAGCAGTAGATTCAGAGGTAGGTGCCACGGTTAGGGAGCATCGTCCTTGCATGCATTCATAAACAGAAAAAGCAAGTAGTGAAAAGGAAAAAGGAATAAAATCTTCATAGTGGAGGTGAAGATCTTGATCTGTGACTGTGGGAGGGGCCGTCCACCTCGAGATGCTGTCTGCTTCTGGGGAGGAGCCTCCCTTGTCGATGTTAATTTTATAACTCCAGCTGGTGTGCAGTTCCAAACGTCTCGAGGAACCCTTTTTATTTGGGAGATGTGGACTTGAGGTTCAAGTCCCTGAAGGTTGACTGTTCTCTGGGTAGTGAGGAGGACCTGGTATAGTCCCTTACATGGAGGTTCAAGGGCAGTCTTTGTTCTTAGTGATTCCAAATGAGAAGGGTAGGAGAAAATTGGAAATGTCAGTCTGGAGAGTTGTAGCCAGACATTTGGGGAAACTTGAAGAATTGATTTGAGGAACCTTGAAGAATCTGGTCCAATTTAGAGGTATATCACAAAAGCTCAAACACAAATGATCGGGAGTAGAATCTGATATCCACAAGGTTACAGGGTGCCAGGGTGGCTCAGTCGGTTAAGCGTCCAACTTTGGTTCAGGTCACGATCTCAACGGTTCATGAGTTCGAGCCCTGCATCGAGCTCACTGCTGTCAGTACAGAGCCTGCTTCGGATCCTAGGTCTTCCTCTCTCTCTGCCCCTCCCCTGTTCTCTCCCTCTTTCTCTCAAAAATAAATAAAAATTAAAAAAAAATTATGATATCCACAAGGTTGTGTTATCAGTTTCTACTGAAATAATCACCCTTATTTCTATCAAAGATAATCATGGTCAGACTAATCTGTTTGTAAAATAAATTGAAAAATTACATTTGACCAGACTATTTACGTTAAGTGCAGCAAGAATAGTGATTGACTGTATAGGCTCTAAAAATCCACTTTGCTGGAACTTTTCATAAGGAATCTTAGATTGGACTTTTCAAAGCCTCTCCAGACTAAGAAGCCAAGCAGGCCAAAGACTCACCATCAGACTTCACCTGAAATCCCTGTAGATTTGGGTGAATTTCTCTCTTCAAGAGGTCTCCAAGATATCCTGAGATTCCTATGGCTGCTGGGAAGTGACTGTCCTTACCTGGTTAGGCTGCCAGGAACCCTATAAGCAAGACACCAGGCTGGTTTTTCCAAGGTGCTGTTTTTGGCTCTGCAAAGTCAGTTTTAGTTTCTCAAAGCTGTTTGGTCCCATCTGATTCCGTGCACATTCTCAAATCTGACATACCAGTCAAAGCCTTGGTCATATAACCAAATGTTTCCCGTTGTGTCCAAGGGAGAACAGATGCTTCCTGAACTTATGCAAATATCAATATAGATATGAAAATAACAATGCTAAGTTTCCACATTCTGGAGGAACCAGGTAGGGAGAAAAAGTAAATATTTAATGTATACTTACAAAGGTACGGGCACCTGGGTGGTCCAGTTGGTTGAGCATCCAACTTCCGCTCAGATCATGATCTCACAGCTTGTGAGTTCTGAATTCTGAGCCCCATGTCGGGCTCCCTGCTGTCAGTGGAGGCTGCTTTGGATCCTCTGTCTCCCTCCCTCTGCCCCTCCCTCGCTTGCATGTGCACGCATGTGCGCTCTCTCTCTCTCTCTCTCTCTCTCTCTCTCTCTCCCCCCATCTCTCAAAAATAAATTAACATTAAAAAATTATACTTACAAAGGCACACTTTACAAAATTAAAAAGTAAAAATGCTTTCCTTGAAGCTGAAAAAAACCAAAACATTAAGGAACCAGCAATGTCTCAAAGACAAATTTGTAAAAAAAATAATAATAATCCTCATTAGTTCATTCAGTCCCATGGTATTAATTCTTGTTCTGCTTTAATCCAGTTTGTCCATGAGTTCTGGAAATTCGTACCCGGTGCAGTTTTATAATCTTCAAGTTCCCAGAAACGTGTACTCTCGAGTATTTGTTGAGTTCTTTCCCCCAGTCTTTCTGATGATGAGGCACTTTTGCGAAAGCGTCAGAGTAAAATAAACATCCGTAAGTGACAAAAGACATAAAATGACCATGTTTCAACATCTGATGAGAGTTATTATAACAGAATTGTAATTATAATAGAAAATTTGGTTATTTCTGTGACCTACAACATTTTAAGAGATAACTGGAAATGGGACTGATAACATTACACCAGGACATACCAGATTTTTAGCAATTTCACACAATTTCTAGAGCACGTATATTAGTAACATGCATTTGTGCAATATAACCTAATAAAGTTTAGCATCTTGGCCCCTGGGTGGCTCAGCTGATTGAGCTGAGTGTTCGGCTCAGGTCGTGATCTCATGGTTCCTGAGTTTTGAGCCCTGCTGTGCTGACAGCTTAGAGCCTGGAGCCTGTTTTGGATTCTGTGTCTCCCTCTCTCTCTGCCCCTCCCCTGCTTGTGCGCTCGCTCGCTCGCTCTCTCTCTCTCTCTCAAAAATAAACATTTAAAAAAATTTTTAAAAATAAATAAAACTCTATTATTTCTAGTAGTTTTAATTACATATGTTAATTAGAATTCTTAAGTATCAAAATCCTTAATTCCTGGTGAAAACTAAGAAGTAAGCAATTGTAGACTGACAAATTTATAAATACATTTTATAATTTCTAGAAGTATATTCTTCCTATTCGTAAATTTTCCAATGTGGCACAGAACATGTTTACTAATACACCCTAAAAATCTTGACTTCCTCTAGAAAAGAAAGCCAAAGGATGATAAATAAGTCTGTGTTCAGTAATTACTGTTTCAGTGTTTTATCTTATTTGGAAACGATCTAGATGTTCAGTGAATATCCATCATTTAACTTATCTCAGTATAACTTCAAGGTTTCAAGTTACGAAAAAGATTTTGGAAACTAGTTTTATGTAGACCTATCGTAAAGCATCATTATTGTTGAAAAGTTCATTTATAAACTTTTATCTTACTTGCATGCATTTAACTCACTTGTTCTGAACCGTTACGTTTAGGTAAACGATGAAAATTTCACAAGACATGAAACAGGTTAACCATTATCTGAAGTTATTTTTTCTTATTGACAAATTTCTGTAATAGAGAGATCAGTAGTTATTTGACTTTTAGTAAACCTATGTGGAATAAAAGTATTATATATTTAATGTTGATAACTCTAAATGAAACTCTAAAGACAAGCCTGTTTTAATTAAACCAACAAACTTAAACTAGCTTCTATGTACCAGATATTATCCTAGATCACTTGAAAAACCGTTGGGTTAGTTTCATATTTCTGAGAGCATACTTGATTTATAGAATGTGTTTTTGTCTTTAAGCCAATGAAAGAGAGCCCTTTACAACTTCATCGTGGCATTACTATGTGGAAGTAGAAGAAAAATCACACATTTATAATACCATACGTAAACACATAGACAGATGCCAACAGAGATTTTCTGGCTTCTATTTTAAAATCTTTGCCGTGAGACAGGCAAAACTAACTAACTAGTTTATAGACGAACAGTTGGATCCAAATTTTCTTTCTGGCGGATGGAAAGTTTATCTGCTCAGATGGCAGGTGGCTGAAGCTTTTTAGTAATATTTGTGGAAGAGACTTGAGATTTGTATTTGTCCTTGGCAAGTAACCTTATGGAGGCTGTGGACTAGATTTGGGCCCAGAGAGCTTTTTTAACTGTTTATATTTTTAAAAGCCCCCTCCTCCCCTCTTTTTCCCTTCTGTCTCAGGTGACTGTGAGCCTTGTTTGACTTACCTCCTTGGGGTATTTACATTTCAAAGAAACGTGGTAACATTTACATCTTCAAGGGACCTTGGGAGAAAGCTAGTTTTCTTCTAGGAGTTTTAGGGTCTATTTGTCTATTATCAGAAGGCTGGGGTAATTACTACTTAAATTGTTCCTTCATTTTCTGAAAAGCAGGAAGGTTCTGATTCCAAAGTTCTGATCTTTTACAACATCTGTAGCCATTCTGAGATGAATAGGGGGGTTTTGGGAGATGGTCGAGATAGGTGGACTTTGAATTGTTTCTAGAGCTGCATTTCTGGTTTTGCAAAGATTTGTAAGATAGGGACAGTTGCTCTTAATTCTGAAAACTGGCTTATAGTCTTAAAGGTATCCAGGGGCCGAACCGCCCATCTAACTACACTGGCTTCAATTTGCTTCTTTTTATCAGGGAGAAGATCTTCAACCAAGATGGAAATCACAAGATTCTTGTGTTCTAGATTTAGAGCTGTTGGTCTTTGGAATATTGTAGTAAATCCTTCCAGGAAAGACTTGAGAATCTGTTTCTTTCCCTCTGGGTTACATGGTTTCATTTTAGTTCAGGTGAGAAGGCCTGAAAAGTGTTCCTCTCATCTCCGAAGACCGGCTTCCAGGCTGGCCCACTTCTGACCATAGAGCTACTTAACAAGATCCTTTCAAATATCTTGTCAGGTTTCAACAGGCACAAACGGTAAATATTCCTGGCAGTATTGAACAATCCCTTGAATACAAGAGGCATCCCCAAAGAGGGTGCGGAGGATACTGCCTGCCCAAGATAACCACCAGCCGCCCCCAAACATAACGGAAAGAATGAAAGACTTAGTTCTCCTGAGAGCTGGCAATGGTTGATAGGACCCTAGCCGCAAATGGAGTGCAACGCACATCTCTGGCCAAATTTGGGGGGCCCCCAACCTGACACAAAGCAAGATAAATAAGAAGGCAGTAGCTGTCCCCGGGAGAGAAAGGATCAACAACCAATGGGTACCCAAAAGTAAATTCTCGAGAGTCACAATTCAAAGACCTCATTGTTACAAATGTCTTTTTGCCTGCCAATCTGAATTTGGAAAGGAAGGGACAGCATGAAATTTTACCTTCCTCTCTCAACCAGGCGCTACAGATAGAGATCTGGGACAGCTGACTTTGGCGAGAATTCTCACCGTTTGCTGGCTTTTGCTAGTTTTCCCAGGATCCCATCTGTAGGCTCTGGAGGGAGTGGGGTGTCCCAGCAGGTCATATCCTGGTCACCAGAAACCATAGAGCAGGAAAAATAATTTTCCCTCTACCTTTTATGGTGAGTGCTTGGCTGAGACCCCTTTTTCTGTAGGATACCCAATAAATGGATAAGCTTATCTAGGTTAAAAGTTCTCCACTGTGGGCCACTGTATTTCAAGATTATCTTTGGTAAGGTCAACCTGTTTGTTCCTCCTTAAAACAAAATTTTATGTCCCCAAGGCTAATGCTGGACCCAGGCCAGCTAGATTGGACCCAGATCTGGCAGATATGTTTCTTAGGACTTCTTTTTTTTTTTTTTTAATTTTTTTTTCAACAATTATTTATTTTTGGGACAGAGAGAGACAGAGCATAACGGGGGAGGGGCAGAGAGAGAGGGAGACACAGAATCGGAAACAGGCTCCAGGCTCTGAGCCATCAGCCCAGAGCCTGACGCGGGGCTCGAACTCACGGACCGCGAGATCGTGACCTGGATGAAGTCGGGCGCTTACCGACTGCGCCACCCAGGCGCCCCTCTTAGCACTTCTTAAATCTATAGGTTCCCCTCACAGCCTTTTTTCTTGAAACGTATTTATTAAAGAAACTGGGTATTTGCCCTTCACAGTGTCCCATACTCTGGATTTTGCTGACCATGTCCCTACAGTATCACTGAACGTGTTCTTGTGGGCCCTGTATTTCCTGTAAACTGGTGGTTAGATCTGGAGACTTGTTATCAGTTTATATTTATGCAGACTCTTCTTTTTTTAAACCTCACTCCTTCTTGTTTTTTTTTTAAGCTTATTTATTTATTTTGAGGTGGGGGAAGGGTAGAGAGAGAGGGAGAGAGAGAGAATCCCAAGCAGGCTCCACACTGCCAGTGCAGAGCCTGACATAGGGCTTGAACCCACGAACCATGAGAGCATGACCTGAGCCAAAATCAAAAGCTAGACGCTTAGCCGACTGAACCACCCAAGGCATCCCAACAGACTCTGTTTTCTTTTTTTCTTTTTCTTTTTTTATTTTTAAAAGTGAAAAAATTTATTTATTTATTATTTATTTATTTATTTATTTATTTATTTTTTCAACGTTTATTTATTTTTGGGACAGAGAGAGACAGAGCATGAACGGGGGAGGGGCAGAGAGAGAGGGAGACACAGAATCAGAAACAGGCTCCAGGCTCTGAGCCATCAGCCCAGAGCCTGACGCGGGGCTCAAACTCACGGACCGCGAGATCGTGACCTGGCTGAAGTCGGACGCTTAACCGACTGCACCACCCAGGCGCCCCAAAAGTGAAAATTTTAAAAAATGTTTATTTTTGAGACACAGAGAGACAGAGCATGAGTGGGGGAGGGGCAGAGAGAGAGGGAGACACAGAATCCGAAGCGGGCTCCAGGCTCCGAGCTGTCAGCCCAGAGCCCGAGGCGGGGCTCAAACCCATAGACTGTGAGATCATGACCTGAGCCGAAGTCGGACACTTAACCGACCAAGCCACCCAGGTGCCCCCAGACTCCTTGTTTTAATCATTGGTGTGACGGACCAATGACCAGTGGGAAGGACCTCCGTTAACACATCATGCCGTGATCCTTCATGCGCTCACAGATGGAACTCACACACCTTCGGGCACTATTTCTAGAACAACCGTGGTATTCAGGCCTTATTCTGTATGAATCTCCTCACCCTATTTTCTAGAGGAAGTCAGGAAGGGACGGGGCTAACACATACCAGGCATTGTCGAAGCTTTGCAGCTACAGTAGTGACCAAAGTGGACACTGTCCCGGCTTTCGAGGGGACACACTGCCTCGCGGGGAAAGCAGCCAGAGCTAGCACGTGAGTCAATAAGGTCATTACACAGTGTGTTCTGCACTTGGAAGGACACAAACAGGAAGCGGGGACAGAAATGGGGGGCCAGGGAGTGAGGGAAGAGAGGAAAGAAGAGGAGGAGACTATGCTGGCTACCTCTCTTAGAGGCTGTACCTCCCTGAGCTCTGGAGGACGGGAGTGAGCCAGTTATGTGACTGTATGGGGCTGGGGAGACAGTGCTGCGGGTGGCAGGGTTGGAGAGCATGCCAGGGACCTTGGAGGTGGGACACTTGGGACATGGGCTGGGAAAGGGAAAAGAATCACGGCCGACTCTCCAGTTTCCTGGCTTAAGCAATGGGGCGAATGGCATGGATCTCTCAGTAGTTCCCACTTTGTTCCCTCTGGAGGTTGTAGGGCCCACGTCCGTCCTCCTGGCCTCTTAAGAACCTTCTAGGCGGGGCGCCTGGGTGGCTCAGTCGGTTGGGCGGCTGACTTCGGCTCAGGTCATGATCTCGCGGTCCGTGAGTTCGAGCCCCGCGTCGGGCTCTGTGCTGACAGCTCAGAGCCTGGAGCCTGTTTCAGATTCTGTGTCTCACTCTCTCTGACCCTCCCCCGTTCATGGTCTGTCTCACTCTGTCTCAAAAACAAATAAATGTTAAAAAAAAAAAAAAATTAAAAAAAAAAAAAGAACCTTCTAGGCCCTTCCCTTTGTGTTCCCTGTGCTTCTGTTGCTTGCTCGACTTTAAGAAGGAGAAAAGGAACCAGACGGGGCGCCTGGGTGGCGCAGTCGGTTAAGCGTCCGACTTCAGCCAGGTCACGATCTCACGGTCCGGGAGTTCGAGCCCCGAGTCGGGCTCTGGGCTGATGGCTCAGAGCCTGGAGCCTGTTTCCGATTCTGTGTCTCCCTCTCTCTCTGCCCCTCCCCCGTTCATGCTCTGTCTCTCTCTGTCCCAAAAATAAATAAACGTTGAAAAAAAAAATTAAAAAAAAAAAAAAAAGGAACCAGACAATGGGAGCATCACACCCTTGAGAGGTTTGTACAGTGAGACTGGCATCCAAATGTAAGAGAATATTATTGTTCAAGTCAGCCATTAATTGGTATGTCTCAAACAAACAAAGAAACATTTACTGGGGAGTTTTTTCTTTTTAAAGCATATTTCTGTTAAGTTTATTTATTTATAGTGAGAGAGAGAGAGAGGGAGAGAGAGAAGGAGAGAGAGAGAATCCTAAGCAGGCAGCACACTGTCAGCACAGAGCTGCCTGCCGGGCTCGAACTCACAAACTGTGAGATCATGACCTGAGTGGAAAGGACAAGTCGGATGCTTCACTGACTGAGCCACCCAGGCGCCCCCAGGAAGAAGTGTAAAGCTAAGAGTCAGACGATACTTCTGGATGTTCTGTCTATGACATTTATACTCTGTTGTCATCTTTCTTCGTTATCACCAGCAATTGAGCCACATGTACCATTAAAAAATGGCTGAAAAGTAATTGTGCAGGACAGATCCTAATGAGGGTTATGTGGTCTGTGTCCAAAGCATTTGCAGTGTTCTTGATACTTGTCTAAACACTCGATTCCCAAAGCAGTCCTTGTGATAATAGAAACAGCCCCGTGCCCAGATTCTAAATAAGAAAAGACACCGGGCATGTTTTCAAAATTGTGGGACTGACTTCAATGCCACCGGAAAACAGCGTTTTAAAACTAAGTTGTGTGCATGTGGCCTCCGTGTGATCGCTTCCCACTAGCGGCTGGTAACTGCCAGCTTCTGGAGGCTTTGGGAGAGTGAGCTGTTTCCCACGCCCCCACACACGAGTCCCGCTGGGATGTCCGTGCGGGGAGATGTGTGGATGGGCTGGCGGGAGGAGAGGGTGAGAAATGAGCTGGCAGCGCTCCTTCCCTGACTCCCTTCTCCGCAGCCTGCCAGCAGCACGCTCTGGAAGGTCATCACTGTGCCAGATGGTGCTGGAAATTGTGTCCTCTAAACAGTTAACAGCCCGTGAAGACGGGTGTAAAGGGAGGGCTTTGCAAAGTCCACGCGGAACTCCCAGAACTCTTGTGGCTTTCTCTTCCCGGAGCCCAGATCTGCTCCACCCCTTTGAACCTTTTCACCCAGTTCTCGGCCTGTCGCAGGGTTTGGTCTTTAGTTCTCTTCTTAAGTGTCTACCCCGCCCCCTTCTCTAGTACTGAGGTCTGTAGCGAGTGGAGGAGAAGGCTGGAGGAGGGAAGGGGTGGGGGGAAATAAGTGACTTGGAAAACCCAACCTCCCTCCCGCCAAAAGCCTTCTAATCGACTCCTTAACAATAAAGAGTGCCTTGTTTGCATTCATGTTCTTCTGATCCACAGACTCTTAAAGAGCACACTAAGGTGCCATTTGCAAAATCTCTCCCATTTGATTAGGGCAGTTTTTTAAAAGTTGACTTATTTTTGAGAGAGAGAGAGAGAGCACGCGCGCGCGCACACACACACACACACGCACGCACGCACGCATAAGCGGGGGAGGGGCAGAGAGAGGGATGCAGAGAATCCCAAGCAGGCTCTCCACTGTCAGCACAGAGCCTGATGCAGAACTCAGACTACGAACTGCCAGGTCATGACCTGAGCCAAAATCAAGGGTTGGACCCTTCACCGACTGAGCCACCCAGGCGCCCCTAGGGCATTCTTATTCACAAATTCTTGGAGTAAAAAGAGCAACCGGAGGGGTGTCCTGTGTCATCACAGGATTGTGCACTAACAAGAAAGAGCAAAGGGGTCAAAGCCTCATTCTTAGCATGGCTTTGCAGGAGACCCAAGCACTCCCACCACCAAGTGCCTTCCATCAAGGGGCTCTTTGTCCCCCTCCCTTTTTTCCCCAAGGAGTGTGGGGGTTAGCTGGATGAGAACACTGAGCTCTTTTTGTAGGGCGTTAAAACTGATTTCAAGGAGGCTGTACACAGTGATTAAAGAGGGCCAACTTTGGAGTCTGGCTCCCTGCGTTCGAATCCCAGTGCTGACACTGGGTGCCTTTGGACAAATTGATTTAACTTACCTCATTTTCTCCACCAGAAAAACGTGGAAAATAACAGTATCTAGTCTTATGGGGTTCTTCTAAGGGTTAAATGTTAATAAGATGTCTGGAACATGGGGGCACCTGGGTGGCTCAGTTGGTTAAGCATCTGCCTGTTGTTTTCAGCTCAGGTCATGATCACATGGTCACATCTCGTGAGATCGAGCCCTGCGTCGGGCTCTGCACTGACAGTGAGGAGACTGCTTGGGATTCTCTGTCCCCCTCGCTTTCGGCCCATGCCCCGCTCATGCTTCTCTGTCTCTCTCTTAATAAATAAATAAACTTAAAAAAAAAAAAAAGATGCCTGGAACATGATAAACACTGAAAGTGTTAGCTATTATTTTGACAGATTAAACCAGACATAATAATTAATGATACCATAATGTCCCATTTAAATATACTTCTTTTTTTTTTTTTTTAAAGTTTATTTATTTACTTGGAGAGAAAGCCAGCACAAGCAGGGGAGGAGCAGAGAGAAGGAGAGACAGAATCCCAAGCAAGCTCTGTGCCATCAGCACACAGCCCGATGCGGGGCTCGAACTCACCAACTGTGAGATCATGACCTGAGTTGAAACCACGGTCAGACGCTCAGCCGACTGTGCCACCCAGGCGCCCTGACATGTGCTTCTTTTTTTCTTTTTTTTTTTTTTTAAGAGATACGCTTCCAATTTATTTAATTTATTTATTATTACCTTTTTTTAAGTAAGCTCGACACCCAAAGTGGGGCTTGAATGCACGACCCTGAGATCAGGAGTCCCATGTTCTACTGACTGAGCCAGCCAGGTGCCCCCAAATTGACTCGTTACTTATTGTATCGTCATCTGTTTGTGTCAGTCCTTCCCCATATCCTTCTGGATCATGGGATCCTTGAAGGCAGAGCCTGGGTACTACCCACAGCACCTGACACAATCCTGGTATGTAACGACTGCTCAGTTTGTTGGGGAACGTGATGAAGGCTTTCACAATGGCTTATGTGTGAGGGGTGCTTTGCGAGAGGCAAAGCACGCGTGCATGGAAAGCCCAAGATTTGAAGTTCAAGACACGTGTCCGAGGTTGGGTGACTGGTCTATGCCAGAGTCAGGTCCTGTGATTCTCGCCCCTGGAACCTTCCACTGGGTCATCCTGCTGAGGAGGGCAGTCCCGAGTCTTACAGTTCGGGACCCTGCCCTTCTCCAGTTCCGTTGTATTTGATGGACGGGGGGGTGCCTGTGGCAGTGTTCTGTGAGTGGCAGTTCAGAGTCCCTGAGGAAGACGGTTTTTTTTTCCCTGCATGCCTCGTAACTATGCTTGGTTTTGTACAGGTCACCACAAATGGCATTATTGCCATGAGTGAACCCCCGGCCAAAGAATCCTCCCCTGGGCTCTTCCCACCGACCTTCGGAGTAGTTGCACCTTTCCTGGCGGACTTGGACACGACAGATGGCTTTGGGAAGGTTTATTACCGGGAAGACTTATCCCCCTCTGTCACTCGGCTGGCAGCGGAGTGTGTCCAGAGAGGGTTCCCAGAAATCTCTTTCCAGCCCAGTAGCGCGGTGGTTGTCACTTGGGAATCCGTGGCCCCTTACCAAGGGCCCAGCAAGGACCCCGCCCAGGAAGGCAAGGTAAGCGCTCACCCAGGTACAAGTGCGAATACTCCACAGGTTAGCTTTGCACACTTCACTCTTCCTTGAAGGAAGGAAAATACTTGAGTGAGTCGAGAAGCCATCTCTAGATCTGAAGTCACTGTTCAGGACATGCCTCTGTTTCTCCTTAGAAAAATAATTTCACTCCGCCATTATTTAATGTTTACAGTATTACAGAGGAGAGAGAACCTTGAAAGGTCCCAAACCACTCCCTTTAAACACAGGAGGTTCCAGGTTGGTGGTTCCCAAAGTGTGTACCATAGAACACCCAGTCCTGTACGAGAGTCCTTGAGAAAAAAGCCCCCCCTGGGCAAATAAATTTGGAGATGCAAAACTTTCTCTCTCTCCTGGTGACTCACTCTGAAAAGTCCTATGATAAAGAAGACCGTGTAATTTTCTTTTTAAGTTTATTTGTTTATTTTGAATGAGAGGGAGCATACGAGCATGCAAGCAGGGGAGGGGCAGAGAGAGAGAGAGAGAGAGGGAGAGAGAGAGAGAATCCCAAGCAGGCTCTGCACTGTCAGCACAGAGCCTAGTGTGGGGCTCATTCTCACCAACCGTGAGATTGTGACCTGAGCAGAAACCAAGAGTCAGGTGCTTAACCGACTGAGCCACCCGGGAGCCCCGAAACTGGCTTAATTTTTAAAAAAAATTTAGGAGTCCCCAAACCTTTTGGCCAGATTCTTTTTTCCCCTCCCAAATAAGACCCGTTACGTCCCACAGAACACACTTGGGGAAAGTCTGTCGTGGGCCTGCGTGACACAGTTTGCTTTTTGTATCTGTGTGAGTGCCGTCCTTGGAAACTGCTTAAAACCTGCCATTTCTGAAGTGTCTGTCCCTGTCACTTGAGTGATAAATGCCCAACCCCTTGTGCAGAGCCCTTGCCTGCCTCTTGGGCCTAATCTCCCCTTACTTCTCCACACACCCTTTGCAGCACAATTTACACGAAATTATTAGCAATTCTCTGATCATCCTGCTCCCCCCCCCCCCCAATATCTTGGACTTGCTTTCCTCTCTGCTGGTGACAGCCTCTCCCCGACTCCCACGGCTGGTGTCGAACTTGTACTTGAGCCTCCCAACTTGCACAGCCTTGTCTGCTCCCTCCCTCCCAGCATCGGGCACTTCTTTCTGTGGCTGCAATAGCACTTGGATACAACTCCCTTAAAGAATCTGCCCCCCGTTGTTTTTTAAGAGTTTATTTTTTTTTTATTTTTTTAAAAAAAAATTTTTTTTTTCAACGTTTATTTATTTTTGGGACAGAGAGAGACAGAGCATGAACGGGGGAGGGGCAGAGAGAGAAGGAGACACAGAATCGGAAACAGGCTCCAGGCTCTGAGCCATCAGCCCAGAGCCCGACGCGGGGCTCGAACTCACGGACCGTGAGATCGTGACCTGGCTGAAGTCGGACGCTTAACCGACTGCGCCACCCAGGCGCCCAAGAGTTTATTTTTAAGTAATCTCTACACCCAATATGGGGTTCGAACTCCCAACCCCAAGATCATGAGTCACATGCTCTACTGACTCAGCCAGCCAGGCACCCCTGTCCCCTAGTTTTGCAATGTTTTCTTCACATGTCAGTCTTCCCATCTGGACCAGAAATTTTCAAGCACAGGGACCATGTATTTATAGGAAAGATAACCAGTATTTAAGGAATATCGTCTCTGTGCCTGGTCCTTCATATTTCACACAGATCTCCTATCATTTCTGCGAAGTAAATGGTTTTCTCTCCATCTGGCAGATTCAGAAATCCAGGCTTAGAGAATTTAAGTAACAGGCCCAAAGTCACACAACCCATGATGAGTCAAGCAAGGATTTGGATCCACATCTGTTTTCTCCCAGAGCTCACGATTCTTCTTACATTGTGTTGCTTGGGCTCAACAGATGTATGCTAAATGCTGTTGAGCATGATGTTTGAGTAAGTTTCATAGTAATGGAAACAAATTCTATGGATAAGAATTTGCTAACTTACATAAGATTTAGGTCTAGAGGTAACATCTCTGTAATTTTTGGCTAACCTTCATGCAGAAAGTATTCGTTCATTAATTGGAAAATTTCATGTTGACAAAGGCTCAGAAATATTTAAGTGGAGCCATCCTGGAATACTTGGTTTTTGCTACAAAAATACTTTTAGAATAAGGTGAGGATACTGCCATCCCTGGATGTTCTCTGTGTAGTCTGGGAAATAGAACAATTTAAGATCCATCGATATTTTCCTGAGTAACTCAACCTCAACTCATCTTCACAGAGAAACACATTCCAGGCTGTTCTGGCCTCCTCCGATTCCAGCTCCTACGCCATTTTCCTTTATCCTGAAGACGGTCTGCAGTTCGACACGACATTTTCAAAGAAGGATGAGACCCAAGTTCCCGCTGTGGTTGCATTCAGTCAAGGTGTACAAGGATTTATATGGAAGAGCGATGGAGCTTATAACATATTTGCCAACGACAGAGAATCAATTGGAAATTTGGCCAAGTACGCTTTCTTTGTTCTTCAGTCGATTATCCCCTTCGTGATCATTTCATTATTAAGATGATCATTTTATTATTTTACTAAGGATGATATATGATATGATGGGCACTATGGAACATTACCTAAAAGTGTTCCCACAGATTTAAATTTTGTATGTAGTTTTTTATATTATGTAGTGTTTTTTTCCTGATGAACTAAAAGTAATACACTCTTAGGATGAGCAGGTTTCCTATTTTTTAGATCTCATACTCATTTGAAACTCTTTCTACCATCTCTTCTGCAAGTATAAAGTTAGAAATAAAAGCTATTCAAACCCTATCTCATGCTATGAACCCAGGGCTGAGAAAAACCTTCTCCCGCCACACGGACTAGGGGAGAAATTCTCACAACAGAAATAGTGCTCTCTTGGGCTATTTCGTAGAATTTGGCGGAAGCGGGGAAAGCTCAGACTACTTTTTCTGAAACTAAAATCTTTCCTCTCCCAGTATACTTTAAAAAATGAAGAAAGAACACCCTCCCTCAACATCATATTGTCAAATTGACTCTAAAACTCCCCTGCCCTTGACTTAATGGCCTGCTTAGCAACTGGCTTTATATGGGTGAGGAAAGCCCTCATTTATACTTCTTGCCTATTTCCATGGTGTAAATTCTCCTTTATTGGCCGCTTTCCGGCTACCCATTTCGTGTTGCTCAACCATGGAGCTCAGAAGAGAACCATTCTCAGCACGCAGATGCAATAGATTTCAATAACTTCCAGAACATGTAGGCGATCGTAAAATAAATCAACGTGATGAGTTTCAAGTATTTGTTGCCTTTGTTTTTTTAATGTAATTTATTTAATTATAAGTTTACGTAATTTAATTGCTTACAATGGCTGTGTTTAATAACTGGCTTGCAAAATTGCTAACATTTAACAACTGGTTCTCATGAGCTGGTGCTAGCAAGGTCCTGTATACCCTTGCCTTTCCTGGAAGTCCCCGGGAGACAGATTGAATACACATCTTATTTCTGCGGGGCTTTCTGGATCCTCATCCCCCCGTCCCACCCCAGCATCTTGCTCAGGGTTCCCCACCGAGGAACGTCTGTCCCCTCCTTCTGCTGCAGAAGCTGGTCATTTTGCGTAGTTTCTGATAGGAGCACTTCCGATCACAGACACATAAGAACAGTAAACATGGTGCCGAGAGGAGAGATTAGGGTTATTCTGCTGTGTTTTTTTAATTACAAGAGGCCTTTAGATTCTGAATCTCTTTTGCATCTCACCGTACCTTTGGAACGTAAAAAGGTAAACTGAGGCCTGTCGAAGATTCCATGGCTGATAGGCTTGGGATTTCTGATCATCCAAGTCTGTACTGTTTTCACTCACAACACTTCTGACACCAAATAGGTGCGATTCCCCCCCCCTCCCCCATACCAAGCAATACTCTAACTCTCTGGACATCCTACAATTCAGTTCAGTTCTGACACTAACAGCCCAGGGTGAGCACGGACCCCACTGGTTAAGGGCTCAGTCCCGTAAGACCGGCCCCACTGCAGATGCCAGCCACACGTTCCAGGTTGCCACTTGTACTTCTGATCAACCAGCTCTATAAATTGGGGGTTTCTGTGACCCCACCCCCCACCCCCACCCCGCTCAGGTTGGATAATTTGCTGGAATAGCTCAGACTCAGAGAAGCACTTTTCTTACTATCACCAGTTCATTTTTAAATGTTCTTTTTTAAAGTTTATTTATTTATTTCAAGAGAGAGAGGGAGAGTGTGGTAGGGGCAGAGAGGGGGGGAGAGAGAGAGAGAGAAAGAGAGAGAGAGAGAGAGAGAGAGAGAGAGAGAGAGAGAGAGAGAGAGAGAGAATCCCAAGCAGGCTCCGCACTGTCAGAGCAGAGCCCAATGCAGGGCTCGAACTCACAAACCCTTGAGATCATGACGTGAGCCGAAACCGAGTTGGACACATAACCGACTGAGGCACCCAGGCGCCCCACCAGTTTATTTTAAAGGATACAAGTCGGGAACAGCCCGGATAGAAGAAACGTATAGGGCAAGGTGTGGGGGGGAGAGGAGGCTTGAACCCTCCATGCTATCCCTGGGCACACCACCCGCCAACGCAAAAGCTCTCCCAACCTCATCGTTGAGGGTTTTTTTTTTTTTTTTTTACATAGGCATGATAGATAAACTCATCGGCCTTGATGATTAACCCAGTCTCCAACCCCCTCCCCTCTCTGAAAGTCAGGGCGTGGGGCTGAAAGTTCCAACCTTCCAACCTTGCCCTGGTCTTTCTACTGTCCCGCCCCCATCCTGAAGCTCCCCAGGGTTGCAGCCACCACTCGTTCATTGGCAGAGAAAAGCCCATCTCGTCACTCCAGAGACTACAAGGATTTTAGGAGCACCGTGACAGAACCAGAGGTTTCAGGCTGATGCCAGACCCCCAGGGCTCCTTCTGCTTGGTTAGTGGGGGCGGTTTGCGGTTGCTGGCTTGTTTTTAACAAGCCCATCCTTCTCCTCTAGGAGCAGTAACTCCGGGCAGCAGGGCGTCTGGGTGTTTGAGATCGGGAGCCCGGCCACAGCCAGCGGTGTAGTGCCCTCCGACGTGAGCCTCGGACTGGACGACGGAGCAGAATATGATGATGAAGATTACGACTCGGTGACACATCTGGGCCTAGAGGACGTGGGCACAACATCCTTCCCCTATGAGGCTCCGAGAAGCGGAGACCCCAGCGTGCACAGCGTGCCCTGGGTCCTCTCCCCCCGCCGCCTGCCCACCGAGAGGCCCCCTGGACCTCCCGGACCTCCTACGGAGAGGACCAGATCTTTCCAGCTGCCGGGGGAGAGGTTTCACCAGCAGCACCCACAGGTCATAGACGTGGATGAAGTTGAGGAAACAGGAGTGGGTAAGGCCTTTGAGGTTGCAGCTGGTATGTTCCTGGACACTTGGGCTTCCAGACAGGAGTCCTGCTGGGGGGATGTCAGTTGCGTGTCTCACATGGTGGTTTGTGAGGACGTGAGCTGGGGAAGTAGAGGCAGACCCCGTTCTCAGCCGTAGAGCTTCGGTGGATGGGCCTGATGGCTTCAAAGACTCCAAACCATCTTTTGGGATTAGGGCTGTGGTTACGGGGGGACTGCTGAGTGGGTGCTCTTTCAAGTTTCCCCTTACTCCTTTCTGTCGTTTTAAAGAGAAAAGTGCTTTGGAATTATTTTGCAAGTCTGATTTTCTTATTGGTGACTTCTGGGATCAGAAATGTATTCACCCACCTGAAAAAACATTTTCGAAGTTTCTTTGGCTATTTACGCAGTTTATCTTTGACGTTTATTTCCTCTTGGTTTTGGAAGGAGAATGGTTGATTATTTTTCCTCCCCGGTCCTGTCAGCTTCAGAGTTGGTTTGTGAAGATTTAAAAATGCAGCACAAACAGAGCCCTCTTTTAAAGATAGTTTTAAAATACAGTCTCTTCTAGTCAACCACATTCTATCAGATTTTTGCTGCATTCTGAGGGAAAACCATTTGGGCTCCAGCGTGCTTTGATTTGTCGTATAAAAGATGTTCAAATTAAACTGTATTTACTATGTTTCGCTCTTCAGGCTGACGCATAATCCATTAACATTCATATAAATGAGATGGCCCAAGCCTTTAAATGTTGTTTACTGCGACTCTTTCCTGCTTCTACTACGAAGTTTTAAGGTCCCCGGGAAAATCTACTCCGTTGCACATGATTCACTCTGTTTTATTTCTCCTTCTCATTTGTTTCATCCAGGTCCTTATACGTGTTTGTTCTTTTCGAATATCCCAAAGCATGGACAAGATCTGGTGGGCAGGGGAAGAGTGCTTACTTTTTAGGCACAGAAATGGGGAAATTACCCCTTACTGGCATGATGAGGACATGGGCTCATGTCTCAGGGCTCCCCTATACACGCTGCACCCTGGATTTCTTGGGGTGATGCTAACAGCTAGCATATGGCACTCTGTGCTTACAGCTGGTTCCAGACTGATTTCCCCGAGACATGTAGGGTGTGTTTACTCGTAGAACTTGTTCCAGACTGATCCCCCCAGACATGTGGGGTGTATTTACTTGTAGGTGTTTAGTCTGGAATCTTATTTTGCTTTTCCCTGTCTAGGTGTCTCTGACATAACATTTGTGAAGCTTTCATCATACCTAGCACCAACAACTTACGGTGGTTTATTACTTGGTACCGGTAAAAGCCTAGACTTGAACCCCAAATGTGTCTAGAACAGATGTTTCCTGTCCCTCCAATCCCACTGTTTTTATTAGAAAGGTCAGTCTCCTGTAGCCAGCAGTACATTCCCGGTGTTCTTTGAAAAGTCACCCACAGATACACAGGCCATAAGGGACCCACTGGGAGCTGGGCCCACAGCTAGAGCTGAAGTAATTAGTCACATCTTGTGTGTTCAGCTCAGGTCCCGAATGTTCCCAGCTCCAAACGCCACCCTTATACACACTGGAAATTCCCTTCGGAGGGTGTAGACTAATCAAATCCACCTGAGGTTAAACTTTAATCTTCCCTCGTAACAGTCACTTATAAATTGGATCATTATCCCCTCTGAAAGTCCATCCCTCTTGTGCTTTTGAAGTTCATTGCAAATTAATTTGCTCTGGATTATTAACTTTAATGAGCTAGTTCATAGCTCTAATAAAATGAACCTGGGAAGTGGGAATTTGAAATAGAAATTCTTTTTGTTTCTTGGGTCAAAGGCCTTTAGACCAAGGATGACTAAAGAATTACTTTGAATCAGATTTTGAGTATAAGGGCTTCTGAGGTTTCCCCTGGGGAGAAGAAAGAGGCAACAAAGTTTTAAAATATTTTAGGTCATTAAAATGACACATTTTATGAGATAGATCTATATGTGTAATTTTCTTTTACCACAATAAATAACAGTAAAAAAAAAAAAAAAAATTTAGGGGCACCTGAGTGGCTCAGTCGGTTCATCATCTGACTCTTGGTTTCAGATCAGGTCATGATCTCGAGTGTTGTGAGTTCAAGCCCCACATCAGGCTCCTGACAGCAGGACTTGCTTGGGATTCTCTCTCTCTCTCTCTCTCTCTCTCTCTCTCTCTCTCTCTGCCCCTCCCCCACTCACCCTCTGTCTCTCTCGAAAATGAATAAATAAACTTAAAAAAATTTACGGTCTCAGGGGCACCTGAGTGGCTCAGTTGGTTAAGCGTTGGACTTCAGCTCAGGTCATGATCTCACAGCTCATGGGTTCGAGCCCCGCATTGGGTTCTGTGCTGACAGCTCAGAGCCTGGAGCCTGCTTCGGATTCTGTC
This sequence comes from Felis catus, assembly GCF_018350175.1. Lineage (NCBI taxonomy): Eukaryota > Metazoa > Chordata > Mammalia > Carnivora > Felidae > Felis > Felis catus. Next base: position 12,813,510 of record NC_058378.1, read on the forward strand.
TCAGTTTCTCTCTGCCTCTCCCCACTCACGCTCTTGTCTCTCCCTCAAATATAAATAAAAATTAAAAAAAAAAAGTACGATCTGCCCCAAAATGTCAAGCCCATGTGGCTACATTACCTGGATCCCATATTAAGATTGTATTTGGTGGTAGTAGCCTAATGTCGATACAGTGATAATATTGATTGCATGACCCAGTACGTAGGATTATAGCATTTTGTAATAATTCACCCTTGCGATGTCTCAAACCCCGTTTAGACCCATTTGCCTTCGTGGTTTGCGTACTGCAGCCACCATACTACGTAAGAAGCTACAGGTGTGAGCACTGTCCTGGAATCCCCCCAGCAGACGGGAAGGGCTTGGGGGCGCACAGTGTCATTAACCCAGCCTGGTCCACCGCCATGCACACGCTAACCGGTGTGCCGTGTTTTGCCTAAACAGTATTCAGCTACAACACGGATTCCCGCCAGACGTGTGCCAACAACAGACACCAGTGCTCTGTGCACGCGGAATGCAGGGACTTCGCCACGGGCTTCTGCTGCAGCTGCGTTGCTGGCTACACCGGGAACGGCCGACAGTGTGTCGCAGAAGGTACTCGGCTTTGGTGTGTTCGATTTGTGCGGGAGGAAGGAGGGAGTGGAGTTTCTGTTCTGGTGCTTGTTTTGAAAGGTTGGCTTTTACCCCGATCTCTAAAGGTGGGTAGTCTTTTTAGTAGGGCAATCATATTTAAGATCTCGTTCCCATTCTTTGTCATCCTCTCCTAAAGGGTATTTCTCGGGGAATGCCCGTTTTTCTAGCACGGTGAGGTCTCTTTCTTTCCTGTGCTGTTTTTTCCTCCATCTTTGAAATGAGCCCATCTTCACAACGGCCCCTAGTGTTGGACAAAGGCTGAAGTTTTGAAATAATGCGGCCTGGACCTGGCATCGTTAATGCCTCTCGTTTCCCTCGCTTTCTTTCCAACCTCCCGTGTGGCGCTGCTCGAAGACCTGACTGGCCTAATGGTTGTTAAGCCCCAGCTGGGCCAACGTGGGCGGCTGTAGACCAGAGTTTGTAGTGGGGAAAAGTCTAGTCCAGTCACCCTTCCCCTTGGGTTGTCCTTCCCCCATGCCTCTAAAATCACAGCACGATGATGGCAGAGCATAAGGGGGCACGCCAATTAATTCTGGGCTCCAGACCCATGGGGGGCTGACTCCAAAATGGATTCAGCTGTGGGCGGACATCAGCTCTGAGCTCTGCACCCGAGAGGACCAGCCAGTCTCGATGTTCTCAGGTGAGAAGAATCTTCTCGGTGAAGGTCTAGGGGCTCAGACAGTGAGGCCTCCAGGAGGTTAGGGCCATAAAATTAAAACCAGCAAAAACCCTACCATACTGAACATTTGTCCCCTTCAGACACCAAGTCACCTCACTTGTCACCGGCCATTTTCCTTGTGTCTCACAGGGAACCTCAACTGCTTTGCAAATTTGACTAAATAAAACTCAGTTGCAGAAATGGTTTCTGTTTTTCGCATCCCCAGCCATAGCTGTGGTAAAATCAGTTAATTTGCTAAAAACATTTCTTTTTCCTCTGGGTCACAACGAGATAAAGTGAGTTTTGTTAAACACTATCTGAAGCAATGAAAGAAAATTATGTGTACTTTTCATGTTAATTTAGGGGGATGTTTTGAACTTCTGTAAATGTAAAGCCCACCCCACCCCCCCAGGTATGGTGTGCCTTTGCTTCTTTGTTTTAGGCTTGCCTTTTATGCTTCTCTCACCCTGAGACAAGCTTCTAGAATCGACACTGAAAACTTTTTCTTAAAGAGCAGCCTCCTTAGCTCTTTCTATGCCAAATATCAGAGCTGGAAATGCTGAGCAGTTTGTGCTTGTTTTGCAAGCTCAGATATAACAAACTGTTCAGCTACATATTTTGATATTCTATACACGCCCCATAATAGTTCTGTGGTTTAAATATTTGTTGGATTCTTGCTACTTTGGAAACATTTTTCTGGCTCAAGGTTTGGTGGAAAAAATTTGTTTGGTTTCCTTAACTTGGCTTTCCTGCCTGTTTCTGTAATTGTTTAGGGGATGCATTTTTTTCATATTAGTCGTCCCAACTTAATAGCATTCCCCAGTGCAGTGACACAATTTGTGTGCGTAGTTATTGTGTGTGTATGCTTTGGCTTGTCAGTGACCTTTGGGCATCCCGAACATAGTGAAAGGTCTTCTGCACATGAGCGATGACGGTCAGGTACAAGCCGCTCTGTCTAGTGTGACTCAACAGATTTCATTAAGAACTTAAATATGTGCAGAAAACTCTGCAGAGACCAAGTGAAGGAGCTGGGTAGGAAAGTCCTGTCCCTATACTCTAGGAAGAGAAACAAGATATGTGCCGTCAGTAACTGATAGAATTTAATTCTTTCTTTTTAAAATGTTTATTTATTTTGAGATTGGAAGAGAGAGAGAAAGCAAGCCGAGGGACAGAGAGAGAGAGAGGAGAGAGAGATGGAGGGAGAGAATCCCAAGCAGGACCCGTGCTGTCAGCACAGAGCCTGACATGGGGCTCGAACTCACAAACTGTGAGATCATGACCTGAGCCGAAATCAAGAGTCAGACGCTCAACTGACTGAGCCACCCAGGCGCCCCAAGATGTTGGAATATCTAACTTGCTTTACAGGTACAGGTCCCATCAGGCATGTTACTCTTTGTTAAAAGGCTGGCTTCTTTATTTCTTGCTCAGGTTCCCCGCAGCGAGTTAACGGCAAGGTGAAAGGAAGGATTTTGGTGGGGAACAGCCCGGTGCCCATTGTCTTCGAGAACACCGACCTCCACTCTTACGTGGTGATGAACCACGGGCGCTCGTACACAGCCATCAGCACCATTCCCGAGACCGTCGGCTATTCTCTGCTTCCTCTGGCCCCTGTTGGAGGCATCATTGGATGGATGTTTGCGGTGGAACAAGATGGATTCAAGAATGGGTTCAGCATCACAGGTGATTTATCTCAGACGTTGAAATTAATGGACCACACGATGGTGCCTGGGGCCCTGGGGTGGGGGTGGGGGGGCTGGGGGGGTGAATGCAAAGGGAACTTCCTGTCTGCAAAAACTTACTGAGGAACATTTTGTGGCTCCAGAAATAAGATTTTGAGGCAAAATCATCAATTTTTTTCATTACTGTGTACTAATTAAAGCTATCTAGAATTGCATTGCGATCAGGGGGTGATTTCATGTGGGGCGGGATTTAGAAGTCTCCAGCAGAGCAAGTGATGTCATTTTATACCCGCTGACGCCCCAAAGTGTGGGGCTCACAGTTTCCCTCATTCTGGTTATCAAGCCTGCCTCCAGATTCCCAACCAATCTGGACTGACAGTTGACGTTTCTTCAGTGTCTGCTTGGAGAAAAGGAACCTGTCATTTCTAGCTGGTAAAGTAAGCCTGATAAACATAATCCTCCTGCGTCTTAGAAAACCTGACTTTCCTCGAAGCTTCTTAGAGGCTGTGCCCGGGAAAGTTCAGTCTTTATTGGACACAGGGGCGTACGGCTGGGAGGAAGGTTTCCGTAGATAGAGTAGTCGCGGTCTCCGCTGAGGCCAGCAGCCCTGTGCGTGCTAGAGGCCCTTTTCTGGAACAGCTTGGGTGCAGGAGACTCTGTTCTTCTTCTCCGGCCGCTTCCGGGACCTGAAGCCTGTTGCTCTGGGTCACAGGGACCTAGCCGCCGCCTCCGTTTTCTCCACCGCTGCCTCCCCTCGCTGGAGCCTCAGCCATGGCTTTGTTGTGGAAACACCCCGAAAGCAGGGTCTCTGGGCTTTATAAGGGTAACCCTCCAAAAGTGATGGAGTGTAAATACATGCTGAAATGTGGCCATTTGCAGAAAGGAGAGGATATATATTTGGAAAAGGGTGGACCTACCCATAAGATATCTAATGTTTGGCCTAATATTTCTTCTCTCTGCCCCTCAGGCATATATATCCTGAGTATTATAACCTCGTTCATGTTCTCATGCAGACATGCTCTTTCCTTGGCTGGCAGAGTTGAGCTTTGCAGTCAGACCCGCGCTCCTTCCCTGCACAGCGTTTCATGCTGGTGTTGCTTTATATGGGGGCTAATTAAAATGGTGATATTTTGAATTTTTTTTTAATGCTTATTTATTTTTGAGAGAGAGACTGATATGGGTGGGAGAGGGGCAGAGAGCGAGGGAGACATAGAATTTGAGGCAGACTCCAGGCTCTGAGCTGTCGGCGCAGAGCCCGATGAGGGGCTCGAACCCACGAACTGGAAGATCATGACCTGAGCCGACGTCGGACACTTAACCGACTGAGCCACTCAGGCGTCCCATCATTCTTTTGACTTTAAAAAAAAAAAAAAAAAACATTTAAAAATGTAAGGAGCATTCTTGGCCCAAGGGCTGCCTGCCAGAGTTAGCCCTGGGGTCATCGTTTGCCAGCACCCCTGCTGTAATGGGAGTGTGCAAATGTGGAAGAGGGGGCAGGTATTTTTGTTGCCTGTCTGGGGCTACTGCCCTGCACAGACCAAGGAGGTTTCCTGAGCCAACACCTGTTATAAGTGCTCCTCAGGTGGTTTCTGGTAGTGGCCAGGGTTTGCCCTAAGCCACTCCCCCTTCCTGACCACCATTTAGCTGTTACGCCGATCATCATTGTAACTGGCATCTGGGAACGCTTGACGTTTGGCAAAGCACTTTTTAAAAACATTTTTTTAAATGTTTGTTTATTTAGAGAGAGAGAGAGTGTGTGTGTATGTGTGTGTGTGTGTGTGTGTGTGTGTGTGTGTGACAGAGAGAGAGAAAGAGAGAGAATGGGGGAGGGAGAGAGGGAAGACAAGAATCCCAAACAGGCTCTGTGCCGTCAGCATGGAGCCCTAGGTGCGGCTGGAGGTGCAGCTCGATCCCTCAAGTCGTGAGATCGTGACCTGAGCCGAAATCCAGAGTTGGACGCTTGATCGACCGAGCCACCCAGGTGCCCTTGGCAAAGCAGTTTGTAACATCCTTTACCTCTTCTGGTGTCCACAAGGCAGAATGGATCACTCCTTTATCACCAAGAAATGGAGGCTCAGCGGGGTTAGGGGACGTGTGCTGGTTTACCCAGTCGGTACCTAGCACTGCTGGTCCTCTGTTCTTCAGCACCATTCCTGAGCGAGCCCATCTCAGATGCAGGGGTGGGGCTGGGAAGGAGTGTCTCTCCAATGCGCATCGCTCAGTGGGGCCGCATGGACATCCCCGCTCTGTCCTCCGTGTCTCCAGCTCCGTTTCTAGCAATCAGACTAAAGCACCTGTAGAGGAGGTTCTGGCCTCCTTCCCGCGCAGCGCCGTGAGCCTAGGGCTGACAGGAGGGGGCTTCCCAGACGGCAAGGTGACAGACTGCCCTTGCTTTCCAGGAGGCGAGTTCACCCGCCAGGCCGAGGTGACTTTCGTGGGGTACCCGGGCAAGCTGGTCATCAAGCAGCGGTTCAGCGGCATCGACGAGCACGGACACCTGACCATCACCACGGAGCTGGAGGGCCGCGTGCCGCAGATCCCCTTCGGCTCCTCGGTGCACATCGAGCCCTACACAGAGCTCTACCACTACTCCCCCGGGGGTGAGCAGCCAGCGCCGTGGGGGAGGGGGGTGGGGCTAGGGGGGTGGGGGGCAGTCCTGGCCTCCGGCCCGCCCACCGCTGCAGCCCCAGCACTGTCTCCTGGGCTTCGGAGCAGGAAATAGATGGGTGCTAGCTTATTAAAATCACCTTTTCCCCTAATTACAGGCATAGCACACACTTGTAGAAAATTCGTTCAAAAAAGAAAATAAGCATAATGGTAAAACCATGCCATTATTATTAGATTTAAATGCATTTATTTCCTTTCAGCCTTTTCCCCATATATGTGTGTGTGTGTGTGTGTGTGTATATATACATACGTATATATTTATATATAAAATACCCCAACATATATATGTAATATCTCAACATAGATCTCATAAGTCTCCGGGGATATAACGTACAGCATGGATATTATATCTGTATGTACTGTATGTATATATGTACATATGTATGTCTCTATATTTTAACCTGTTTTAAATAATTTCAGATTTACAAAAAAAGTTGAAAACAACATAGTTTACATTTGCCATTTATGAACCTTCACCAATTGTTAACATTTTGCTACCTTTATTTTACCATTCCATTGCTCATGTGTGTGTGTGTATATATATACGTGTATATATATATATGCGCATGTATATATATATACACGTATATATATATATATATATATACGTGTATATATATATCACAAATTATACATATTTTTTGAGAATAAGTTGTAGTTGTTGTGATCTTCCGTCCCCTAAATAAGTCACCTATTTTTCCTAAGAACAAGAACATTCTCTTACGTGGCTACAGTACAATGATCACACAGTCAGGAAATTTAACATTGATGCATTTCTATTACACATTCTACAGTTGGGTATATAGTTGTTATTTAAGTAAAATTGCAATTATATCACATTATCATATCTTCGTTTTCAGTGGGCTTTGAAAACATTGCTTAGTGAGTCTGTACTATTATACGGCTATTACTTTAAACCATTCTATTTTCTTTTTTTTAACGTTTATGTATTTTGAGAGCGAGCGTGTGTGTGCACACACACACTAGCACAATGGGGGAGGAGCAGAGAGAGAGGGAGTGAGAGAGAATCCCAAGCAGGCTCCACGCTGTCAGTGCAGAGTTCAATGCTGGGCTTGATCTCATGAACCGTGAGCTCATGACCTGAGCTGAAATCAAGAGCTGAACGCCACCCAGGCGCCCCTAAACCATTGTATCTTCTGAAGTTTAAGCTATTTCCAATTTTCCCATCTTGTAACGAGTTGAAATGACCATCTCCATCAGAAATCTTGACCAAATTTCTGATTCTTCTCTAAGATTCAATTCCTAGAAATAGAACTGCTGAGCCAAACAACAGGAACTTTTAGAAGGCTCTTATAAAATTGCCATCCACAAAGGTTGTGCTAATGACCAGGGCTTTGTGGCTTGATTGGGCTCTCCCGGGGATGACAAGAGCTGGGGAACAGGACCCCAGTCTGCGGTCAGCCTGCAACCAGATGGTGTTTCTGGCAGCACAAGCACATGGGAGCTGGACAGGAGGCAGCTTACACTGATCTTTTATTTATCTTCTGGCTTTTGTTATGAACTACATCAGAGCACACAAATATAAAGAGCCTTTTATTCTTTTTTTTTCTTAAATAGGAAGTTGAGAGTTTCATCATATGGGGGAAAAGGAGGCTCTTCTGAGTGGGGAGGGCTGTCTCTCTGTTGAGGTTGGCTCACAGCACTTTAGTAATTTTTCAAAAACTGGTTATTGAAACCCATTTAGTGCCTCATTTTTTATATGGGAGAACTGCTTAATCTAGGGTCACACATAGCAGCCCCTATTTATTGAATCCTAAGTAAGATAACTTGCGTGAAGCAGTTAGCGCTCTGCTGGTCACGCGGTCAATGCTCCGTAGATGGTAGTTTATCTTAATAGTGGTGGCCCGCTTGAGACCAGAAATTTTACATGCATTATGTCATTCGCGCCCCAACCCATGTTGTAGAAGAAACCGAGGCTAGAGTTGTAACCGGCCTGTGATCACACACCTTGTGAGTGGTAGTGCAAGGTGTAAGTTCAGATGTATCTGCTTCCCCGCGTGTGCTCTTTCCACCAGACCTTACTCTCTGGGGCGGTTCTGGGTGACTTCAGAACTTCTAAAGAGCACGTGGTGAGAAAAAGGAATACATATTACTGATGCAGACAATCCCAATAATAGTATGGGAATCTAGGTAGCAGAGCGAGTCCCAACACGGAAATACATGGCCTTCTGCAACCTGCTGCATCTGATCTCTCATCTGGGCAGGCAATACTGCCAGTAGTTTTAAAGCCCTTGACTAAGCCTCTTGCCTCCTTTGTCTCCCTGCCTTGTCTCCCTTCTTCCCACCGCACCGCACCGCACCGCATCCCAGTGATCACATCCTCCTCCACCCGGGAGTACACCGTGATGGAGCCTGAGCAAGATGGCGCTGCCCCTTCCACCATCTACACTTACCAGTGGCGCCAGACCATCACCTTCCAGGAGTGCGCCCACGACACCTCCCGGCCGGCCCTGCCCAACACCCAGCAGCTCTCAGTGGACAGTGTGTTCGTCCTGTACAACCAGGAGGAGAGCATCTTGCGCTATGCGCTCAGCAACTCCATCGGTCCCGTGAAGGGTAGGAATGGCAGCTCGGATTGGGCATCGCGTGTCTGCCCGCACATCTATCTCCGCTCTTTTGCGCGTTACTTTTCACGTTTTACTCTCAGTGAGAAGATGAAAATATGCTAAAATATGGCCTGACAGACGAAATAATCTCATCACCTGTGATTCTCAGCCTAGGCATCTCTGTTCTGCTAACCTAAAGCCTCTTCATTGTTCTGTTTGGGGTGAAGAATGCTAACCCGTTGAGTCACCCCACAGAGCGGACCATCCAAAAGGCTACAGCTGGCTTCAGCAGGGCATTTAGAGCACTCTCATGCTCAGCCTTGAATGGAATGTGTGCTCAGAGCCTGAGGAAATCTGAATAAAGTCTGATGAAAGTCAGGCACAGCGCCTACGATGCCCTTTGCCTGTGGCAGCACATTGCTGGGGCTGAGGTCGGGTCTGTGCATGCTTCTGGCTGCGTGCAAGGACCTGGCGTCTGGAGAGCGAGCATGACATCTCGGCGTCAGACTTCACATTATCCGAATCTCCAAGCCCCAGCGGTTCCATATCTTTGGGGTTGGGTATCAAGGTCTTTCTCTTTGTCGGTTGTTTTTGGTGGGGTCCCCCCACACCCGGGTCACTTCTCCAGCCGACCACGTTTGTCCTTCCGTAGCCCCACAAAGGACAAGGAGGGCTGGTGTCTTTCTCCGTCCTTTGACAACTGTAGCTCTGGGCATCGGGGTTGGCGCATTTTTTCTTAAAAATGTGAGCATTTTAGGCCTTGCCAGCTATGCAGCGTCTGTCACAGGATCTCAGTTCTGTCATTCGAGCGCAAAAGCAGCCATTGACCATTCGCCAGTGAATGCATGCAGCTGGTTTCCAATAAAACTTTATTTACAAAAGCAGGCGTGGATCTGGAGGGATGTAGTTTGCCGATGCTGCCCTCTGGTGACACAGGAGTCTGGTTTCTTGTTCCAGGACCCACTGCTGTTCTCCTGGTCATCAGCTGTGCCTTCCTTTCTGTGGAAGGGGGAAAACCGGCAGGCGTTTCTGAATACTCACTTGGCTTTAATGTCTCTCCTTCACAGACGGCTCCCCCGATGCCCTTCAGAATCCTTGCTACATCGGCACTCATGGGTGCGACACCAACGCGGCCTGTCGCCCCGGCCCCGGGGTTCAGTTCGCCTGCGAGTGTTCCATCGGCTTCCGAGGGGACGGGAGGACCTGCTCTGGTACAGCCGTCCATTCTGACTTGTGGGGGGGTGGGAAGCGAGCTGGGAGGGGGTATCCAGATCCTACAAACTGGAGGGCTGGGTGTGGCGAGGGAGCGTGGGTGAGGGAGATGCCGGTGGGCCTGCCGAGCCTGGTTAAGCCCCACACCCTGGGTTTCCCGTGTTCACGTTAGGGGTACCGTCCCTTTCTTCCATCTGGTCCAGTGCACAGACTCCGAGCAGCAGAGTAGAATTTAGAAAGCCGCACCGCACACAGGTTTAAAGGGAAGCTGAAGTCAGCGCTGTTTCTAACATTAATAATATAACGGTCCCTGTAAGGAACCCAGGCACTGCTGGTGTCCAGTGCCCCGCAAACCCCATCTCATTTCTTCCAGCAGCTCTAGAGATCCATTCTTTCGCTTCTGCCTTTTAAATTTTAAAAAATATTTATTTCTGAGAGAGAGAGCATGAGCGGGGAGGGGCAGAGAGAGAGGGAGACACAGAATCTGAAGTAGGCTCCAGGCTCTGAGCTGTCAACACAGAGCCCAGTGCGGGGCTTGAACTTACGGACTGTGAGATCACAACCTGAGCCGAAGTCGGACGCTCAACCGACTGAGCCACCTGGGTGCCCCTCATTATAATTTAATTTTTAATACATGCACGTAGACAGCTGGATCCTGATACATTCGTGATGTATCAAGTCCAGTAGCAAGGGCCAGTTGGTGGATTCCTGACTCAGTGAAGAGTCCATACAGCAGAGGCAGCTAGTGCCAGGAAGTCAGGTGCTTCAACCAGAGCTCCCGACATCTGTGACCCAGGGCTCACTGGTGACCCTAAGGAATGCTAGAAGTAGATCCCCCTAGCGCAGGAGCAGCATACACAAGTGTGTTTGGCCAGAAAGATGAGCAGCCCCCTTGAATGACTCGGGTGTAAGAATCTGGTGAGCCCAGAAGCCCTGAAATTTGGGAACGATGCCTTAGGTCTGGAATCCAACTCTCTGATGAATGGCACGCTTCATGTGCTGATTTAACAGAAAGGGTGGCAGAGTGAACTCTATGTGAGGTCCTCGTGGGGGCATCTGAAATCATGGAGAGCAGGACCTGTGCTGAAAAGAGCAGACTGTATAGTCGTTTAGCCAGCCTGCTGATAGCTTTGTACATGGGATAGAATTCAACCGGAGGCTCACCTTCCTTGGAACATACCACCGAGAAGGGATCTGATCGCCTCAGGTCATCAGTTTTCCAATATGTCCCCAGATAGCCCAACAGTTTTGAATGGCTGAATTGGCTCAGGCGAATTTGGAAAAGCATGGTCCTGTGTGTGTATGTGTGTGTGTGTGTGTGTGTGTGTGTGTGTGTGTGTGTAAGAGAGAGGGGGTGAGAGAGAGCACGAGTGAGCAGAGATCTCCCAGCGCTGCGAAGATGGTGATGGACACCATGCAGGGGGTCCCTCATTTCTTTGGGGGGAGCATATACGTCCTTAGTCTTTACATGGCCCTGTGTCTACTTCATATGCCAACAGAATGTTAATAAAACATGGAGATGCCCCAACCCACTGCTGCTGGGCCATGACATCTGGCTAATTCTTCCACTCTTGGTACCTGAGCTTATTGCAGAAGGAGCACTTAATTCAGTTCACAAGGCACAACCAGCCGTACGTTGCATAATCTATTGCTATCATAGAAAACTCTCTGATGCAGTCACGCAGGAAGACAGGTGGTCATGTGGGGACTTGCTTTTGTTCTGGGGTTAGTCCTTGCTCTGGCAGATTAGCACCATGGAATGTGGGTAGATTCCCAGTCAGGCTGCTTTTTGTTCTGGGTCACTAGAACATGCCTCACAGTGTTAATGCATGGAGACATGAGGCCATTGATAGGAAATTGCATTAGGCAAATCACTTCATGCATTATTTTGACCTGCAAAATGACTTAGAAGAGAACGATCCTTTGTAATTCAGTTTGGGTGATGTGGATATAATGATAGTTGGCATCCTGAACAAGCCCGGTGTTGGCGAGACACTGCAGAGTGACCCTCGAAGGTAGTTTGGAGAAGGTCTCCAGATGAAAACACAAGAGCTCGGGTGCCTGGCAGAACGGCTTCCGTGTGTTTCTCGATTGGGAGTCTGTAGCGATGGTTGTGGATAACCTGTCATCTCTTGAGCACACACAAGACACTTAAATCAAAGTGAACAAGTCCCCTCCTCAAAGAGCCTGGCCTTTATAAAAGGGACCCATTTAGAGTTGTTGAAAAGACATGAAAAATAGCCATTCTGAAAAAAACGAAAAAAGGAAGCAGTGATTACAGGAATAGTCCAGCATTTTCCTTTCGGGTTAGGGAATGAGCTGTGTGCGAGGAAATGTCTTCCCAAAGAAGAGTTTGACCGGATAATACAATAAGAAAAATAAACTTTGAACAGATACTGTGAGATTTTAGGAGGGACAGTTATCACCAATGCACTGTTTCCAATAAAGTAAGAATTAAAGTCCTAGCCTCAATTTACAGAAGGGGGGTGGGGGTATGGGTTTAAATTAGACATTAGGAAGAGTTTCCACACTCTAAGGACTGTGCACTTCTAGTGGGGAAACTGCTAGAGTCTTGCTCTAAAGAAAAAGTGTTACCCTGCTTGGATTGTATGTGCAGACTTTTATGGAGGTGTGGGTTGTGCCAGGGGACTGTCCCCTCCATCATCCCGTGAGCCCCGCCCCCATCCTGTTGGCCAGTAGCACCTAGGACATGAGGGATTGAGCTCCCTCCTAATCACTTACGTAGCTTTTTTGAAACTCACAGCTGCCCTGCCATAAACCTTCCGGGGGCGAATGGAACTTGGAAAACTTCCCCTAGCGATTTTGTCCTGTCCCTTTGATTGAAAAGCTTTGCTTCTGTGCTGTTGTGCTTTGGCAATCGCGTTGAAGCCGTGGAGTCCTGCCGTCTGTACAGGGCGTCCAGACATCTGTGCTGGGAGTGTCCTCTGAGGGTTACGCATGGAGACCGTGGAAGCCGGAATGATTTTTTTTTTCTCCTGTGTTGTTGGAGCAGCAGCTGGTGGATAGAGCTGTGGAGGCCACGCTTGCTCAATATCCCCGCGCCCGCACCCCAGTCTCATGGAAGAGGCTGCTGGGGGAGGGGGCTTTGTTCCGTGACCTTCCAGCTGTGCCTGGAGCCGTCCTCTTGTGTGAGACCTTGTATCTTAAACGTGTCGCAGGAACGTTCATTGCAGTATATTTTCAAAAAGCTGTTACCGTTTGTTTTGGGGTTTTGCGTGGGTACGGGAATGGTGCGGCAAAGATGCTTATCTTGTGCCACGTCCACTAGGCCAGCGGGGCATTTGTTTTACCAGTGAAGAGACTGACTAGGTGGTGGATGCATGAGGCTTTGTCTCCCAAGTGTGAAAGATTCACCTTAAGGCATTGGGGGGGGGGGGAGTGGTGGGGGGGGGGGTAGAGGAGACTTGTCTGTTCTCAGCCATCATGAAATTTGTCTACGTGTCTGAGTTCTAGAAATGCCAGAAGTAACCTTGTACCCTCTGAGAATGAGGTTGGCATGGGAAAGACCTTGTGTGATTGTGTTTATTTCAACGCATCAGTGGACAGGTAACCAGGGTCATGACAGGTTAGCTCGGTTTCTTGTCTGGGCCAACCAGGCTTCCTGTGGGATTAGCTCTAGATTGGACCCCGATGCCTAGAGGTCATGGGAGGGCCATTTTCCTAGAATTGGCCAAATCCATTCCCATGGCTGGTTGTATAGGTTGAATCCTTAAAAATTAGAATAATAGCTACATTTCTTGAGAATCCTAGGTGCTGCTCTGCCTTACATCCATTTTGTGTCATCCTCAGAAGGACCCCTCAAGGTCAATAGTACTTTGCTTATTTACTAATGGGGAAGCTAAGGCTGACTAGTCAGCCACTTGCCCAAGAGCACACAAGCTGGTAACTGAAGGAGGCAGGATTTGAACCCCAGTATGTCCAGCTCCAAAGCATATGCTTTTTTGGTTCTACTTTACCCCATGTGATGGCTTTGGTATCATCATGCAAGAGGACATCACCCGGCTAGTTCATTTACAACCTTGTGAGTTAACAGCTTTCCTTTTAGAGCATTAAGCTCTAGGTAACATTCAAAAATTGACAGTCAGGCTTTACATTGTTCGACTTTGCTTTGTAACCGTAACTGGAGAAAGGTAATATTTTTGAGGAGCATATATTTACATATGTTCAGTAACCTAGGAGGCTTACTCATGGTCTGGACACTTGTCCGCACATCTTTCTGACATGTGTGTACCATTCTGGTGTTGGTGAACTCCAGGCTCAGCAGCTAATCCCAGGACAGGCACGGGAAGCCCACGTTTACAGCAGGAGGACCTTGAGATCTCTCTCGAAAGTTATGCCCAGGAAAAAAACCACTATTTACTAACGCTACTTTTGGAATATAGAACAGTTTGTTTCAAAATTGATCCCTTCACGGGCCAAAATGCTTTCTATTTTATTATACCTGGTGATATTTGAAGAAGTGGTTTTTAAAAGTCTGCCTGTTGAAAAAATTTGTTGTAGATATCGATGAATGTTCAGAACAGCCCTCGGTGTGTGGGAGCCACGCGATCTGCAATAACCACCCTGGAACCTTCCGCTGCGAGTGTGTGGAAGGCTATCAGTTTTCAGAGGAGGGGACGTGTGTGGGTAAGTTCTGTAGATAACTTTCCAAAACGTTTGTTCATACGGCGAAGGTGTTGCCCCAGGTAATTGTCCTGGCTGGGTTGGCGAGTGCTGGCTTCTGTTGTTGAGGGAAGCAGTTTTCAAAGATGAATCAGACTTCATTCCCTACCCCCAACTACCCAGAGGGTCATACGTATAACGAATAAGCAGTGTTATTGTCTATGCTATAGTAATAGTGTCCCCTCACCTTTGATAAGCTTTTTTGCACTACGTTCCTTCTTATAAATTTCCTTTTAATTCTTTTCTTTGTTTTAATACCTGTTAAAACAATTACACTTGTTTCTTCATTTGTTTATTACGTTTAGTTATTTTTGAGAGAGAGAGACAGAGAGGCAGAGAGAGAATCCCAAGCAGGCTCCATACTGACAAGTGCCCAGTGCAGGGCTTGAACTCACGAACTGTGAGATAATGATCTGAGCTGCAGCCAAGAGTCGGACGCTGAACCGGCTGAGCCACCCAGGCATCCCATAATCGGCGGTCTTGAAATTCATATGGAGGGAGCACCTGACAGATGCTTTAGATTGAATTTTTCGTGATTTACCTCTAAAATTCAGGGGCACCTGGGTGGCTCAGTTGGTTCAGCGTCTGACTTCAGCTCAGGTCATGTTCTTGCAGTTTGTGGATTCGAGCCCTGTGTCGGGCTCTGGGCTGACAGCTCAGAGCCTGGAGCCTGCTTCGGATTCTGTGTCTCCCTCTCTCTCTGCCCCTCCCCCACTCATGCTCTGTCTCCCCCTCTCTCTCTCAAAATAAATAAACGTGAAAAAAAATTAATAAATAAAATAAAATTCCATTTGGGACCATTCTGTGCATGGCTTTCGAATTTATAAGCCACAAGTAGTAGCCTCGTCAAAGCGAGTGACTTAAAGCTATTAATTGGGCTAATAATGCTTTAGGTTGGTGATGATTTTAGTGGTGATGGAGATAGGCCAACCACAAAGACCCAGATTGTTTAGATTTCTTTGCTTTTTTTTCCTACTGCCGCACTTTGGCCTGTTGGTTCCAAGAATTTTAAGTTCAAAGATTTGTGGCGATTTCCAGGGCTGGAGGGCAGCATGCTGAATGGACCATCTGAACTCAACATTTCTTCCCAACTTAAAACAGATTCTTTTACGGCATCAGTGAACCGTCTCATCGCCCCTTCCTTGCTGTTCACTAAACCCTAGCGTGCTTTCTGTTTGCTCTGTCTTGAAGCTCAGATGAGACTCCAAGGTCCCGGGGCGAGGTGATGTCTCGAGGGCGGGAGGGAACAAGCAGTTCTCAAATTTTGAATGTGACCCAAACATCTGTGGATTTAGAAAAGCCGGTCCCCTTCGCACAGAGTGAAGATTTCAGCTCCGCTGCTAGGTTACTTCTTTTTCTTGTTCGATAGAGAACAACCATTTCTGTGTATTTGGCTTGACTTCCATGCTTTTTGAGATGAAGGCGATTCAAAGGTTTATTTTCTTTTTTAAAAAAATGTTTGTTTATGAGAGAGAGAGAGAGAGAGAGAGAGAGAGAGAGAGAGAATCCAAACCAGGCTTCACGCTGTCCATGCAGACAGTGCAGGGCTCAAACCCATGAACTGTGAGATCGTAACCTGAGCCGAAATCCAGTCGGACAGTTAACCGACTGAGCCACCCAGGCACCCCTCCAAGGTTTACTTCTCACGACAGCACCGTTTACATTACATTTGGGCTCAGACTTGGGTGGTGGAGTGTGCAGTCGTGGGGCCAATGGCTGTGAGGCGTGATGTCGTGGGTTTCTGTGCCGGACCATTCCTGCCATGCACACTCACTGGAGGATAGGGCAGGGTGCAAGGCAGGTGGGGTGCAAATGTCTACTCCTAAGGCATCGGATTTTGAGGAAGACACTTAATGTCTCTGGGCGTCCGCTCCTCAGACCGGATCCTGGGTTCACTGTGTCCCCTGGAGCCCTTGAAGAAGCCTCAGCTGCCAGTGAGGACACAGGGAAGCCTGGGCAGATTTGGCCTCCACCCCGACCTCCAGCCTTTGATTTCTCTACATATCAGATTCTGGGCGAGATTTTGTTTGAATGGTGGATCCCATTGCTTGGAAACAAATGTGAAAACCACCTGAAGATCACTGTGCTCCACGGGTCCCAGCATTGTGAGGGTTCCTGACTCTCCCACTGCCTGGAGGCCCCACACGATTCCATCCCACTTGGCTCTTAACCCCTCTTACTCAGCTCCTTTGAGACTCACTGCATGGAGGGATGGCTCAGGGGGTAAAACCAGGTCTGCCTAAACGCATTCAGACAAATCACTCCGGCTCATCACTGCATAATTTCATGGCCATTTCACCTATCCCAGAATTCCTCATGAAAACTGTGTCCCGGGTTGGAAGCCTGGGTTGGGAATAAGGAATAAGCAGTGTTTTCTCCTGGTCACAGGAAGAGTTTTCTCCTGGTCACAGCAAGGAAGGAAGAGAAAAGAATTTGGACAGGTGAGGAGGCTGGTCCTGTGCCCCGCCAGCTGTGAGGGGTTGGGGCCCATGCCCAGTGGATATGAGCTGGCGGGAGGAAATGAACTTTTCATGAGGACTGGCATCCATTATGGGAGGGGCAGCTTCGTGGACTTCCGTGTTTGGCATTTTCTGTAAACCTTTGACTTTCTCTTGTCCACGGCATGCAGACTTTTGCAGTGAATTAGAATACGGGGCCCCTGGGTGGCTCAGTCGGTTCAGCGTCCGACTTCGGCTCAGGTCATGATGTTTCAGTGTGTGGGTTCGAGCCCCACGTCGGGCTCTGTGCTGACAGCTCAGAGCCTGGAGCCTGCTTCCGATTCTGTGTCTCCCTCTCTCTCTGCCCCTCCCCCACTCATACTCTCTCTGTCTCTCAAAAATAAACGTTTAAAAAATTAAAAAAGAGAAAAAGAATGTGCAGAGTATGTTCACACGGAGGAAACAGCCCATAAATCACCTTGACATGAAGACACAGATACCCTCTCTGAGTGGCCACGGTTCTAGGATAGGTGGCTTTGTGTGTGGAACATGCGGAAACTTGAGGTCCAGTTGACCCCTTGCGTGGGTTTCTTTGCCCAGTGCATGGCCCCGTGCACCTGCCCCTCCTTCAGGGCAGGAAGAGGGCCAGGCTGAGGCTTAGGCTTAACCTTCCCTCACCCATCATTCTCCCTTGCCTTTCCCCTCTCTTCCTTTGCCCATCTCCTCTCTCCTTGCCTGTCATGTTGCCAGGAAAAGTTATTACAAATCCTTCATTTTTGTGACCTTATTTTCAGAACTGGAAGTAACTCGAGGCGGTGTGAGGCCACCCCACTTGGAGCTCTTTGTACCCTGCCCTTTGTTCTCCTTTGAACACATGACTTCTTTCCCTTAGTTGTCCTTCCCTCCCTTACCGGCATCTTCTTCCTTCTCTCTCATTGCCTCATTGCCAGCCTGAGCCAGCCTGCAGGTGTCTCCGGGTGGGGGAGCGGGGGGGGGGGGTGGGTTGTGGCAGCAGCTCAGCCCCAGCCAGCCTACTCTGCTCATTCCAAGTCAGGGCCCCTTCCTTTCCCAGGGTTGTCTTCCCAAACGGAGGAGCTGGTAAAGTACAGCCCCAGCGTACCATCTACTTGTAGCTATAGTTCATTTTTAATTCCCATTTGGGCCCAATTATTCTCTCCTTCCCAAACTTGCCCCACCGTCCCACCCTGTAGCTGCCCATCAGTTGAATGGGCGGGATCAGAGTTCTAGAGAGGTTACCAGCTTTGCAGAAAGCAGAGCCAGGCACCCTGGTGTCTTTTTTTTAAAGTGTGTCATTTTTTAAAGTGGTGTCATTATTTTAAAATGAAAAAAGTAGAATGAAACCGTTTGGAACCGTGAAAGCAGCTTTTAAAACCGCTTTTTTTTTTTTTTTAAACGTTTATTTATTTTTGGGACAGAGAGAGACAGAGCATGAACGGGGGAGGGGCAGAGAGAGAGGGAGACACAGAATCGGAAGCAGGCTCCAGGCTCTGAGCCATCAGCCCAGAGCCGGACGCGGGGCTCGAACTCACGAACCATGAGATCGTGACCTGAGCCGAAGTCGGACACTCAACCGACTGAGCCACCCAGGCGCCCCTTAAAACCACTTTAAGAAGAAAATTGCTTTGGCATGGAAACATGGTCTTCCATAAAGAAAAAAACATGACTTGAGAAATTCAATTTTCTTAAATTTCTAGATTTAAGAAATTAAGGGGCACCTGGGTGGCTCAGTCGGTTAAATGTCTGACTTTGGCTCAGGTCATGATCTCATGGTCTGTAAGTTCAAGCCCTGCATCGGGCTCTGTGCGGTCGGCTGGGAGCCTGGAGCCTGATTCGGATTCTGTCTCCCTCTCTCTCTCTCTGCCCCTCCCCCATTCACGCTCTGTCTCTCAAAAATAAACATTAAAAAATTTTTTCTAAAAAGGAAATTCAGTTATAAATTGCCTTTTTCTAGAAATGATTTGAAGATTATAGAAACGCATACATATGTGAAGATGATGGTTGGGAGAGAACACTGAAACCCATACGTGCTTGCACCAAGGTTCCCCTCTGTTGAGAAGGGTGCAGCAAAACGAGGCCCCGGGCAAATGTAATTTATGAAATGATCACTTAAAAACTATAAATGACATAAATATTTCTTGGAAGAGGGAAAAGAAAGCAGAGTGAGGCTGATTTCCTGGTTGTTCTGTCGGCCAGTATTTTCCCTACCTTTTGGGGATCCTAATTTGTTGAAAGCATCCCCTTTCACACCAGGAGCTGAAGGATTTGTTGGGGTGTGTTCAGCTCACACCAGGAGCTGAAGGGACCCTAGAGAAAAGAATAGAATAGAAGAATAGACAGCAGGAGGGTCCAAGGAAGCAGAACGTGTTAGGACTTGTTAGGTATCATCTAGGTCACTGTTTTCCAGACATATCTGTGGACCGCTAGCAGTAATTTAAAATCCAGCAACCCTTTGGCCCATAAGACTCAGTTTGATGGTGCCTGTCCCATGGGAGTTGATTTAGTCTTGACTTCAGGAGTCTAAGCTGCCAAGTGCACAGGCTAGACCTCCTCCTTCCGCCACTACTTTGCTAACCTCTCGTTTCCCACAGACCTTTGAAGAGTATCCTCTCCTTTCTGTATCCCCTGACAGTGCTCAGAGTTCTCGCTCTCAAAGCACATGAGACCAGGAAAACTGGAATCAGTCTTGGGAAGACTCAGGAGAAAGAGGAGAAGCCCTCCTGTAGGATAATCCGGACACCGAGGGCCCCCTCGAGGGAAGGAGAGGTTCTGTTCCGCCATTTCGAGGGATAGGATTCTGTTCTGGGTCTTAGAGCTTTAAAACCAGAAGTTAACTGGTACCTTGGGAACCCCCAGAGAACCTGAATCAGCCACTGAAAATATGCCCTAGACCTCAGCCCTTGACTTCCAACTTGAGGGAAGAGAACAAGGTGAGGTGTTATTGGCTAGCCTCTGTGTCACTCACCCACTTCCTGAGCCCTCGTTCTATGAGTTCTATCATCAGGACCCTTTAGAAAACAGGAGTTCCATCTACTGGGCCTCCTTGTGCTTGGCCTGCGGGAAGTAATTCCTACAGAGGAAGAACTTGAGGCCCTGAGAAATTATGTGATCTCCCCAAAGCCATGTGGCGGACACACATGCACCTGGTAGAAACCCAGGGACGCCTACCCTCCCCCCGCAAAGCCCACCGTCTTTCTATAACACCTGTCTCACTGCGCGGGGAAAATTGATCTCTCCTTCCTTCGTGGGAAATGGGTGACTTTGACTTCAGCCACGCTCAACCGTGTTCTTCCTGCCCGGTGGGCCAAGGGGAAAGACGCCGTGGGGAAGCCTCAGATCCTTCTCCTCACATGCTCTGACAGAACTGCCATGGGAGGTGTGTACATACACCTGCAGGTGTTCCAACTCGCTTCCAGGTGAAAGGGAAGTTGGGTTTGGGGGAACCTGGTATGGAGCGTGGCCTGAGACAGAGAGGGTGAGTACCGGGTTGGATGAGCAGCCATGGTGTCCGTGTGCAAAGGACCATCAGAGGCAGGATCCAGGTGGGAGACAACAGGAAGTCCATGGGTATCACCCAGTGGAGAGCGGAGGATGATGCCCGGCAAGATGCCTAGATGTCTGGGGTTCTTGCACTAACCACTGATGCAGAGGGAACTTAGAAGGTCACTGGGACCACTCAGACGCCTCGCTCCAAACACCGTGTCCACATTTTGTTTGTAGCTGTCGTGGACCAGCGCCCCATCAATTACTGCACGACGGGCCTCCATGACTGTGACATTCCACAGCGGGCGCAGTGTATCTACATGGGAGGGTCCTCCTACACCTGCTCCTGTTTGCCGGGCTTCTCTGGGGACGGCCGAGCCTGCCGAGGTATGTGGTTCCTCTGATTTTTCTCCCTGTGTCACCTGAAAAGATTCCATGTGCTAATTACCAACTCATCCTGAAATTAAAAGAGCTATTCTTTTTTGTTTTAAGTTTGCTTATTTGTTTTGAGAGAGAGTGAGTGCAGGGGAGGAGCAGAGAGAGGGGGAGAGAGACAATCCCAAGCAGGTTCCGCCCTGTCAGCACGGAGCCCAGGGCATGGTTCAATCTCATGAACTGTGAGATCATGACCTGAGCCGAAATCAAGAGTTGGACGCTCAACCCACTGAGCTACCCAGGCGCCCTGAGAATTACTCTTTCAACTCTGTTGGGTAAATGGGCTGCATTTTGTTTGTCTCTGGTAGTGTGAACCATGCATTTTCCTTTGGAAGCTGTTCTCACTGGAGAAGACGCTCAGCCTCCCCCTACTATTTTGTCCTGTGACTTGCTCGCTTAAGCAACAATTAGACCCCTGCTGTCTGGTAGGAACTGAGGAGATTGTCTTCTCCAAAAAGGCAGATAATCCTTGTATACATGGGGACTTGAGGTCCAGCTTTTTCCTTAGTAACATAGCTATAGCCATTCTCCTGGTCCGCTCTCACCTTCTGCTCCAGAAAAAGCCAAGTCCCCTTATTAAATAAATGACTGCAGAGTCTGGGAGAGTAAATGTCTCCACAGAATTCTTTCAGACGTGAGGTGAGTCCATTGCTGGCTGCCAAGATGCTTTTTAAAGATGATTTTAGGTAAGATAGCTGTAAAAAAAAAAAGTACCCCGATCCCCTGATTTGCAAAGTTACTTAAAAATACACCATGTAGTATTTCTGAAAAGTCTAAGCTTTTCTAAGATTATAATTTCTGAGATACAGTACTTTCTTTTTTTTTTTTAAGTTTATTTAAGAGAGAGAGAGGGAGAGACAGAGGAAGAGAGAATCCCAAGTAGGTTCCACCCTCAGCACAGAGCCCGACACAGGGCTTGAACTCAAGAATCGTGAGATCATTACCTGAGCTGAAATCAAGAGTTGGACACTTAACTGACCGAGTCACCCAGGCATAACTGGGATATTTACTTTTTGTTACTGAATGAAAAGTAAATGTGAATTTTCTCTTGTCTCTGAGGTTTTTCTGTCAGTGGTTAATAATGTCTCCAAACTCTCAGACATTTTTGAAGCTCTCATTTGTGGTGAGAAGGATCATTTTATATAATATGCAAAAGAATCTTCTCTTTTTTTTTCCTTTTGCATGCTTAATTTTCCATGAAAATGTTAATCATCAAAGTGAAACACATTTACAAATACACAAGATAGAAATTGGGGAGTTAGTGGCTTTTTAAAAAATGTTTGTTTATTTTTGAGAGAGAGACAGAGCATGAGCAGGGGAGGGCAGAGAGAGGGAGACACAGAATCTGAAGCAGGCTCCAGGATCCAAGCTGTCGGCACAGAGCCTGATGTGCGGCTCGAACTCACAGACCTCGAGATCATGACCTGAGCCAAAGTCAGACACTTAACAGACTGAGCCACCCAGGCGCCCCAGGGAGATTGTGTTTTGATGAGTAATGTTTAGTGAACTTTCAATCACTGTTCCCAGATCAGAAACAGAGTCCTTTAGAGCTGACGAAGTGGTTTAAATTATTGTATAAACTATGAATTCCAGAACAAGTGTCATTGTCCCTGGGCTTGGTGGCTCTTTTGCAGATGTGGATGAATGCCAGCCAAGCCAATGTCACCCCGATGCCTTCTGCTACAACACTCCCGGCTCCTTCACATGTCAGTGCAAACCCGGCTATCGTGGAGACGGCTTCCATTGTGTGCCTGGAGGTAAGGTGTCAGAGATGTTTGGAGTTGGTAAGCCATTGCCACATTCGTGAATCCTGAGTCCCTGAACCTGGGAGAGGAGGTGAGGTGGGGAAGTTGCAGTCTCTATGGAGGGTCCTCAGAGTTGTTAAGGTGGGATATCAGAGCACAGCTGTAGTGGACGGGCATGCAGATTGTGCACTGCACAACTCCAGAGGATGCCACACAGACCGTAACTGTACTGGCAACCTGAAGCCTGTCATCCTTGTAACTTGAGCAAGCAGTTCAGGTAAGAACTGCTGTATATTAGGGTTCCCCAGAGAAACAGAACTAATAGTGTGTGTGTGTGTGTGTGTGTGTGTGTGTGTGTGTCTGCCTGTCTGTGTTTGTTTATAAAGGAATGTATTATAAGGGAGGTTCTTATGATTATAAAGACTTGCAAGTCCCAAGATTTACAGTTAGCAAACTGGAGACCCGGGACACCCAATGTTCCCATTTGACACTGAAGGCAGAGAAAAGCCAATGTCCCAGTTCATAGTCATTAGGAAGGAAGGATTCTCTCTTACTCAGGGAAGGGCCAGCCTTTTTGTTCTATCCTAGCCTTCCGCTGTTTGGCTGAGGCCATCTGCTTTACTCAGTCTGTGAAGGTAAAATCTCATCCAAAACATCCTCACAGAAGCACCTAGAATGTTTGACCAAATATCTGGCACCCACGTATCTGGCATATCCCCACCCTGTGGCCCAGTCAAGTTCACACGTAAAAGTGACCCATCCCAGCTTCCTAGGAGTCACGGGGAATAGAGCTAGGGTGGAGGTGGGGAGCACGCGTGAAGGGCCACCACTGGGGAAAGGTGGAGGCCACGGACTGTACAGAATTGTCCGTATTACCACCTATACCTGGACTGTGCACCTGCTGAAGTTACCTGCTGACCCAAGGCTTGGGTGGCATCTCATTAGACCATAAGAATAACGATAGTCCTGGGTCCAGATCTGGACTCAATTCTGGGAACGTGGGAGGCACTCGACAGATGCTGTTGCGTGAATACGTGTAATTGGCTGCTGTTTGTTAGAACCTGCTCTGTGCTAGAAGCTTCCCCCGTACTCTTTCATGTAATGTTCACCATTGTCCTTTTGGAGCAAACACTATTATGATCCCCATTGGCAGAGAATGCCGACGCTTACCAAGATAAAGGCGTAATCAAGGTCCCACCAGTAGTAAGTGCTAGAACTGAGACTCAAACCCAGGTCTGTCTGATGGGCTTAAGCCTGGATTCAGTCCTCTAAACCACATGGTATTCCGTCATGAGATTAAGAATGTATTTGACACAGTAGACTGGAGTCACGTAGTTACTTATTTTTAATGACTGCTACTGTTTGTAGCCAGATATAGTCATGCCACTGTCACTATGTTATATATATATAAATACACAAATATATGATGTTTCAACAAAATATCCATTTCACCACCTTTTTAAGCAATTAATAGCGATTTCGATGTCTGTCTCCTTCACTAGCCTGTGAGTGTAGGGTGCATTTTATTTTTATGTCCGGCGGTGTCCCGTGGAGCATGTGGCCCATGATGGTGCTCACAGATTTATAACTGTTGAAGAACCAAGTGAATGTACCAGTTTCCGCTCCTATCAGCAGTATATAAAAGTATTTATTTATCCCTGCTCTCAACAGGACTAGGTGTTTTCCAGTTTTTAGGATAGTTGTCCAACTAAAAGGGGAAGAATCACAGAGTAAGTTAAAATTTGGGTATATAATACATATTTCTGATCTACATTGTTCCCTCCTGATTGGAACAAGTATCGCCATGCCACTACTTACACGTCAAATCTGGCCCACCTCCTGTTTTTATAAATAAAGTTTTATTGGAACACAGCCATGCTTGTTAGTTTATGTATGTATAGTCTGTGGCTTCTTTAATCTTACAAAGGCTGAGTTCAGTAGTTGTGACAGAGATTATAAGGCACGCAAAGCCTGAAATATTTACTACCTGGCCCTTGAGAGAAAATGTTTGCCAACCCCAGCCAGAATGAACCGAGGCAGGGCCAACTTTTTGTTCCTGAAATTGTGGGTAAAAACTCTTAGTGCTGCCCATAGATTCTGACGGGCAGATTACATAGAGAAGAGTTCGTGATGATCTTAGTCAAGACTCTCCAGCAACTACTAAAAATCACTGACGTCCCGTTATTTCCTTAAGCTTGCTTCATATCACCAGTTCAAAAAGAAGCAGATGTCTTCATCTCTTGGTTTTGTTTTTTGTTTTTAACCTCACTCCTTGCCCCCTCTTTAAGGCTCTGTTAAGTAAACAGAAACAAATTCATCCCTGCAGGCTGGGATGTGAAGCTGGGACAAGGATAAAACCAATGAGCACAGTCTGCTAGAATTGTTTATGTATTCAATCCTGTTCTCCTAAGAAATTCAACATCTAGTTAAATAGTCAAGAGAGAACGTGCACTAGAAATACATACCAATGTTCACCGAATATTGCTTGTAACAGAAAAGAAATCTAAATGACTATTGGTAGGAGGAATGGACCAATGGAGTTTTGGAACAATTCATACAATGAAATAATATGCAGCAATTAAAATGAGTAAAATGTTAAAAACGTAAACAATGTAAGAATGTTAAAAAGTTTGGGGCGCCTGGATGGCTCAGTCAGTTGAGCATCCAACTCTTGGTTTTGTCTCAGGTCATGATCCCACTATTCGTGAGCTCGAGCCCCGCGTGGGGCTCTGCGCTGACAGTGCGGAGCCTGCTTCAGATTCTGTCTCTCCCTCTTTCTCTGCCCCTCCCCTGCTCACACTGTCTCTGTCTCTCTCAAAAGTAAATAAATAAACTTAAAAAATATATAACGCTGTATGAAAATAAACCTATGTGTGTATACATATGTAGGAAATCTACAAAATGCATACAGAGGAATGAAAAACGAAAACTCAAGAGCACGGGGTTACCTGCATGTAGGAGAGAGGCAGTTGGGATTGTGGAGGTTACACAAGAGCTGACTTTGTATTTTTCAGCTGGAATATGAACACTGAGGTTTTCATCGTATATTTCTAAATTATGGCTGACTAAAATACTTTCTGAAATATTAGCAGGGAGAAAACTAATGTCATCCGGACGCCTATTGCCAAACACAATGAAGTGCAGGGCGTCGGACAGTCTGCACTTAGTTTGGTACCTACTGTATACAGAAGGGACTAGCTGAAAAAATTAAACTGGCTTCGAGGGTGAGTCAGTTGAGGCAACAGCTTCTGCATTGTCAACTGGTGACAGGCAAGACCAGAAATTCTGATTTGTTTCCCCCAAGCTTCTGCACTCTTGCTCACAACCTGTGTATGTTCCATGGATCGCTAGCGCCATTTGCTTTTAAATGAAATGGAATCGAAAACAAGAATCAAGAAGATATCAGAGTATACAGAGTATATATAGTAGGAAAAAGTACTGTTTCATGAAATGATGCTTATATCTGCACGGATGAGTATGTGTGTGTGCGTATACATATGTATATCGAGTTGCTGAGCAGAATGTATTCCTGTGGGTCATGGCCAGAAAGTTTGAAAGCCACCATGGTCCCATTGACTCTTGAACAACATGGGGGTTAGGGGCACTGACTCTCCCATGCAGTTGAAAATCCACATATATAGCTTTGCGCAGTGTCAGTATCGCAGCCAATGAGGTTTATCCGAGGCGCGATTATTGCTAATTGAAAATCCACATATAACTTTTGACTGCCCAAAAACTTAACTACTAAGAGCCTACTGTTGA
The DNA here is from genome assembly GCF_018350175.1 of Felis catus. Taxonomy (NCBI): domain Eukaryota; kingdom Metazoa; phylum Chordata; class Mammalia; order Carnivora; family Felidae; genus Felis; species Felis catus. The sequence goes on from NC_058378.1 coordinate 12,839,484, forward strand.
CCGATAACATAAACAGTCAATTAACACATAGTCTGTATGTGGTATGTATTAAATACTGTAGTCTAACAATGCAGTAAGAGAGAAGAAAGAAAATTTCATGAAGAAAGTCATAAGGAAGAGAAAATACATTTACAGTTCTGTTCGGTAAAAAAAAATTCACAGTTCAGACCCGTATTGTTGAAAAGTCCTTTGTAGTTATCTATTGTGATGTAACAAATGATCTTCAAGGTCGACAGCTTAAAACAATACGTCTTTATTATCTCACAGTTTCTGTGGGTCAGGAATTCAGGAGCCGCTTAGCTGGGTGGTCTTGGTTCAGGGTCTCTCATGAGGTCGTTGTCTGGGGATTAGTTGAGATTGTGGTCTTTGAGGGTCATCTGAGGCTGAAGGATCCCTGTGGTTGCTGACAGGCCTGTGTTCCTCATGCATTGTTGTACTGAGGACTTCACATCCTCACAGCCTGGGTCTCTTCATAGGGCGCCTCAGTGACTTCAACACCTAGCAGCTGGCTCCCTCCAGACCAAGTAATGAGAGAGAGAACACCCAAGCTGGAAGCCATGGTCTTCTGTAACCTCATCTTGGAAGGGACACGCTGTCCCTTCTGGTGATACTGTTAGTCACAGGCCAGCCCCCTAACAGTGTTGAAAGGGAATTGCCTAAATGTGAAACTACCAGGAGGTGGGAGATGGGGGCCATCTTGGAGGCGGGCTACCAGAGCCAATGACCTTGCCTGAGGACTGTCTGGAGGAATGTAATTGGCTAGATTTTTGGAAAGTAGGAGACCGGATTCTTAGCGGATCAAGAGATATATAATACAAAGTCCTGGGCTAGAGTTGCAAAGCTTGGTCCTTAAGGGCAAATGCCAAGCCTATGGATGTTTGATCACATCTCTTCACCTATGGATGTTTGATCACATCTCTTCACGTGTGGCGCCCGTCACACTTACCAGCATCTCACACCTAGAGACACATCACACAACTGTAGACACAAAGGCAATTCAAGAGTTCAGAAAGCAGGGCTGCAAGAGAAGATGAAAACATCGAGGAGATAATACAGTTTAAGAGCAAGAAAGCTGATGAACAACTTAATGTACACTTTTTATTTTTTATATGTCTTGTTGTTTGTGTTTCAGTGTGCACTTCACTTCAATCAAACCCTATGATAGAAAACTTGCATTTCCCAGTCAGAGCTAGAAGCAGCTCTAGAATTCTATAATTCATCTCCTTTGTTTTATAAACAAAGAACATGAGGACTGAGTAATTTCTTGGTTTACAAAAAAGTTCCTTGAACTTCTTATATAAAAGAATTTTCTATAGCAATTTTTCTCAAAATTGAGTAAAACCCTTTTTATTTATTTATTTTTAACGTTTATTTATTTTTGAGACAGAGAGAGACAGAGCATGAACGGGGGAGGGGCAGAGAGAGAGGGAGACAGAATCTGAAACAGGCTCCAGGCTCTGAGCTGTCAGCACAGAGCCCAACGCAGGGCTCGAACTCACAGACCGCGAGATCGTGACCTGAGCTGAAGTCAGACGCTTAACTGACTGAGCCACCCAGGCGCCCCGAGTAAAACCCTTTCTGAAAGAAATTCTTTTTTTTAGGTTTATTTATTTAGTTAGAGAGAGAGAGAGAGAGAGAGAGAGAGCATGCAAGTGGGGGAGGGGCAGAGAGAGAGAGAGAGAGAGAGAGAGAGAGAGAGAGAGAGAATCCCAAGCAGGATCTGCACCATCCGCACAGAGTTCAATGCGGGGCTCGAACGTACAAACCGTGAGATCATGACCTGAGCCGAAATCAAGAGTCAGATGCTCAACCAACTGAGCTACCCAGGCGCCCCAAAAGAAAGACATTCTTAAAGTCTCTGGTGTTGGGTTAGATTATTTTTATTATAAATAAGTCTCCGTGTGTGGAAGAGCCCCCAGGAGCAGCCAGCCCCTCTTGGGGGCAGATGGGGCAGGAAGAGGCTAAAAAAATGGCACCTCCCCAAATGAGTTCCTCAGCCCCATGGAGTATATCAGAGGCTGCAATAGTTATCTATGTGAATTAGCACAGAGAAAGAAATGTAATCAGGCGAGAGAATGAAATGTAAGTCAAGAAAGTTAAAAAGGTATTTTTTTTCTTATTTCTCCTTCTCTTTCATTTTTCTCTCATTTTCTTTGTCCCCAACCTTGAGAAAGTCACCCCAGACTTCCTGCTTTTCCCTGGATAAATAGCAGGTCTTGACTGCTTCCTCCCCCGCGCAGATCAGACTAGATGAGTGAAAGGAATCTTGCCTGAGTGGTCATTTTATCAGCCAGAAACAGGGCCAGGAAATGTATCGTTATTACCCCGTCCTCACCCTGCCCACAGTGGAAAATTCTCCATGGGGGGCTGGGGCCCCTGGAGCAGCTCCCACTGCCTGGTGGCCAGGCTGAGAAGCCATCCCAAGAAACCCAGCGACATCACAGCTTTCCATAAACATACTTGAAATTCCATCTCCTGAGTCACAACTGGGGCTTTCCCCTCCTTTGTATGAGTTCAGGATACAGCACTTAAAAGTTCTACTGTAAAAGTTGCCGATCGCTTGAGATGTTGTACGTTGGTCAAACACCACATCCGTGCAGAACCGTCAGCCTTGTAGAATGGAGCTGCCTCTGCTTCCTCAGATGTTTGCTTTGGTTGATTGCACGCAGAGCACCAGGTGTGGTTTCAAGTTGGAAGGGCAACATCAAACACAGATGGTGATGGAAGGAAGAGGAGTCTGTGGGCCACAGATGATTTCATGAGCGTATTAAGCTCACTTGTGTATGTCACTGTTGACGCAACCCACCCATTGTGTACGTGCACTGGGCTTGTGGGTACAGAGGGGCAGGGGGCTAGGCTAGGAATCCAAAGACCCACGTTGTAGCTTGAGCTGAGCTGCTTACTCGTGCTGTGATCGGGGAGCCCTTCACCAGTCTGAGCCTTGGGTCTCATCTGGTGGAAAAAAATACAGTTAGTTGCGTGTTGCATAGGATCCTAGTAGAGAGTTAAATGAAACACGTGTAAACGGAGACCCCTTGTACGGGATCTCTAAAACCCTGTGCGCGCGGGAGGTATTGAGGAAGTGAATAAGTTCTATGTCCAAGAGTGAACAGGACCCAACATTTTATTCCCAAGCGCATGGCTTAGTTGCATCTTTGTTTGGCTCTTCCTACATCATTTTTTTTTTTTTTAATATTAGCCCCTAGGGATAAAAGGGAAAGCAATACCCACTTTTCCCTTGCCAGATTTAACACACACTTTCCAGGCACCTTCACTGCTTCCAATCAAGGGAACAACCATGTGAGGCAGGCTAACATGAGACCTGGCAACATAGACAAAGGTACTTTAAACGTTTATTGGCAGGATGCGTGCTGAATGTCACCGCGAAGGCCGTGTATAGACACGGTCACAAATGAACATTTGAGGGGCGCCTGGGTGGCTCAGTCAGTTAAGCTTCTGAGTCTTGATTTTGGCCCAGGTCATGAGCTCTCGGTTCCTGAGATTGAGCCCCAGTGCAGAGCCTGCTTGGGATTCTCTCTTCCTCTCTCTCTGACCCTCCTTGCTCATGCTCTCGCTCTCTCTCAAAAATAAATAAACATTAAAAAAAAACCCAGCACTTTGGAGGCACCCGGGTGGCTCAGTCAGTTGAGTGTTTGACTTTGGCTCAAGTCATGATCTCACGGTTTGTGGGTTCGAGCCCTGCGTCAGGCTCTGTGCGGACAGCTTGCTCAGAGCGTGGAGCCTGCTTCGGATTCTGTGTCTTCCTCTCTGTCTGCCCCTCACCCGCTCATGCTCTGTCTCTGTCTCTCAAAAATAAATAAATGTAAAAAAATTAAAAATAAATAAATATACATTTAAAAAAACCAGCACTTTGGGGGCGCCTGGACTCTTGATTTCAGCTCAGGTCATGATCCCAGGGCTGTGGGATTGAGCCCCGCATCCAGCTCTGTGCTGAGTGTGGAGCCTGCTTAAGATTCTTTCTCTCTCTCACTCTGCCTTTTGCTCTCATTCTCTCTCTCTCTCTTTAAAAACAAAAACAAACCAAAACAGCACCTTGGTACCCCTTTGCCCTTGAGACCCATGGAGGAGATGTCTTCCGTGGATCTGGCCTGTCCTGGGCTCTTCTGTCAGGACAGAGTGTAACAGTGTGTTTTCTTGTCCCCTCACCTCTGGACCGTGAGCCCCTTGAGCTCTTCCCTTGTCAGGTGCTTCCTGAGTGGAGGTGAGGGATGATGCAGTAGAATCCGCTTGGGGAGACAAACGAGGAACAGAGTCAGTGTCATTGTCAGTGTGACACAGCTCCAGGGCAGGTGAGCCCAGGCCCCCCCAGGAGCTATGGAGGCACACAGGACCCAGCCCTGGAGGGCCTGGCGAGGCTTCCTGGGGGAAGTAACTGGGAGGAAGGGAAAGCAGGGTCAAGGAGGAAGTGTCTCACCATGCACAGCACATGGAAAGGCCTGGAAAACAGAGGCAGCCGACATAGTTGGGTTTGGCCGGAGGGTGGCTGTCAGCAGTCAGCGTTGCTGGTGGCTGGGCATCGCTCGTGTGGTGGAGACTGTAGGGCTGAGGGCGGTGCTGGCCTGGCCCTTGTGGTGGCCGGACTCCAGCTGCTTCGGAACGAGCTAGAACTCTGTGTATTGGGAAGTTGTTGATTCCAGGCCATAGCTTCTTATCGGCGATTCCCAAAGATCTAGAAGTATTTCCCTACGTGGGGATCTGAGTTGCAAGGCTAAGAGGCCATGTTTCATGGCAAACACGAGCTCATCGTTAAAATGAAACACAGTTGTTGGAAAATGTGCCCTGTGGTGTTCGGTCTCCCCAAATCTTTGACCTCGACTCAACGTGGATAATCAAGCAGCTTGACATGATAAAAAGGACAAATTTCAGAGAAGCAAAGTCTCCCAAAGCAAATTTCAGCGATGTCCATCCGGTGATGAATGGACAAGCCAATGTGGCGTAACCACCCTGTGGAATAGTATTCAGCCATCGAAAAGGATGGCATACTGACGGATGCTACAGGGTGAATGAGCCCCGAAGACATTGTGCCGAGGGAGAGCAGCCAGACACAACAGGCCACGTGTGATATGATCCCAGTTATAGGACGTGTCCAGGAGAGGCCATCCATGGAGACAGAAGGCAGGTTGCTGGCTGCCGGGGGCTGGGAGGAGGGGGAAACAGAGAGCAGTGCTCTGCTTCTAGGTGTACGGTTTCCTATGGAGCTGAGGACAGTGGATCAGAATTCGGTAGAGGTGGCGGTTGCCTCTCACCGTGACTACACGAAATGCCACGGAATCGCTCACTTTGAAATAATTTTATGGCGTGTTCGTTCTGCCTCAGTTGTTACAAACTGAAACCAAAAAGTGCTTAGCAGACAAAAGAAAACGCAAACGTAATCTTGACTGTCAAATCCCTCAACCAGGATGATAGTTTACGTTTTAGAAAACGAACAAAACAAAACCCAGTGATGAGCGGGCAGCCTCCGGGGGCCCGAGTCCAGCGTGGGTGTCCCGCAGCCACGGCTGGTGAGCACCGACCGATGACACAGCTGACCGTCTCCCTCCGTTTGTCTCTGTCGTAGAAATGGAGAAAACGCGGTGCCAGCTGGAGCGAGAACACATCCTCGGGGCGGCGGGGGCAGCGGACCCACCACGGCCAGGTCTGTTCGTCCCCGAGTGTGACGAGCATGGGCACTACGTGCCCACCCAGTGCCACGGCAGCACCGGCTACTGCTGGTGCGTGGATCGCGACGGCCGTGAGCTGGAGGGCACCAGGACCAGGCCCGGGATGAGGCCCCCCTGTAAGTCCGAGGGCAGCGCCGTGCTGGGCTTGTGTCTGAGAAGGGCCTGGGGGTCCAGTGTCAGTGATTCTCGGTTGGTAGCAGAGGGTGCGTGTGCTGTGGGTCCCCTGGGGCACAGTCCCTGCAGTGGTGGCCTGGCCTTCCAGTGTTTGTGGCGTTGGGACATTGAAGGCCTGGGAGAGGCCGACCGAAGCCCTTCCCTGGGAGGCACTGGGCAGGGAGTAGGGGCCTGTGTGCAGCCCAGCGGGGCTGTGCGGCTCGGGACCCAAATGGCCTCAGTCTCGGCTTCCTCAGCCTCCACCCAGCAGAGGAGCAGAACAGTCTCTTGGATGGATCCCGGCTCTAAAATCCTGCCTCTGTCTCAAACGTAGGAAATGGTAGCTGTCACAAGTTACCAAAATCAGATGCAGTCAGTCCTTGAATCTCCATCCTCCATACAGCTAATAATCAGGGATTGACCCCCTACCAGATATTTTCCGGAAGCTGCTAAGAGGCTGCTAAGTGAGCAGGAAGTGGTCATTAATCCATCCGGCCAATATTCACTGAGCTTCAGATGCTGGGGTCAGTGCTGGGGGTCCAGAAGGGGGAGTCACAGTGTGGCACCCAGAAGGTCAGAGGACAGGTGAACAGGTGCAGGGCAGGGAGAGGAGCTCTGTGAGAGAGGAGGGGGCCGGGAGACCCAGAGGAACGTGTCCCTGGCTTCTGTGGGCATGGAGGGGCTAGTTGGGGAAGGCTTTCCAGAGCAGATGGTGTGAACCAAGTTATTGGGGGGGAGGGGCTGGGGTTGAGAGGCCGATTCCAGGCCGCAGGAGCAGGCTTCGAGCTCACAGACACTGCAGGGTGTCTGTCCTGTGGGAGGGGAGTCGAGGTGAGGATCTGAGATGCCCAGCAGAGGGGCCTGGGGTTGATCACGAGGGCAGCTGGGAGTCCAGGGAAGGTCTTGAGCAGGCATTGATGCCACCAGATGTAGGTTTTAGACAGATTGCTGGTTGGACCGTGGAAGCCGAGAGAAGAGTAAGAGGCCCCTGGGGAAGGGGAAGGGCCGTCCAGGTGCTGAAAACTAATCCAGGTGAGAAGCTTCGAGGGAACGGACCTCAGGGGCTGGCAGTGAGTTTGGAGAGGAGGGGTGAACTCCAGAGAGAGTAAAGACGTCAGCCAGATGGGTTTATGTCACTGACTGGGCACAAGGAGCAAGACGTGGAAATGGCCCCAGTGACGACCGGGTCCAGCCCTCTCTCTTCAGAGAGCAGGAGACAAAGCCCAGGAAGAGCCATGACTCATCCACACAGCAATGGAGGGCTGGGTCTGGGACCCAGGCTTCCTGACCCCCACTCTGTGCCCCTCACCCTTTTCGGGACACTCTGTCGTCAGGGGAGCCGGGGCGTCGTGCTGGGCATCGGGGTCAGCATTTAGGAGACGAGGCGGAACCTGGGGGCGAATTAGTCTCTGATCCTCGTTCTGTCCCTGAAAGCCCAGAAGGGGCGTGTTCCTGCACGGCAGTGGGTGTGACCCTCGCCCACCACGGGGACAGGGTGCGTGGGGCTGCTTCCCTGCTAGTCCCCCCAGCATTGGGAAGCTTAGTGCCTGCCACTGGGAAGTGAGCTCCCTGCGGGCAGGGCTTGCCAGGGGCTGTTTTGGTTCACTGCCACGGCCCGGCCCGTGCCCAAAGCAGGACGTGAATGGTCGCATTATTTCTATTTCTATTTCGGGGAAGTCCAGGCCGTTTTCTTTCAAGTGACCTTTAATGGCAGACTCATGCCCCACCTCCTCTTCCTCACAAATGCCCTTTGACTGAGGTCTTTCTGCAACTTGTGCTTTTAGATACAAATGGGCATTGAGTAGCTGTGCGCCTGGTGCCATGAAGCTGGCGTGACCCCGTGTGTGTGTTTGTGTGCACTCCTCCTGCACATAGGCCTTGCTCATTGACATCTCCTGCCACCTAGGTCTGAGTACAGTGGCCCCCCCGATTCACCACGGACCCTCTGTCCCCACTGCTGTGATCCCTCTGCCACCTGGGACCCACTTACTCTTTGCTCAGACCGGGAAGATAGAGCGCCTCCCCCTGGAAGGAAGCACCATGCAGAAGTTAGAAGCCAAGACGCTGCTTCATGCCCCGGTGAGTGCTGGCTTAGTGCACTTGGCGACAGCTTCTGCTTCAGCGACCCGGAAAAACAAGCAGGGTGTAGTTAGACCAGTACCGGGGCTTGACCCCTGGACGCAGGAGCCTCTTGATTCCACGTGACCGCAGGTGTCCGTCTCTAGACGGGGCCACTGTGTTCCCGAGCCGCCTGTGTAGCTGGGAGGGCAGGAGCAGAATCGGGAAGGCCATGGAGAGGCCACTGTGGTGTCTGACCCCTTGGGTGGGGCATCACACGAGTTGGCAGATCTGGTCTGTGTGCGTCTCCCAGGTCTGACCTTGCCCTTCCTGCTCAGTACAGGGGCTCGCGTTTGGCAGACCATCACCTCAGGATCCTCAAATCTGCCCCGAGGCGGTAACAGCTTCGGCTTAGAGCTTTTCAAAGCATCAAAGATGCATTCTGCGAGTTGGGGAATTTTTGTCTGTTAGGGGTTGGATGCTTCTGAAAAGCTGTTCTGTTTCATCTGTGATCCTGACCCCCTCTCGCCAAGAAACCAGACCTGAGACCTGGGGGCTTCCGGCGGGATTGGGTCAGGGTTGCCAGAGCAGTGGGGCAGAAGGGGGGGCGGCCCTCAGGTCCCGTAAGGAGTGAAGACGCTTTTCAAATCCCCTTCTAATTAGCCTCGATTGGATTCGTGTTCTTCTCCTGCACAAAACCCTCTGACGGGCTCTTCCTTCACACAGAATGAATCCAGTTCTTCCTTTGTCCTCTGGCCACCTCCTCCATCCCATTTCCTGCCACTATCCCCCCACTCTCCAGCTTCAGCTCTCTGACCCTCTGGCTGGTCCTCAACACACCACGCACATTCCCACCTCAGGACCTTTGCACCTGCCTGGAGTCCTCTCCCTCCCAGACCCTTCTGCAGTGCACTGCCTTGCCTCACTCAGATTTCTGTTGGCACATCACCTCTCTGAGAGGCCTGACCTGGCCACCCTGGCCGCACTGCTCTCTGCCCCCTTATCCTGCTCTGTGTTCACCATAGCACTCAATACTACTTGATACATTATGTGTCAGTGTATATGTTCCGTATCCGATGCATCTATTCCCGCTAAGAATATAAGCATGCCAGACCAGAAACCATCCACCTGTTTCATGGAAGTATTTGTTTCACAGCGGTGTTAGAGCCAAAACAGTGCTTGGCACTCAGAACATACCTGCTGAATGAATAAGTGATCTTTGTATTGTCCTGTTGCCTCACTGACACACAAATCCCTTTGAGGGTGAGCATCATTCTCATTTTCTGTCCTCTCAAGCACATGCTTACGTAGCGGGAGTGGGCTGGGTTCCCTGTGAAAGTCATTGTCGCCCACGATGAAGGGAAGAGGTTAAATGTCAAGGGAGGCTGTGAAAAGCAGAAAATTGAGGTGGAGCCGGTGGAGGGGAGGGCACTGATACAATAGGAGAGATACTCACCGTTCTTTTATTTTGTGTCTTGTGTATTGTTCCCATTTTTAAATTTTTTAAAAAAATCTTTACTTTTGAGAGAGAGAGATAGAGTGTGAGCAGAGGAGAGGCAGAGACAGAGGGAGAGAAGCAGGCTCCAGGCTCCGAGCTGTCAGCACAGAGCCCGACACGGGGCTCAAACTCACAAAGTGCAAGATCATGACATGAGCCGAAGTTGGACGCTTAACCGACTGAGCTGCCCAGGCGCCCCTGTTTTTACCATTTCTAACCACTTCTCAATGATGGTGTGACTGTCACCACCATCCATCTCCAGAACTGTTTTCATCATCCCAAACAGAAACTCGGTCCCCGTTAGATAATAACTCCCTCCTTCCCCAGCCCCTGGCCACCTCTAGTCTGCTTCCTGTCTCTATGGATTTGACTCCTGTGGGTGCCTCATATATTTGGAACCATCTGGTATTTATCCTTTTGGAAGGGGCTTACTTGACTTAGCATCATGGCCTCAAGGTTCATCCATGCTGTAGCCCGTGCCAGACTTTTCCTTCCTTCTTACGCTGGATAATATTTCGTTGTATAGATTTACCACATTCTGTTTACCTGTTCATCCTTCGATGGACATTTGGGAATATTGCTGCTGCGGGGATGTATGCACCAACGTCTGTTCACGTCCTTGCTTTCACTTTTTTTAAGGATGAACCAGACCTGGAATTTCCTAATCATATGGTAATTCTGTGTATGTTTTCTTTATATTTTGAGAAACTTGCCATGCTGTTTTCCTTAGCTGCACCATTTTACATTCCCGCGAGCGTGGTACAAAGATCCCAATTTCTCTAAATCCTTGTTGATACTTAAGATTTTTAATTATTAATGCTAGTCATCCTAATATGTGTGAACTGCTACCTCGTCGTGGTTTTGATTTGTGTTTCTCCAACAAGCGATACCTGAATCTTCTCACGCACTTATGGACCATCTGTGTATCTTCTTTGGAAAAATGTCTACTCATATCCTTTGCCTATTTTGTAATTGAGTCATTTGTTGTTACTGAGTTGTAGGAGTTCTTCATATATTTGCTTTGCCTCACTTTGCATTTCCATAGACATTTTAGAGTAAGCTTGTAAGATTCTACCAAAGGGAAAAATAAAGCCTACTGGGATTTTGATACAGATGGCATTGAATCTTTAACTCTATTTAGGGGAAATTGATATCTTAGCAATATTAAATGTTACAATCTATTCAACTAATTTATCTCTTCATTTATTTGGGTCTTCTTTAATTTCACTTTGTGATGTGTTATAGCGTTTAGTGTAGAATCGTGCACATGTAAAAATATTTGTTCTTAAATACTTTGTTTTGAATGTTATTTTAAACATTACTCTCTTAAATTTTTTATTTTGTGCTAGTATGTAGAAACACCATTTTATATTGCCCTTGTACCTGCAACCTGGCTGGATTCAATTGGTAGTTATAATAGTTCTATAGATTCCCTGGGATTTTCTACAGAAACAATCAAGTTGTCTTAGAGTGGCTTTGGACTCTAAGACAACTCTATATATTGGAAAGGAAGAGGTACCTTTCCAATATTTGTCTTTTTAAAAAATGATCTTTAGGTAGGCAAAGGTTGCTTAGATGATGTAGAAAAAGTGTAAGAGAAGCAATCATGAATTGAACTTAATAAATACTTCAAACTTGTGCTTTGTTAAAAACACCATTAAGAAAAAACAAAAAGAAAAAACCCAAAACAACAACAACAAAAAGAAATTGAAAAAAACTACATAATGAGTGGAAATACACACACACACACACACACACACACACACACACACACACACATATGACAGAAGTTTTTAGCTGAACTATATAAAGAACTTCTACAGCTCAGTAATAAACATTTTTTAAATGGACTAAAGACTTGAAGACCTTTCATAAAATAAAGGTGTCTATATGCCAGGAAGCACATGGAAGATTCCCACCATCACTGGTCACTCAAATGCTAGTGAGTGGGCCACTCTTATGGCTGGTCTGCACTTCCAGGATAAAGTCATCATTGGCCTGGCCTTCGACTGTGTGGACAAGATGGTTTACTGGACCGACATCAGTGAGCCTTCCATTGGGAGAGCCAGTCTGCATGGCGGAGAGCCAACCACCATCATTCGGCAAGGTGGGCAAGCAAATACCATTCTTCCTTCTTGGTTTGGCTTCTGGAAGCCCAAAGGGTTCCTGGGAGAGAGCAGAGGAGTGGGCGTATGGTTGCATACAGGATATGGTGATTTGAGGCTGACTGGGTCCTTGGCCTCAACGCCACCCTTTCCAGCCTTCTCTGGAAAGTCCTCCAAGGACTTATTGTTAAATCGTGAACACCTTAGCTGGGACTTGTGGCTGGCCTAAGATGAATAAAGTTAAAACAGGTAAGTGCCCACGCCTTTCTCTAAAAGCTTACGTACCCAGTTTTAATGAACAGTAAGGGCCAAACTCCACCATCCACTTTGGATATGCATTTCTCCTCTGCCTGTTGAGCCTAGACTTGATTCTCAGAATGCCTGCCCCATGGTATGCTCCACTGGGATTTCCCCAAAGGCAGCAGGCAGATGATCATAAAGTTGGGAGGGTTACAAGCATATTGGCAAATATTGTCCCTGATAGCTGTCTATTCCCAAGACAGTTTTCAAGTCAAAAGTTGTCACTTCAACCTGTGACATCGTGGTGGTGGTGGGGACATGTCTTTTCTACCTTAGCTCCACTGGCACCTGTTCTGATGGCCTGTGTCAGAGGAGTGCAGCAAATCGGGCTGGGCTTCCATAGACATTCCTCAAATTTCAGTTGCATTACTGGTAATGAGGTGCACGACGCTTTGGCACAGCCTCCCCCTCAGCATTTAACCTCAACTCCTTAACTTACAGAGGTCGATTAAGGTCAAGAACTCTATGAGTTATTGTAATGCCTACATTCAACAAGTCATGACTATTTTATGTGGATATGTTTCATCAAGATTAAAGACCATTACAGCCAAAATCCAAGGGTCTGTACAAATTCACCTTTACTGAAAAGGTCAAATATTACATGTTGCTAAGTCAGTAACTCAGCAGCTGACTTGCAGGTATTTTCAATCGAAAGATATTGTGGGGGTGCTTGGGTGACTCAGTCGGTTGAACATCCAATTCTTGATTTTGGCTCAGGTCATGTTCCCAGGGTGGGGTCATGGGATTAAGCCCGGCATCAGGCTCTGTGCTGATCGTGAAGCCTGCTCGGAATTCTCTCTTTCTCTCCCTCTGCCCCTCTCCCCTGCTTGCGTTCTCTATCCCTTCACAAAAGATGATCAACAGGAACCAGGCTGAGGTTGAGTTAAATATGTCTAGCTTTGGACATAGACCCTGACTCCTTTTCTGGAAGCTGACATGCTATTTAAATAATGTCTGGTAGTTTTCATGGTTTCGTTTAATGAGCAGAATTTTGAAAATGCCTTTTTGCATCGTGTGTGTGTGTGTCTGTGTGTGTGTGTATGTGTGTGTGTTAAAAATGTTGTTGCTATTGTCTGTGATTTGACTTCAAAACCCAGTGGAAAAGGGGAATAGGTCATCATTGCTATTTCCTGTTGCTTCTGGAACTGATAATTATCCAAGAAAGCTTTAAGCACAGTAAGAAACATTCCAGGCCAAAAGTCCACTGTGAAAACACAGAATTAAACTAGAATGCGATCTTTGTAGAAGAAAGATCACTGGGAATAAATTTTCTTTTATTTACCAATAAAAACAGTTACTGAAAAATAATTTTTAAAATATTTAAATAAAGGAGAAAGAAACTTCCACTTAAATCTTCATTGTGGTACAGGTTGGTGCATCCCTAGTGAGTGGAAGAGGGGGTATGTATCTCCTCTCTAGTTCATGCAGCCTGAATCCTAAACTTCTCTTTCTTTCCTTGAGTTAAACTCCTAACCAAACATCTTTAATCAGGATCATCATCTGTTTCCTTTTGACATCAGCAGTGTGGAATATATTGCCTTGCTGTCTTCCCTAATTGCCCTGACTGCACAGTAAGGGGGAGGCTTTCCAGACCTTTCCTTTGGCATGATAGTTCATAAAGTAGTGTTTTCCTGGTTGGAGGAGGTTTGATTGCTCTTGGGTTTGAGGTCAGGATCAGAGCTGTTGATAAGGAACCAGAGAGACATGGAGTTTCTGGGTTCCTCTGGATATCTTGCAAAGTACTGTCACTGAACAGCCTTTTCTTCCCCACTCTTCTGTCTGTGTGTCTGAGTGACTGGTGTCCTGGCAGAGAATGTGCTCATTCCAGATACACCCCCAGAATGATTTATTCTACCTTTGTCTGAAAGTCGGAAGAGGTCTTTGGAGGTCAGGCTTGCTGTCCCTTCACCTCTAGGGACGTGGGAAACAGTTTCATACTTTACAAATCTCTACTTTTGGTTTGAATAACAAAAATCTTGTTTGAGTGCTGTTTCTAATTCTTAATAAACTGCCTCTGGCTGGGGTCCTTTCCGGGGGACGGGGCTGTGGTGTTTCCAGCATCCAGGGTCATGGTCATATTAGGAGTCTAGTGGAGGCTGATACGAGAGAGCGGACGTTCTGAACCATTTCCACGCTGATGAAAGAACACACGTGGGCATGATTTCCTCATATCCAGGATCCCTTGGGTAGGATGGCTTCATCCTTGGCCTCTTCTGCCTCCTGCTTACATTTCCAGCCATACTAAGTGACCTTCAGTTCTCTGATCAGTAGAGGGGAGGGAATCCTAAGTGACACTGCTAAAACCCTGGTGGGGTTCTGATGTTTCATTTCCTTTTATTTATAGTCCGGGAACCATTAGTTCGGTGGCTCTGAAGTTTCCTGTTGCGTCTGGCTTACTCTGTGGCAGCCCCTGGCTTGGAAATCAGTTACTTAAAACCTAGTGAGGACTTTCCGGGAGTGCTATATGCGATCACTGACACCCCTTCTTTGTACTCCTGATACCTGTGCAAAAGTAGTAACAGCTGTGATTTCTTGCAGTTACTCCTCTGAGATGACCCTATTCCCCCAATAACTAATGAACAAGGTGTATGGATTTGTTGCATTTTTCTATGCCCCCCCCTCCCGTGCTTGTGGGTTAAGCTCAAAGCTCTTTAACACGGGCATCCTAACTACATCTCTGGGCACTCTCCCGTCCTCAAGGACTCCAGCCATACAAAATCATGCTGTATCCAATCTTCTCCCACTCCCTGGAAGCCCGCATCCAGGATCTTTGCCTGACAAACTCCTGTGGGTCCTGGGGGAGCCAGCTTTACGAGGTGTTGTCTCCCTCAGAAATCCCTCCCCAGGGTCTCCCCAGGCTAAGTCTAGTGTCTCCCTCCACGTTCCCATAAAACCAAAACTCAGTCTGAATTGAGATTGGTTGCAAGTTCCTGGAAACCAGGGCCACCACTTAGGCGTCATTATGGGCTTGGTACATAATGAGATGTCCGCCGAGTGAACGAGTGACATTGTCACTTTGACTGTGGCTCATCTGATCAGCAACATGCATTTCATGTTCCCATTTGTTTTTCCAAAGTGCAAGGATTGAACACCGAGGGGAATAACACTGAGTAATCCACAAAACCTAATCTTAACTTGCTTTAAAAACCCAGAAGTATGCCGTGTTTGATTCCAGATCTTGGAAGCCCAGAAGGCATTGCCCTCGACCATCTTGGCCGCAACATTTTCTGGACTGATTCTCACTTGGATCGAATAGAAGTTGCAAAGCTGGATGGGACCCAGCGCCGGGTGCTGTTTGAGACTGACTTGGTGAATCCCAGAGGCATCGTAACGGATTCCGTGAGAGGGTATCTTTGTGTAAATCTGTGTAAATCTATTCGACTTGCAACTGCTCTTTCAGATACTCTCAAATGTCAGGCTCTGATGCCAGCATCAGTCTCCTGAAGTGAATGAGTTCCAGGATGAACAGGTCTACATGTGGTGCCTTACAGATATGCACTGTGAAATGCCAGAACATTTATTACAGTTCCCTGTGACCATGGACTTGATCAACCATGTTCTACTTGTAAATCTCTTAGGAAGGGACTTTGTAAGTTCACAGCTCAGAAATTGGGTATTTCCATTCGAGTCGAATGTGGATAAACACTTGCCTTGTACCAGCCCCAGAATGGTGTCCAAGTGGCATAAATGTACCCCTGGGGCTGAGACCCACACAGCATGGACACCTTGGAGACCCCTTCCTGGGGGTTTTGTCATCACATCAATGCTTTTTTTTCTTTTCCCTACAGTTAGTTTTAAATCTTACCTGCGAGATCTTTTGCACCTCACGCTGTGATTCCTTCCCCGTGAGACCACACCCCCAGTTCTGTGGCCGCTTGGCCACCTCCCCCCCTATGGCAGACACCTCAGCCACCAACTCTATCAGCATCTGCTTCTGTGCCCGAGCCCCTGGGTCCACTATGCACCCCTGTGTAGTGACAGCATGTAGGAATCCCGAGATGTTTATCTCAGGTGTGTGTTTTGTGTTGTTCTTCTAAATAGCTTTACGGAGACACGCTGTATCAGTTATGTTTAAGGAAAGTGAGGTCATTAGGACCAGAATAACCAAACTCAAACCAAGAACCAAACCCAAGTATCTCCTGCAAAGGAAAAGGTGTCTTACCACCTCCAGACCCCTTTTAGCCATCCCGGGTTTTAATGTGTTCATCGTGGGTTCTCTTAAAGTTTTTCTTTTTTTAAATAAAATTTTTCTTACCCATCTTTGTTCTTTCTTTGTTGTTCCTTTTTCCCTTCCTTTTCCTCCTGCAGGAACCTTTATTGGACAGACTGGAACAGAGAAAGCCCCAAAATCGAAACTTCCTATATGGACGGCACAAACCGGAGGATTCTGGTGCAGGATGATCTGGGCCTGCCCAACGGGCTTACATTCGATGCCTACTCGGCTCAGCTCTGCTGGGTGGACGCAGGTGACGAAGAGCCCCGCGCCTGGCTGCTGGGGTTGCAACAGTGCTTTTTCCTTTTAACCTAAACAGTTATTCTCACCCACTGTAGGCTGGGATCTGTTATGGGGAAGAGAGTATAAGATACCTGTTTTATTTTCCTACACAAAAATCAGCTGCCTGTCTTTGCTCTGAAATGCGTGGTTTCTATAGGCTTGACGGTGTCCAGGGCAAGTGTTCCATCTTTAAGTCAGGGGTCAGCCAATCCTAGCCCGTGAGCCACATCCAGCCAGCCTCCTGTTTTGGTACGAGTCAGGTGCTATAAATGGTTTTTATTTATTCATTGTTTTGAGAGAGAGCAGGAGAGCAACAGAGAAAGAGAGAGAGACGGAATCCCAAGCAGGCTCCATGCTGTCAGCACAGAGCCTGACGTGGGGCTCGAACCCATGAACCGTGAGATCATGACCTGAGCCGAGATCAAGAGTCAGACGCTTAACTGACTGAGCCACCCAGGCACCCCTGGGTTTTACATTTTTAAATGTTACATTTTAAAAGGTTCCATAAATAAATGCCTCCATAGTGTCCTCGATTGTGCCTCTTGGCCCACAAACGCTAAATTAATTACTGTCTGGCCCTTTGAGAACAAGTTTGCTGACCCTTAGAGTTGTTCTCATCCTATTATTATCTCTGCATTATGCCATTTGTGACTTCCATCCTGTCACTTGCATCTGTTCCCCAAGGGCTCGGGCAAGACTTGTGGAGCCAGGGAAGAGAGGCATGGGGTCCTGATGTGAGCCCCTGGCCTGGGGTGTCCCTCAGGGGAGGGATGTGGGCTCAGTCGGGGAGCAAGGTCAGTCATCCCTCGAGTGCCTGTGGAGTACCTGCCCTGTTCCCAATACTGTCAGGTGCTCAGGGCCGGGGTGGGGGGCGGTGCAGGGACTGTACCACAGGAGGGAAGCACGCATAATTAAAATGCAAGCCGTGAGCTGGCCCCAGTGTAGGCACTGATAGGAGGCTGTGCGGGGCTGTAGCCGAGGTGCAGGTTAGCAGTTGTTAAGAGCTCTGACTGCAGGGAGGGAGGGCCTGGGAGGCTTCAGGGGGGAGGGGGGTAGGGACTTGAGCGAGAGCTGGAAGACGTCCTTGTTCCCACTGGGTCCCCAGCTGCTCTGGGAATGGGCGGGACAAGGAATGGTCCTCTGCCCAGCCCACATGGGAACCAGGTATGGGTTCCCCAGCGGAGGTGGGTGTTGACCAGTGAGAGGGGCAAGGCAGGATGAGGAGACCGCTTTCTGCTGTTGAAGAGCAAGTCATGTGTGTTCTCTGGGATCTGTCATCTTAAGGCTGACTTTCTGTCATCCTTGCCTCCGTTCCTCGTTTTGACACCAAGGGGCCATTTCTTCTATGAACGGCTTGTCTTTGCTCCACACAGGCACCAGCCGGGTGGAATGTCTGAAGCCCGGGCAGCCGAGCAGACGGAAGGTTCTTGAAGGGCTCCAGTATCCTTTCGCTGTTACGAGCTACGGGAAGCATCTGTATTACACAGACTGGAAGATGTACGTGAGCTGTTGCAGCGTGGGGGGCAAGGGGGAGGGTGGGGGCGGGGTATGTGGTGGCGGGGGAGCAGGAGCCTGCCACCCTGTCTCGGGGAGTCCAGGCCCTTCCCATGTGGCCTCTCGGCTTGACCTTCCAGGATACCCGCCCTCTGCCTCGCCCTTCCGCCCATCAGGAGGGGAGGGCGTAGGAGGGTGAGGGCCGGGCTCCTTGGGGGCCAGGAGGGGCCGTTTACCATCCCAGGGCTCCCGGATGGGCAGCTTCAAGTCTGTGAACTTGGACTTCGTGAGCCTGTCTGTTCTTCCCCCAGGAGCTGGCCCAGGCTTACTTGGCCGGCGGGCTCCCCGCCTACCCCGTGCCCCCACTTCATTCTATTTAAACTGCGACATTCCCACAGCCCCCTCTTGACCACCCCTTCCTGCAAAAAGGAGGAAGCAGCTGTGGCCACGGGCATCTGGAGAGAAAGCCGATTTCCCAGCCTGGAATTTAGAGCTGAGGGGCAGAGCTAGCTCAACTTTGTCCTTTCTTTTTTTTTTTTTTTTTTTTTAAAGAGGCCAGAGAAATGCAGGCTTGTTCCCACCACAGGAGGAGGGGAGGATGGCTAGGAAGTGAGCCCAGCGTGTCCCTTCACGGCCTCCAGTTTATCCCCCAAACCCCAGAAGACGCTGCCCAGTAGACAGAAGGTTGGAGCCACCAGATGTGTCTTTATTTGCTGCCCTTTGGTGTTTTGTAGGAGTTCTGTGGTTGCTGTAGATCTTGCCATTTCCAAAGAGACGGATACCTTCCACCCCCACAAGCAGACCCGGCTGTACGGTGTCACCACGGCCCTGTCTCAGTGTCCCCAAGGTAACGCCCCTGTGCTCTTGCCGTTCAGGGGCCAGGGATGCTCTGTGGCTCCACGCCTCCACCCTGCCTGCTGCCCGTGGGGCCTCCACCTGCCCTGGTCACATGGCAGGCGAGACGCACTCCCTTCCATCGAGGGCCTGCATTGTTTAATAAGTGAGCCAAGTCAATACCTAGGAAACATTAGGCAATGAACTGGAAATGGTGGACAAGGGGGAGGAAGAGTATTGAATCTTGGGCCGGGTCTAGAAGTATGTGGTCTCCGGGTTCCAAACAGGAACATCCGTGTTACGGTCTCTGTGGCTTTAAGGGTCCCTCCACTTGGCCTAACGCCACAATAGTAATTACCTCTAATAATAATCACAGACACGGACAAGGTGCTTACCGTGAGCTGGGTCCTTTACATATGTGAACGCAGTGTGCTAAGTGCCTTGTGTTCGCTAGTTCGCTTAATCCTCATGGCGACCGCACGAGGTAGGTACTATTTGTGTGCCCATTTTATGCGTAGGGACACGGAAGCCACTAGCCCGAAGTCACAGGGCTCACAGTGGTGCAGAGGAGGGTCAGCCAGGCAGCCTGGCTCCAGGACCTGCTGTGTTGCCTCTTGGGAGACCTCTCCCCTCCCTCACCTCCCTTGGCTCCCCACCTCCCCGAGGCCAGTGCGAAGCCAAGTGGACAAGCTAGACAGAGAGCCCTCTGTGCTTGAAAACTCCAGCTGCGTGTTACAACCAGAGTCGGAATTCCGACCCTCCCTGAGACCGTCGATAACGTTCATGGTAAATCCGCACAGTCCCCAACTCAGAAATCAGTGTTTTTGCCCTCTGGCAAATCCATCACCGTGAGGATTCCCTTTCTGGAAGCGCCCACACGCTTGGTCTCCTGGAAACCGAGAAGGGGACTGATGGGCGGGCTCTTCTCTTAGATGGCTGTTGGACTGACCTCTGCCTTTCCCAGGTCACAACTACTGCTCGGTGAACAATGGTGGCTGCACCCACCTCTGCTTGGCCACCCCCGGAAGCAGGACCTGCCGTTGCCCTGACAACACCCTGGGAGTTGACTGCATCGAGCGGAAATGAAGACAAGAAGGCCTCATTCCCTCGGCAGGTACTCAGCGTCACCCTACTTGAAAGGGTCCAGACTGAAAACTGTCCGACCTGGTGGCGATCAGGCCCAGGTCCTACCCAGCCTGAGCCCCAATGGTATTCCCCTCACTGTTCCCCCAAAACATATGCCCCCGGCTTCTGGAATGGGAAGGCCCCTTCCCCCTCCACGAAGACAGAAAACCCCGACTCCGGATTATGTGCCCATCCCAGTGCTCTGGAAACTGTCCCCAGTTTATCCCCCTGGTGATGAGCAGGGCCCGCCCAGGCCTGAGCTGCCCCCTCCCCCTGTGGCCTTATAAGCTCAGCCTCACTCTGACACACCCACCATCCTGTTAACTCCCCGACGCACCAGCCTGGGCCACCTGGGCAAGGCCGTGAATGAAGGAGGGAGTTAAACCTCCCCCTCTTTTTTTCTCTTGGTGCTCTGATTTCCCTCTTCATGCTCCTGGCTTTCTACTCCCAAGTTCTATACCACCTGCATCCTGCCCAAGGCCCCCATCATAGTGAGCGAGCCCTGCCGTTTTGTTCAAAACCCACCTGGTCTTAGGGCCATGTGGATACGTATGGTCGATCATCAGCATTCCCTCCCAGATAAGTTACTGGCATTTCGGCAGCAGCCCTTGGTAGGCCAAGCCCTTCAATCAAAGGAGTGTCCAGTGGTAGGAATTTCAACACGTAGAGCTGGGTTTTGAGGACGAGGATTCTTGGATGTGCCTTAAATTACACCATTGGATACCAAACGATCCCACTTTGCCCAAAGTACCTGGATCCGAGCATCTGGTCTCTTGAGCAGCATGGCTCCACTGGGGGCTGGTGCCAGTGGTGACGGGTCTATAGGCCTTCGTCTCCCACCTCCGCTGGTGAGAGCCAACCTACAGTCAGTCAGCATGAGCCCGTGTCTCGTTTGTTTCCCCCTCTGTTCATGGCTCTTGCTGGCTGTGTTCCCACCTACGAGGGCCAGAGTGAGTATTTATACTCCTGACCCAGACCCGTTATTGCTCGTTGGTGTAATTAAAGGGACCGTCGCCACATTTCATGTTTATGTTTCTACAGTTTGTTTAGAAACATCTCCTGGCCGTACGAGCAGCTAGTGTTATCTTTTTATCAGCTGCCGCCCCGAGGTGCAAAACAGTAGGGATTTTGGATTGAAAGTGGGGCATCAGGAGATGGAGTCTGTAAAGATTGGGGTAAGGGCACAGAGAAGGCTCAGCAGAAAGTGTCACAAAGAGGTTGGTCAGGAGCAGGAGTGGAAAACCCAAGAGGAAAGGGGAGAAGAAGGTATTTAGCAACGGCAAGAAGAAAAACTCTCCAAAGAGAAAATGGCACATTTTGCCAAAGGACACCTTCGCTTGAGGACGTGGAAGAATTTGTCTGTTTTTCTCCTTGGGGAAGAGGTCCTTCCCTTATCTGCAAACCTCAGTACACTCATCACCCCTCCAGCCCGTATCCCCTCCTCACTTTGTCCGCATGTGCTGCGGCATCACAATGGAGCCTGGACCGGGAACGAGCCTTGCCCTGAATGATTGCAGTTCCTTCTGAGAGCCAAACACGTTCCCGAGAATCACGCAGTTTGGGGAACGTGTGGGTCTTTTATCCAGCCCAGCCCCATGAATTAGTTTCACCTTTTTATATTTATCATTCCATATCGAGCCCTCTATATCAAATGTTCGTCATGATTTTGTATAATTATTATAACTATTTTATTCATTCTACTAGATTCATTCTAAAAGTTTTCAGACGGTAAATTCTTAAACTGTGGAAACCACTGAAGGTGCTTATTAACTGTTCTCCCCAGATTTTTACAAGTATTGGATGATTCCTTGAGTTTACAGTTGTATGAATATCAGTGCAAAAAATAAAATTTTTTTCATAAAAAAGAGTCTTTATGCTTTTTGAATAAAGAGATGTAATGTTGGGGGCTGATTCACAATGAGAATATAGCCATTTAATCTGCAAAATCTTGGGGTGTCTGGGTGGCTCAGTGGGTTAAGTGTCCCACTCTTGATTTTGACTCAGGTCACAATCTCACAGTTTGTGAGTTCGAGCCGTGCATTAGGCTCTGCACTGACAGTGTGGAACCTGCTTGGGATTCTCTCTCTCTCTCTCTCTCTCTCTCTCTCTCTCTCTCAAATAAATAAAACTCTTTAAAAAAATCTGCAAAATCTGTGGCACCCCCAGTGTTACAAGGGGTGGTTTGTTTCCCACAAAAGACTTAGGGGCTTATTGAATTAAAAAATCATTCTACCAGGGACCCCAAACCACCCTTTTGGACATTGTTTTCATGTTCTAGAAAACTGTTCTTCAACCGCAGGCAGAGGAGTTTCCTATCTCAGTTCTGAAGATGAGCCGTGTTTTTTTTTCTTTTCCCTCTCCTCACCTCCAGAAGGAACAAAGGCACTTTCCTGGCACTGACCATGGCCTGAGATCCCTGGACTGTTCCGTGCTGGCCCTTGGGTGGGATGGGAATGGGGCTTTGACTTGGATAGAGCGAAGGGGGCTCAGAAGTTGCAGGGGTGATGATGCTCAGACCTGCTGTTGTAGGCAGAAGGGAACTGGTACCCGAGGGCCTGCGTGGGACATGACAGCATCCGTGGGACCGGTGACAGCCTGCCAACATGAACTTCCTAAAGGGGACAGCTTCTGTTTGGGCTAAAACTTACAGTGTTTTAGGTTCATAAAACCTAGTTACCTAAAGGGTACATCAGATGGTAGAGTGGGGTGGTCCAGAGATACATCTCTACCAAGACAAGGACTGCACTGGCAGGAACTGTCTGCATGAACTACTTTGGATCTCTAGATGTAGGAAAACACAGCTGCACCCCAGGGAGAGCTTGATGAAGAGGCTGCTGAATTTCGGTCAATTTCAGCTTTTCCTGAGTCGTGGTGGCCATCCGCCATCATGCAGCCCCACTGTGGGGCAGAGGAGACAGCAGCCCAAGCTCCTAGTGTGGCATTGCTGGGGCCAGGGTGGGCCATAAGGACCTTGTTCTCCAAAAATCAGGGTTGTGTGTTCTGATTGCTGACTGCTGCTTTTAATTGTTGGGGGGCCAGCACATGGAAAAAGTCTTGAGGACCTTAGATTTGACAATGGTTTCTTGTAGATGACATCAAAAGCCCAAACCTCAAAAGAAAAAACAAATAGATCGGTCTTCAAAATTGAAAACTTCTGTGCACCAAAGGACACAACTAAGACAGCAAAAAGACAACCAACCCATGGAAGGGGAGAAAGTATTTGCAAATCCTGGTTAGTATCCAGAGTATATAAAGAACTACAACTCAGCAGTGACCATAACAAAAAACCCAATTCAAAAGTGGACAAAAGATTTGAATAAACATTTTTTTTTTCAAAAGAAATCTACACATGGCCAATAAGTGGACAAAAAGATGCCCAACACCATTCATCATTAGGGAAATGCAAGTCAGAAGCACAATTAGATGTCACTTCACATCAGTTAGGATGGCTATCAGAAAATGAAAACCAAAACCAAGCAGGCAAACAAAAAAGACCAGAAAATAATAAGTGTTGAGGAGGATTTGGAAAATGGAAGCCTTGTGCATAGCCAGTGGAAATGTAGACTGGTATAGCAGGAAGGAAGGCAGCTTTGTGGTTCCTCAAAAAGTTGAATAGAAAATTACAGTACTTCTGGGGCGCCTGGGTGGTTCAGTTGCGTAAGTGACTTCAGCTCAGATCATGATCTCGCGATTCGTAAGTTTGAGCCCCGCATCTGGCTCTCTGCTGTCAGCATGGAGCCCACATTGGATCCTCTCTCTCTCTCAAAAATAAACTTTTAAAAAAAGAAGAAGAAAATTATCATAACTTCCAGGTAGACACCCAGAGGAATTGAAAGCAGGGGCTCAAATGGATACTTGTCCATCAGTGTTCATGGACGAGTATCACCTGTTCACCTTAACCAAAGATGGAAACAACCCGGGTGCCCATCAACAGATGAAAGGATAAATAAAACCTACTCATACAATGAAATATTCAGCTATAAAGAGGAAAAAGTTTCCAAGAACATAGATGAAACTTGAAGTTGTTATGCTAAGTGAAGTAAGCCAGACACAAAGGAGCCAATATTGCATGATTCCACACATGTGAGGTACTTCGAATAGGCAAATTCACAGAGACGGAAAGTAGATGAGAGATTACCAGAGAGATTACCGGGGCGGGTAGCAGGGGGAATAGAGAGTTTTCACTTAACGGTTTCAGAGTTTTTATTTAGGGTAATGAAAGAGTTGGGGACGTAGGTGGTGGTGATGCCCTGACGACACTGTGAAGGTACTTACAGCCCCTGAATCACACACTTAAAAATAGTTAAAATGGCAAATTTTATGTTATATATATTCTATCACAACTTCTAAAAATTAATGTAATATACCAGGAGCCATAAAACGTGTACTTTAAATAAGTGAAGTATATGGCATGTGAATTATATATCAATAAAGCTTTTTTTTTTTTAAATTAGAGCGAGGGAGCGAGTGGGGAGAGAGGCAGAGGGAGGGAGAGAATGGACATGGGGCTCGACCCCACAACCCTGGGATCTGACCAGAGCCGAAATCAAGAGCCAGACGTTCAACCGACTGAGCCACCCAGGTGCCCCAAAACTTCGTTTTCAAAAAAAAAATCACTGTCATTAAAAAAGGAAAAAAAACTTGCTACCAAAGGTTGGCAAAATGCTGATCACTGTTGTAGTTGGCTACATTGTATAGATTCCAGGATTCTAGTCTAGGTACTTCTGCCAAAGGATTTTGCAAATAGAACTAGGGTTATTGGGGGCCAGGGTGGCTCAGTCGGTTAAGCATCGGGCTTCGGCTCAGGGCATGATCTCACAGTTTGTGAGTTCAAGCCCCACATTAGGCTCTAGGCTGACAGCTCAGAGCCTGGAGCCTGCTTCAGATTCTGTGTCTCCCTCTCTCTCTGCCCCGCCCCCACTCACACTCTGCCTGCCTCTCTCAAAAAATTGATAAAGTGTAAAAAAAAAAATTTAAAAGAACTAAGGTTATTAACTACCTTAAAACAGGGGATTCTTTATCCTGGACAATGGAGGTGGGCCCTTAGAGGAATGGGGGCACTTGGGTGGCCCAGTTGGTTGAGCATCTGACTTCGGCTCAGGTCATGATCTCACAGCTCGTGAGTTCGAGCCCCACATTGGGCTCTGTGCTTACAGCTCAGTGCCTGGAGGCTGCTTCGGATTCTGTGTCTCCCTCTCTGTCTGCCCCTAACCCACTCGCATTCTGTCTCTGTCTCTCTCAAAAAATAAATATTTTTTAAAAAATTAAAACAAACAAACAAACCAGAAGAGGAATGCGGAAGAATCAACTAAGGCAAAAACAGAAAGCAGGCAAGATGACGCTGAAGGGTAGGAAGGACCCGCCTAGACATTGGTGTCTTAATGGAGGAAGGCAGTTATGAGCGAGGAGCAAGGTTACCTCCACAAGCTGAAAACAATTCTTGGCTGGCGACCAGCAAATTGGGACCTCGGTCCTACGACTACAAGCAACTGAGTCCTGCTATAACCTGAATGGGCCTGGAGGTGGGTTCTAACCCCAGAGCCTCCAGAAAGGGGTGGAGTCCTGCAGATGCCACAGTCACGACCAGATGAGACCCTCAGCAGAGGACCCACCTGAGCCACGCCGTGCTAATCGTCTCATCTACTCAGCTGTGAGACTTTCCACGGTGGCGTTTTGAGTCACAAAACGTCGGGTAATTTGTTACGGCAGCAACAGAAACCTAATACGCTGTTGCCGCTTGGGGTTATGCCAGATACTTTCCATTTGTCCGTCTGCTCTCCCCGTCCTGATCCGAACCCCAAGAGGCCAAACCACATGGATGACATAATGACTCCCTTGCCCCCTGGCCTCCTAGGAGGCAGAGGAGGGAAAGAAGAGAGCCAGAACAGATCTGTACCGCCCAGTCCCTCCCTGCTGGGTCTCCCTCCCAGGACCGGGTGTATCTCTTGACCAGAGGTCACAGCCCCTCTCCAGGTGTCCTCTCCCCACACCCCGCCAGTGGTCCCAAGAACCCCTTTCCTCCCCTAGTCAATCTGGGCGTCAGGGAGGTAACAGCTCAGGCTGGTTCCCCACACCCCACCCGTCACGTGAAACCTCGCTCAAATTATCCTAATGCGAGCGCACCTGCCTATCGAGACCCTACCTGATACAGGAGTTCATAACGCTGTGATCTCTACTTGTATGTTTGTAGTTTCGTTCCAAAGGGGGAAAAAAAAGTTAAAATCTGTCTCCTGATCACCTCACATACACTTGTGTCCAACTGGGACACATGTTACAGTGTAGCTAGTGGGTATGAATCATACAGATGTACCCAAAAAACGTACCCGAAAAGTCCAGTTTCTTCCATAGCTCGTTGTGATTTTCAGACTTGGAGCCCTGCGATGGCAGACCGCTCATTCGGGGAGAATTCCGGTTCCATTCAGTGATTTCTCCGTCACGCTGGGTCCTTCCTTAGGGGTCTCCCCCCACCCAGACCCCAGTCTAAAGTCTCTGTGGCTCGTGGGCCTGCTGCTGAGGATGCCCCCAGCCCAGCCCCCTCAGTCTTAGGCTGCCTGGCACCCCCATTGGTGGGGCCTGCGCTTGGCAGCTTGGCTTCGCGGGGTCTCTCTCTGGCTCTTGGAGTCATTGGTCCCGTGGTCCTCCCGGTCCCTCACTCTGCAGCCTCGTCACCCCGCCGCTTGGCCTGCTTGGGCTGCTGCGACTCCCTCAGCCCCCTCTGCCTCAGGGGTGAGGTGCGCTCAGGGAGGGACAGGGCAGTGAGTGGGCCGGCCCTGCAGGGCTCCATGCCCCCACTTACCGGCTCAGTTCTCCCACCAGAGTGAGTGGGCCCGCCCGGTGGGCCTTCTTCCTTTTACCCCACGCCTCCCCCCTGCTCGGAACTTAAAGAAAATTCAACAACAACAACAACCAGAGTTAAGAGATGGAAGGGCCAAACAGTCTTCAAGAACGGGCTCTGTGGTTGGTTTCTCGTTTGCTTGAAGGGTAGCTGGGAATAGCCCGGCCTAGGTGGCACCCTGAGTGAGACAGAAGGTTCCCCACCTGGGCAGGTCTTCTCAAAGGCAGTTCCAGAAGAGACCACTAGAGGGCAGGAAAAGCCTCTCCGTGCCTGCTTGGCTGGTGGGGGTGGGGTGGAGGTTGAGGCTCGCAGGGCTGAAGGCCCAGATAACTTCCCCAAAAGATGGTGCTCAAGCTTTCCCATGTTGTTGCTCTAGAACTTTCCCAATATTGGTTAGTTGCCTCATCTGCTGCCAAAGGAAATCTAAATGTCGCAGTTTCTCCGTGTGCACAAGCCTGTGCAATTTAAATGCAGATCTCCAGCCCCCCCCCCCCCCCCCCCCCCCGCACGTAGCCCTGGGGGGTTCCTCCCAAAGCCTTATCTGCCTCAAACATTTACAGATGACTGTGGGACCCAGTCAGGGCCATGCACTCAGCGTTGTGAAGTAGAATTCTACTTGTGAAGTAGCATTTATCTACCCGTTGCGCAAGTCAGGAAACTGAGGCCCAAAGTGAGGTAACTTGGCAAAGGTCAGTCAGCCACCAAATATCACAGCAGAACCCACGTCCGGATCTAGTTTGCTCTGTAGGCCACACTGTACACATCCTTCCCACCAGCCTTTTTACATAATACTTTAAACAAACTTATTTTTACTGTATCTTACATTTATGTCTGTGTTCAACACATTTTACATTTAGAAAATTAGAAAGTCAAGGGAAGGCACAAGAAAAAGAAATCACCAGAAAGCTCACCATTTAGCAATCACCCCATTCTTACATTGATCTCTTATCCCAGAAATGAAAACTCACTCACAGACACAAAACCGGGTTGTATGTATTTTGTAAAATGTATGTAACAAAAAATGAGACCCTGCTAAATATACTTTTTGGGATTTTTGTTTTCTATTTAAATAAATGTGCATATGAACATCACTTTTAATGTCCGCATAATATCATATTCTGTGAAAGGACCATCAACTCTCACAAACCCTCTTATTGAAAAACATTTAGGATGTTTCATTGTTTCTTCCTTCCTTCCTTCCTTCCTTCCTTCCTTCCTTCCTTCCTTCCTTCCTTCCTTTCTTTCTTTTTCTTTCTTTTTTCCTTCCTTCCTTCCTTTCTTTCCCTTTCACTTTTCCTTCCTTCCTTCCTTCCTTCCTTCCTTCCTTCCTTCCTTCCTTCCTTCCTTCCTTCCTTCCTTCCTTCCTGTGGTAAATAACAACACTCTTGTACTTAAAGTGTCCTTACTTATTTCTCTAGAATAAGACTTGCTATTATTAAAATGTTAAGGTGCACCTGGGAGGCTCAGTCCATTAAGCGTCTAACTTCAGCTCGGGTCATGATCTCATGGTCCGTGGGTTCGAGCCCCATGTCAGGCTCTGTGCTGACAGCTCAGAGCCTGGAGCCTGCTTCGGATTCTGTGTCTCCCTCTCTCTCCACCCCTCCCCAACTCACACTCTGAGTCTCTATCAAAAATAAATAAACATTAAAAAAAAATAAAGCTAACTAGCCTTTTGTCATATATATGACAAATACTGTTAAAAGGAGATTTTAATCTATATGTAGTCAATTCCTGCCTGTTCTACTACACCATGTGCATGTGAACTAGAATAAAAGCACTGGCCTACAAGTCACGAGCCGAATGTGTCCAAACTCCGCCCTGTGGCAGATGGTATTTTTCAAGACGGCTGTGACACTGTCTCCCATCCCACGTATTCTTACGATTTTGTGTTGATGTGATGTTGGCGTTCCTCCCGAGAAGTAGGGCCTATGCTCCCTCTATTCGAATCGAAGGAAGCCCGTGACTACGAGGGCCTGCCGTGTGAAATCTGACGGTAATCTAGCAAAGTAAAACAGCTTCTCCTGGTCCCGTTGGACTCTGTCTCTAGGAGCCCAGCATCCGTGATGTGAGGAAGGCCAGGCCATATGGGAAGGTCATGTATACGTGTCTGGCCTGGTAGCCCCTGCTGAGGCCCCAGCCTACAGCAAGCATCAGCCACCAGATATTCAGGTGAGGAGACCTCCCAGGTGACTCCAACCCGAGCCATTGTCTAACAGCAACCCCATGGCAGAGCCCAGTGGTCCTAGTCAACCCTCTGTTCGCAGTGTCAGCCCCGTTTTAAGTCAGAGCCTCTGAGTCTGGGATCAGGCAACAGTATTCCCTCTCTTTTTTTTTTTTTAATGTTTATTTACTTTTGAGAGACAGAGAGAGAGAGAGCATGAATGGGGAGGAGCAGAGAAAGAGGGAGACCCAGAATCCGAAGCAGGCTCCAGGCTCCGAGCTGTCAGCACAGAGCCCGGTGCGGGGCTCAAACCCACAAACCATGAGATCATGACCTGAGCTGAAGTCGGATGCTTAACTGAACGAGCCACCCAGGCGCCTAGGCATCAGTGTTCTCTTATGGCTCTTCATAAGTGATTCCGATGTGCAGCAAGGTGAGAATCATTGAAGGAGTTTCTGGGGGAGAAAAAGAACCTGAGGAAATTCTGATAGGGATCTAGTTGCATCCATAGGTCAATTTGGAGAGAACGACCATCTAAATAACATCGAAGCTTCCAGTCCAACAACATGGATTGTCTCTCTATTCGTTTAAGACGAGCTACAATTCTGGAGCAACTTGTACACTCTGGTCCTTAGACTAAATCATGTATATAATCTGTATTTTACTGATATGTCGTCTGGGCCCAGAGAGGTTAAGACACCATCAAGGCCACACAGCCAGCATGTCAGAATTCTGAGCTTGATATGTCTCAGGCTATTTCCACTTCGATCTGTTGCCTTTTCCCTCTACTAAAGAGGCTGACAGGCCCCAGCCAGTTCTGGTTTAGGGCATTTCATTGGTATAATCAGCTGCCTTTAAAAAGAGATGAAGTATTGATGAAAACAAAAGGGAGATCAGGTGATCTGTAGTATCGTGGAAATATGTTCAAAATGCAGAGATTAAGTGAATAAGGAAGTCACAGAACACTGTGTCTCCTACCTACAACCTATTCTTCCGCAGTCAAGGATGTGTATTTACACTTGGGGAAGGCCTGGAAGGAGACACAAATTTTTCACCCTTGTAGACTATCCTCTACTGTCTTAAAATTGTTTTTAATGTTTATTTATTTTTGAGAGAGAGCACATGAGCGAGTGAGCAAGGGAGGGGCAGAGAGAGAGACAGACAGAATCCAAAGCAGGCTCCAGACTCTCAGCTATCAGCACAGAGCCCGACATGGGGCTCGAACTCACAAACCGTGAGATCATGACCTGAGCTGAAGTCAGACGCTTAACCGACTGAGCCACTCAGGTGGCCCATGTCCTCTACTGTCTCTAGAATGCTTTACTGTATGGGGCTCCTGGGTGGCGTATTCGGTTAAGCGTCCAGCTCTTGGTTTCGGCTCAGGTCACGATCTCATGGTTTGTGGGTTCGAGCCCTGCATTGGGCTCTGTGCCGACAGCGAGAATCCTGCTTGGGATCTCTATCTCCCTCTCTCTCTGCCCCTCCCCTGTGCCCTCTCTCTTTGTCTCTCTCTCTCTCATAAATAAATAAACATTTTCCAAAAAGTGCTTTATTGTAAGCAAGCATTGTCTTTACAAGGAAAAGAATTTCTAGCTGAGAGAGATGGGGAAAGATTTTCCCCATGTTGCCACTTGCAGAACCTTGAAAATGGGAAGCTCCTTGGTTCTGCTTCACAGCTTAGTGCCCGTGAGTCCATCCTTCTGGGGTCACTGGTACGTGCTGTGCCCGGCGGGGGTGGGGGTGGGGAAGGTGCACACCCCAGGGAATGGGCCGTACCCTTTAGTCTGCGAGTGGCCTCTGAGGCACACACGAGCCACGTCCCCGATCTCCGGAGCCACTTCACCCATGGCTGATGTGGGTCTTGCAATAGTTCCTGTCTACGGTCGAAGGTAGCACGTGAAAGTGACAAAGAGGAAGAGGCGGCTGTGACAGCGAGAGAAGGGGTCTGGGCAGGGCCACCTGCTCTGCCCTCTGGGGAGGAAGTGCTCCTGCAAAAGTCTGGCCAGGACAGGGGATGCACTCTAGTGCTGCCCTCAGGGTCCCTGCAGACCCGGGGTAGGTGAGCCCGGCACTCTGCCTCTCCCTCTCCCTTCTGTCCTCGCCCCCAGCCAACAGCCTTCCCCACCGCCACTGTCCCCAACTTTCCCTCACCGGGGCATTTCTCACCAGGCACTGAAATGACCCATTTCTGTGTCCACTTCCAAGACTGGCCTGCGAGTTTTGTGAAGACAAGAACTCTGTCTCTCTCTCTCTCTTTTTTAAGTTTATTTATTTATTTTGAGAGACAGAGAAAGTGAGCAGGGGAGGGGCAGAGACAGAGGGAGAGAGAATCCCAAGCAGGCTCCGCGCTGTCAGCGTAGAGCCCGATGTGGGACTCAAACCCATGACCCGTGAGATCATGACCTGAGCTGAAACCAAGAGTTGGGCGCTTAACCCACGGAGCCACCCAGGCGCCCCTAGGAGGCAGCTTTAGTAAGCAAAGGGAACTTGCATACGAGGCTCATCTTGGGTGGCTTCAAGACAAATGGATCCCCGCCCTTGCCGCCACATCTTAAGTTTATCTATAGAGAGGCCGCAACTGGGTTAAGTATACCTTGCAGGTGTTCTCAACGACACATCATTATCTCAAGGCTGTATCCTTGGAGGAGACTGTAGCAGCAGGAAAGGCGAGCTACATCCACATTCCAAGGACAGGAGAGGGCGAGAAGCCTCTGATGGCCTGGGGCCAGCTCTCGGGTCAACTGGCGGTCACATCTTCTTGATGACTTTCGCCAGCAGGCAGGCACCATGGCCCTAAGTGTAAGCAGATGGACGTGCTCGTGGGCAGATGAGACTTCCTGCCCAGAGGTAAGCTGACATGTTATTTTAGGCCAAATGATTCTATTTAATGAATATAAATATTTTATACGTCACCTCTTTCCAAAAAGAAATGGAGACAGCTGCCCATTTCTTAAGGGAAATTGGGTTGTGTATGTTAGGGAGCTCTGTGTTCCGGAAGTTTTGTAACCATTTGCTTATTAGGTTCCCTTGACCCTGGCCTGAAAGGGAAAGTGGGAAATGAAACAGAATA
Source organism: Felis catus (assembly GCF_018350175.1). NCBI lineage: Eukaryota > Metazoa > Chordata > Mammalia > Carnivora > Felidae > Felis > Felis catus. The sequence continues at coordinate 12,871,293 of NC_058378.1, forward strand.
GCCTTAGGCGAAGCAGACTGTCTCAGGAAAGCCTGAGGTGCCTGAGGGTTGGGGAAGAAAGGGCTGCTATGGGCTCTCCTCGGACCCCCCACCCCCGTCCTGGGGGAAGGTCAGATCACTGAACTGTCCCCTTCAGAGCCCAGAAGCCGGCCACCCTGTGGAGAGTCCATCTTCTATGGCCACATTTTCACCTGGGTTTTGTGATCATCCCAGCTAGGAGCTTAATTACTCCTTTCCTATTTTTATTTCCTTACCTCTTCCTGCCATTGACATACCCTGGCGATATAATTGAGGAATAATTCCTCTATTTCAAAAAGTGAGAATTTGTTGGTCACCCATTTGCTTTTTATAGTATTTACTTGCACATCTGGAGTTCAAGCAAAGATAAAACCTCCTTTCCCTGGGGCAGTGTGTCATAAGCTCAGTTTTTAGAGGTCTATTTTATTTTTCTTAAGGTTCATTTATATATTTTGAGAGAGTGTGTGCAAGCTGGGGAGAGGCAGAGAGAGAGAGAGAGAGAGAGAAAGAGAGAGAGAGAGAGAGAGAGAGAGAGAGAAAGAGAGAGAGAGAGAGAGAGAGAGAGAGAAAGAGAGGAGAGAGAGAGAGAGAGAGAGAGAGAGAGAGAGAGAGAGAGAGAGAGAGAGAGAGAGAGAGAATCCCAAGCAGGCTCCGTGCTGTCAGAGCAGAGCCTGATGCCGGGCTGGAACCCATGAAACTGTGAGATCATGACCTGACCCTAAATCAAGAGTCAGATGCTGAACTGACTGAGCCACCCAGTTGCCTCTCATTAGCTCATTATTCACAAGTTCTTTGAATATATAGAAGAATCAGGAATTTTAGCCTGGGTTTAGTTAGTGATTAGATTCCTTTTGCTGTATTATTTTCATAGTATTCGTTTACTAGTCAAAGATCCACTCTGTGCCTAGAGATGGCTGACAAAACTTCACGGCTATTTTTAAGAATTCTTTTTATTGAGGGGCACCTGGATGGTTCAGTCGGTTAAGCGTTCAACTTTGGCTCAGGTCATGATCTCACGGTTCATGGGTTCAAGCCCTGTGTTGGGCTCAGTGCTGACAGCTTGGAGCCTGGAGCCTGCTTCGGATCCTGTGTCTCCCTCTCTCTCTGCCCCTCCCCTGCTTGTGCTCTGTGTCTCCCTCAAAAATAAACACTAAAAATTTTTTTCAAATAAAATTTTAAAATTGCCTTATATTGAGATATAATTGACATACAGCATTATATTAGTTTCAGGTGTACAACTGAATGATTTGATATCTGTATGTATTGCAAAATGATCACCACAATAAAGTCTAGAAAACATCCATCACCACATATAGACCACATACAGTTACACACTTTTTCCCTTGTGATGAGAACTTTTGAGATCTATTCTCTTAGCAACTTTCAAACATGCAATACACTATTGTTAACTATGTAGTCACATTGCTGTGCATTACAAGGCCCACACTTATTTATTTTATAAGTGGAAGTTTGTGCCTTTGACCCCCTTCATCGCTTCACAGTTATTTTTGTCTTTTATTGCAGGGGAGGTGGGGGCAGAGAGAGAGGGAGAGAAGGAATCCTAAGCAGGCTTCCCACTGACCGTGGAGCCCTACACGGGGCTCAATCCCGCAAACTGTGAGATCATGACCTGAGCCGAAATCAAGAGCTGGACGGACACTTAACTGAGCCACCTAGCTCCGCCCCCCCCCCCCCCCCCCGCCGCCTTCAGTTATTAATTCCTAATAAAATGACTTTTACAGGAACATCAGAAGGCATCACACGCCTGGCTGCGCTGAGCAGGAGGAACGTAAGGCCTACAACTTTCCTCTTCATAGGTGTCCCCGGTGCACGTAGTGGAGAGCCTCAGTTGACATCGAACACACCCCCTAAGCGGGAGGACAACTGAATGGAAAGGCTGTTCACGAAGCTGGATCATCCTGGTCACGCGGCTTCTTCGCCAGGACTGAGTAAATCCATCACTGGGATAATTCCACTCCTCCCTGATTGACTTCTGGTGAGGCAGTTTGTCTGGCAACCATGTGTCTTCACTTACAACCGACGGCCCTTCCCACGGGAAGGCAGCTGGCAGGGCGCGCCCGCAACCAGTGCGAACTTAACCTCACACACCAGGTTATCGCTGCAAAGGAGCGGACAGATCGCTGCTGTTTTCCGCCGCCTCCCTTGCCTGGAGTTTTGTTCACCACACCCCTCGGTTCCGGAGCTGATCTCTGTAACCACTGCCTGCGCCTAGAGGGCAGTAGCGACAGCCCAGTTCCAGACGGAGCGGGGGCGCAGAAGCACACCGCGGGCGGCGGCGTAGAAACCGAAGGTGAGCCACGCCCTTCTGCTGATGGCTGGGGCCCGGGTCGCGGAATTACCGGGAATGATCAGAGGACCCATTAAAACGGAGGGGCCGAGCCCCGGGGAAGAGGAGGGGCTTGAGGTGGGAGGACTGAAATTTAACCTGGTCACAGACGGCTTGGAGTCTCCAGCGTGGTCACGCTGCCATGAAATCTGGCGCAGGGCACCCTGTGTACCGCATTATGCACAGTGCTTCCCCCAAAGGACAAGTGGTGCAGGAATTCTCTGCAGACAGAAAACAGAACTAAACCTAGCATCACTTAGGGTGAAAGTCCAGCCCACAAAAACCCCCGTGGTGCACCTCTGCCTGTTACCAAATTAGCCCTGCCCACGAGGCATCCCCACGAGCTGGTCTGAACTCAGACTGACGGGGAGGTTCACAGGCTGGCGACCATCAGTGACCGTTGTGCACTCGGCACGACAAATAACAATTTGTCTGTGAGCAGACCTCTTCCATAATCTGAAAAACATCCTTATCAGGTCTTGGGACTGATTTCCGGTTTATGATACTTTTCCTTCACCCTCAGCTTGGCTTCATTTTCAGTCCCAACTGTGCAAAGACCCGTTCTCGGCTCCCCCTGGGCCCCTTGTGCTTTGCTCTTGCCCCATCATCACCCTCCCTCTGTTAGGGCTCTCGTGTCCTACCTCCTTGCCCTAACTTGGCCTCTCCTCCACCGGCCCTGAGGCATGTGCATGCATGTGTGTGAAGCTCTCCCGTGAGGTAGAAACCGGTAGACGGCACAGCAGTCATTCGTTCAATCAACAGATATTGATTAGACACTTCTATGTGTGTGGACTAGGGCTACAGCAGGAAAAAGACAAAATCCCTGTCTTCCCGGTAGGGGACGCACCGCTAAGCAGGCACTACTGAGAATAGCAGGATGTTTGTTGCTGGGAGAGAACCAGGTGGGGCGGGGTGAGCCTCTCTGAAATGGGAAAGAAGCAAAGTATGCCTCAGGGTGGTCCAGCCGCCCCCAAATACCTGTACTGGGAGAGGGCTCACCTCCTGCTCAATGCCCACATGCCTCAGGCTTCGTCCATGGGAACGTTACGCAAGCATCGTTTTCCCCCACAGGTATTGGGGTTTTGTGAGGATCAGATCTTTGATGGTCTCAACAGCCACCCGCAGGAGGAGGTTCTCTTGGTGAGGAGAGAGGGTGAATTTTTCCAGGCCATCACGGTCCGGAACTTAGGACAGTGGTTTTCCTCCAGTAGCCAAGCTGACTCCGAGGGTTGTGGGATCCGGGGAGTGCTGGGGTGCCTCGGCACTCGCCACTGTGAAAGCCAAAGGAGGGCGGAACTGGGGGAAGGGATGGAGGGGAGCTGGAAGGCACTTCACGTAGGCAGTGGTAGACACTAGAAATGCTGGTCAAGGTGTGAAGGGCAGGTACCTGAGGGTCATAGGACCACCAGAAAATGACATTCCCTGGGTGCTGATAGGGGGTCAGGCCCTCGTCACTGTGGCAGGAGAGAGCGTGGTGGGGCAGCCCCAGTTCAAATCCTCCTCCTGCTCATCTCCAGCTGTGTGTCCCCTCGTGAGTTACTTAGCCTCTCTGCGCCTCGTGTCACTCATCCGGAAAACACTTTTTAAAAATCATTTTTTAAAGTTTATTTATTTATTTATTTTGAGAGAGAGAGAGAGAGAGAGAGAAAGAGAGCGAGAATGAGCTGGGAGGGGCAGAGAGAGAGAGAGAGCAGGACGGAGGATCAGAAGCAGGCTCTGTGCTGACCGCCGAGCGCCTGATGCAGGGCTCGAACTCACGAACCGTGAGATCATGACCTGAGCCGAAGTTGGATGCCACCAGGCGACTCCGGAAAACACTGTTTCGTGACACCTACTTTAGGGGATTGTAGAGATGATGTTTGGAAGGGAATGGGCGCATTGAAGGCATTTCATAAATAACCCAATGCACACAGCAAGTCTGGGAGGTTTATTACCGAACAGAAATTTTAGAGATGTTCCAGTTCAGTGATTCTCAAACTTTAGCCTGGATCAGAACTTCCCAAAGGACATGCTAAAACACAGATATCTGGGCTCTACCCCCTCAGAGGTTCTGATTCAGTATATGTGGGCGGAGCCTGAGAATGTGCACCTCTTTTTTTTACTTTTTTAGAGAGAGAGAGTGCGTGAGTGGGGGGGGGGGCGGAGAGAGAGAGAATCTTAAGCAGGTGCCATGCTAAATGCAGAGCCCAACACGGGGTCCGATCCCATGACCCTGGGATCACGACCTGACCCGAAATCAAGAGTCTGACCCTCAACCAACGGAGCGATCCGAGTGCCCTGAGAATGTGCATTTCTAATGAGTCCCAGGTGACCTTGATGCTACTGGTCTGGGGACCCACTTTGAGAACCACTGTGCTAGTTTAGATTACTGATTTTAGGGATAAGAATCTTGAGACTCAGAGTGTGTGCGCCCTGCCTGCGGTCAATGGCATCTCGGCCACTCTGCTCCCGTCCGGGCCAAAGTTGGAGACAGAAAAACAAAGTGCCAGGCACGCAGGGAGTGCCGGAATGCCAGAAGTCAGACTCCAGGCAGAAGGCCCCCGATGGATCGAAGGTTCTAGCAAGAGGAATGAGGTTGAGAGAGACCAAAGGAAGGGAACTGGCCTCGGTGCAGGCCCGAGCCGCAACAGCCCAAGTCTCGGGGCTCAGGAAGTGTGTGTGAGGGTGAAGTGTGGCGTGTGTGGGTGTGTGAGAGTATGTATCTGTGTGGGTGAGTGTGCGTTTGAGTGCGAGTCTGTGCAAGAACGGGTACGAGTGTTTGTGTTTGAGATAAGTGTGAGCATGTCTGCATGGGTGAGTATGTGAGAGTGTGATTTGTGTGTGTGTGTGTCTATGTGTGTGGGGGGGAGTGTATAAGGATATATGTGTGAGTGAGCGTGTTTGATGTGTGTCTGTGTAGATGGTGTATGAGTATATGAGTCTGTGTGTGTGTGTGCGAGGCTGAGTGTGTGAAAGTGTTCCTACATGAGCGTGATTGTGTGTGAATGCGTGGGAGTGCGTGCATTAGTCTGCCTGAGCTTCTGCAAAGTACCGCAGACTGGGCAGCTTACACCCTACGAGTTAATTTTCTCACGGATCTGGAGGCTACAGGTCAGAGACCAAGGTGTTGGCCATGTAGGGGAGGAAATAGTTTCCTTCTACCCTTCTAGGTTCTTTGCTCCAATAATTAAATTGACATAAGATAGATCGACAGGGGGAAAATCTATTTTAATTTTGTATGTGCAGGAGCCCCATAAACACATGGGACCCAAAGGCAGTCGGGCAACTGAGGCTTACGTGCCATCCTATGGGGCTTCAAAGGGGAGGGGGCGACTCACAGCACAGGACCATGAGAAAGAGCGGATGTTTGGCAGTCAGACGTTTGTCCTGCCACGCAGGTAAGTCTTTCAGATAAGAAAGTTACCTCCCGCCGTTGTTCTTGTTCTAGCTCAGGCCCCTTTTTCACTTCTTCCAGGCAGTTCAGGGAGAGAGAAATTTTTTTCTCCGAATGTGCTAGGTCTTCATTGCCTTCAGCTCAACATAATCAAAAAGTGGCACATCTAGGGTGGCATATTCTGGTCCCCTTCGGCAAGTTTGGCGTCTCCCGAGGCCGATCTCCGTGGCTTAACGGTGGCTGTGTTCCCGCTGTGTCTCCACGTGGTTGTCCCACTGTGTGTCTGTGTCCCAACCTCCCTTTATCATAAGGACGCCAGTCATAGGGATTAATGCCCACTCTGATGACCTCATTGAACCTTAAGTACCTCTCGAAAGGCCCTGTGTCCAACCACAGTCACATGCTGAGCTCCCGGGAGTTAAGACTTCAACGTATGAATATCAGGGGGACAAAGTTCAGCCCGTGACAACGTGTGAGTGCACACACACACACACACACACACACACACGTGCGCCTTATGGAAAGTTCCAGCTGCCTGTCCGACAAGAGCGCCGGCGTGTCCGAAATCTGACTTTCTTTCCTGCCTCATCCTCGTGAGTTTACGGGGAGGCTGAAGAGTGCTGAGCCGCCACGGGTGAGCGCGGTTCTTGTCGGGATGTGGGACGAGCTCCTCCCAAGCTCACGTGGTGTTTCGCTTGCGTGGAGGTGATGCCATCGTCCAACCGCCGTCCTGTGACGGCGTCGCCCCTTCGCAAGCCCACCCTTGCTGATGCTCCCTGCACGGAAGAAAGGCAGTGCGGGCAACAGCGCGGCAGCTCGGCCCACGCCAGCCGCCCCTGGCTCGCCTCTCTTCGCAGGAGCTCCCCTCATGCACTGTCATCCTCTGCTTGTCTCTGCGGCCAGATCCCATGATTTTTAGAGCTAGAAAAGACGTTTTCAAGACTCTAGTTAGTCAAGCTTGTTCTTTCGTAGTGAAAGAACTGTTTGTGGGCCTGAAGGGGGATGTGGCAATCGTTAATTTCAGGCCTTACGAAAGGCGTCTTTTCCATTTGGAACGGATTATTACCTAATAGACAGTCCTTTATAGGAACTGAACAAAGACTCGCTGACACAATCCCAACTGTTGGCTGTTCTCAGGACAGCTGGACAATTATTTTGCTTCTGGGTGCAGCACAGACAAAAGAAGGAACTTGAGTACACATGGACTTTTGGTTTAACTGGATAAGCGCTGAGCGGTGAGCCACCAATAAAGGGTCTCGAGGAGGCTCTGGGCAGGATTGTCACGAGGGTGGAGGCACAGGCTTGCAGGTCAGCAAAGCCACAGGGCAGGAAGCATGGGGACTGTAGCCCAGGACCCACTCTACAACCGGCACTCGCTAAATGTTTGTTGACCGAATGGCTGGTTGAGTAATGAAAAATACAACACGAAGGGAGGAAAGTTGTGTCCCAGGCAGGAAAGAGAAGGCTGGAGGTACTGGAGAGATGTTATCACAGGCTTCCTTCTGGAAGGGTTGCTAGGGTGGTGACATCACCTTTCACAAAAGCTTTTGGTCAGGATACAGGCCAGTCTGCCTAAAATTACCTATTGAGCGCCCATTGTATGCAGAACACTGGAAGGCATCTAAAAGACATGTTCTCAAGAATTTTGATTTCCTGCTTATCTGCTCTACTTAAAAAACTGTAATTGCAACTATAGACATGAGGTAGGTAGGGTTCTCCAGAGAAAGAGAGCCAGTAGGAGATTTATGGGTACATAGAAAAAGATTGTTTTGTGTTTTTTTTACAGCTTTGCTGATAGTTTGATGTGGAGAACAAAGGCAAAAGAAATATAGAAAAAGATTTCATTTCCTTTGCAGCCACTGACAAGTACTTGAGAGAGGCAGAGTGACCTTCCTCCAGGAGCTCAACTGCCTTGATGTGAATACTTTGCTAGAGGCAAAAAGCAACCATAGCTTGACATTAGCCTGACCTCTCCAGGATCCTGTAGGTCCTCTTTAACATATAAAAATCCCTTTGGAAACTTCCTTTATGTCTACTGCCCCCGAAGATAAATGTTAGCAGTCATCTTCCAAACACGTGGCTCCACTGATATACATCTAAAGGGTCTCATGACTAATGGTTTACTAGACGGTAGTAAATAGCTCCTAAGGTCCTAGAAGCCTTGCTTCCAAATGCCTTGGAGACTCCACTACCGCTAACCCCCTCCCGACTTGAAAGTATAGAATCAGCCACCCCTCACAACCCCAAGGCAGCTCGTTCTGCCCACACGTCCTATCCCCATGCTTTATCAAAACCATCTTTTTTTGCACCGAAGACGTCTCAAGAATCCTTTCTTGAACGTTCACTCCCCGACCCCAACATTTCGCATCCCAAAGGACATATAACACTGTAAGTTTAAGGTGTACAGCGTGTTGATTTCAGAAGGAGATTCATTATGAGGGACTGGCTCGGAATTGTGGAGGCTGAGAAGCCCTACAGTCTGCTGTCTGCAAGCTGGAGAGGTCCAGAAAAGCCCATGGTGCCATCCCAGTCCAAACCCAAAGGCCTGAGAAACAGGGGAGCCAATGGTGTAGGTACCGGTCCAAGTGTGAAGACCTAAGAACGAGGAGAACTGATGGCCAAGGTCAGGAGAAGATGAGCACCCCAGCTCGAGAGGAGAGAGACCATTCATCCGTCCTCTGCCTTTGTGCTCGACATCAAGACTGAATGATGCCCACATGCCTTGGTGAGGCAATCTTTACTCAGTCTTCTGATTTACATGCTAATCTCTTTTGGAAACACCCTCAGAGACACCCCAAGAACGATGTTTCACCAGCCCTCTGTTCATCCCTTAGCCTATAAGGTTAACACAAAATTAACCATCACAAGACCTAAGGAAAAAGACTGGACTGGACATCAAAAAACAATAGTAATTGATCGTATTGAGGTCATGGGATCGTCGCTAACTTTCTTTTTTCGTCCTGACTTCCTGTGTTATTTTTTGGCTTTTACCATCAAAATAGGTTTTTAAAAATGTGTGAAAGTTCTGCTGTCGTGACCTCTGCAGTCACTCTGCAGCCCTAATCTCAGTCTTGGAGGGTGGAGTGCTCAGTAACAGAGGGGGACGACTGCAGGAGGGGCAAACCCCAACCTTTCTTGGGGCAGAGTTGGCCTCTCCATGGGGCCACATCTGCACAGTGTCCTCTCTTGATTTTGCCCCAGTGACCTGAAAATCTGGCTTTGTTTTTTATTCCTCTCTATCGTACTTTTCCACTCCTTCATTCACTCCTTCATTCAGCAGATCTTTATTAAGAACACTCTATGGGTGCACCTGGGTGGCTCAGTCGGTTGAGCGTCCAACTTCGGCTCAGGTCATGATCTCACGGTTCATGGGTTAGAGCCCTGCGTCCGGCTCTGTGCTGGCAGCTCAGAGCCTGGAGCCTGCTCCAGTTTCTGTGTCTCCCTCACTTTCTGGCCCTTCTCTGCTTGCGCTCTGTCTCTCAAAAATACATAAACATTAAAAAAATTAAAAAAAAAACACTCTATGAACAATAAGCTATAGCAAGTCCTGGGCGTAACAGAATGAGAATCAGGCCCTGGGTGCCCAGCTTACAGAAGAGGTAGATATTTAAACAAATATGGGAACAGGAACAACAATGTGATATCAGAGCTCAGGGCCAGGAACCTGAGCAGCAAGAAAGGGAGGCTTCATGGAGGAGGTGATGCGTTCGAGGTGAGCCTCAATAGAAAAGTCAGGAGGCAAATAGTCATAGAGACTTTCTTGGATGAAGGAACTATGCCAGAAAGTCATGGAAGATTCAGCTCTCATTACCCTCATGGAGAGTAATGCGTGTTGTTTGTAGGAAGGGGCTATGAGGACATGAGCCTGGGTCCAAGGATGCAGGGGGGGGGGTGGAGAGAAAGTAGGTGTGGTCAGCCTTTGAAGGGCCTGGTCTGCCCTGCAAAGGAGCAGGGACTTATCCTACAGGCAGTGGGCTGGTTGGATCTAAAAGCAGAGCGAGGTGGGGCGCCTGGGTGGCGCAGTCGGTTGAGCGTCCGACTTCAGCCAGGTCACGGTCTCGCGGTCCGTGAGTTCGAGCCCCGCGTCGGGCTCTGGGCTGATGGCTCAGAGCCTGGAGCCTGTTTCCGATTCTGTGTCTCCCTCTCTCTCTGACCCTCCCCCGTTCATGCTCTGTCTCTCTCTGTCCCAAAAATAAAATAAAAATGTTGAAAAAAAATAAATAAAATAAAAGCAGAGTGAGGACATAGCAACATTGGCTCCTTAGCAAGAGAATTCTGGTGGCCGTGAGAAGGGTAGGGAAGCCAGATCAAGGGCCAGAAGAGCAAGGAGAAGGCCGGTGGGGGAGGGGTAATGAAGGTCTGATCTAAGGACCCAGCAGTGGGTGTTGGCAAGCAACTGCATCACCGTGATTCGCCCATCAGTCAGGTGGGAGGGGAAGAGGGGGCAGCCGGTAGGTCCAGGCGATCGGGAGCGGCCGTCTCTCCTAGTGTGACCATACCCCCATGCCAGGAGACCCCCTTAGGTCCTCACAGACCCCTCTGTTTCTGCTGCCGACACTGTCCCTGCAGGGGCCTGGGCTGCCCTCCTGCCCTTGTGTCTGGAAGGCATCCTCCAGGCTCAGCGCTGGGCTCACCTCTGCAAAGCCCACCAGGGAGGTTCCTTGAAGAGGGTTCTCCCTCCTCTCATTGCCGTGACATTGATCTCCACACTCCCCCGCCCTGGTTTTGCACTGTCTTTCACATATTTTGAATATGTGTCACGTCTCAAAGTACAGATCAACCTCTTTGTGGGAAAGATGGCATGAGTTGAAGCCTTTCTGCACCTTCCAGGCACCATCTGGTGGCCTGATAAGACATCAATAGCTGATTGATGAGTGATGGATGGCCAATCAGCCATCAGGAGGTTTCTCAGCAGCACCTGTCACTCTGCCGTCCTCAGTGTTATATTGGGGGTGGGAAGCGGGTCAGTAGTGAGAACAGGCCCTGGGCGGGAAGCCAGAAGTCTCGGCCACTTACCGTAAACTCACAACCTTGGGCCACTTAACCTCTCTGGATTTATTTCCTCATCAGTGAAAAAGCAAAAACAGATCTGAGATTGTTAACTCCTTTCCCCCTTTTATTGACAAGGGAACCGCCTTTCACATGTGTGCCTGTGATAGATGGGTGATAGATGGAAGTGAGTCTGCTTTGCACCAAGCCCTCGTCGCCCCTCCTCCTCTCTCCTCCCCTCACTCCTTCTCTTGGATCCGCAGCAGACTCAGAAAAACAACTGCAAACCCCCAGACTGGGTGGTTCCTTCAAAGGCAAACTCTCAAGACTCCAAGGCGTCCAGGCTCCAGGATGGAACAGACGACTGGTGGGACAGCTCCGAGGTCTGTGCGTGGCTAGTGTCTATCATCCGATGGCTGGGTCTAGGCTGAAGGCCTTGGTCAAGCCCATGCTAACTAATTATAGAGAAGCAGTTACTGCAAAATTTCCCGAGGAAACCAAAGCTAGGGTTTGGTTTCCACTTACATTGAGTAACTTCCTTCCAGGGCACTCAGCCTCTTCAACAAAGCATTCTCTTTCAACATAGGCGAGTCCGGTAACACACAAGGGTTGTGATTGTACGTTTGACATAAATGTATACACGCACTTTCAGGAGGAAGCTGGGCCCATGGTTACTCTCTCTCTCTCTGGTGGGGATGTTTACCTAAGTTTGATTGCTCACCTTAAAAATCTTAAGAACGTGGGCTAGGTTGAGGTCATAGTTCATGGGCAATGTGGAGGCAAGGGACGGTGAAAGATACAATGTCGGTTTAAACTAACGGGTGTTACATCGAGCCCCAGAGGACATTTCACATTTCACTGCGGCCACCTACAAACAATTTAAACCCACACTAAAGTGGTCCGAGGCTTTCATTACCTATAGGCTTCTTCTCAAAGTTGTGTCTCCTTTGCGGGATACCTGAGCCCCTGGTACCCCCCAGCCCAGCCCATCCACTAGCCCCCCCACCCTGCCCCCAGCACATTGGGCTCGACACTCAACCAGCCTAGCCTGGCCCTGAGAAGAACAGAAAACATTTAACTAAAGTGGTTGCCCCAAAAAGGCCCATATTCCTGGGTTCGCTTTCTTCTGGCCTGTTCCTAGCTCTGTTTGGACTGGTTTTCGTTGATGGGCTACACGAACGATTTTCAGGTTTTCCAAGTCTTTTCCCTTTCTGTGGATACTTTGGTCTAAATTTCCCAACCACCGCTACCTGTTGGTTATCATTTTTGCCAAACCTTTACCTCCAGGTTGCTAATTCATTCTCCGTCTCTCTCTCTGTCTCCCTGTCTTTGTCTCTATATATACAGTCTCCACAAATAACTTCTAACTTTAACTTTTTCTATCCCTAAAGGAACAACTGTAGTCAAAAATAGCCCATTGAACGTAGCCGTCTTTACTTAAAAATTTTTTTTGAATGTTTATTTACTTTTGAGAGAGAGAGAGAGAGAGAGAGAGACAGAGTGCAAGTGGGGGAGGGGCAGAGACACAGAATCTGACACAGGCTCCAGGCTCTGAGCTGTGAGCACAGAGACCCGATATGGGGCTTGAACTCATGAACCATGAGATCATGACTTGAACCAAAGTCGAACGATTAACCGACCGAGCCACCTAGGTGCCCCAAACCTATCTGTCTTTAAACAGCAGAGTTCTCTGGGGTGATTGTCGTGGGGACTCCTGGGACCTGTATCATCCCCAACAGAAATGCTCTGCAGAGTAGTGGCTGTCAGTGTGGTCAGGCTGAGTGTTGGGCTACTAGACATGAATCCATGGGGATTCCGACCAAAAGTACCCTGGGTGGTGTGATGGTGCGTGTCAGGGGAGAGAGGCAGAGTCAAGAACTCTTACCAAGGGGCTTCTGTCAGTATAGACAGGACCCAAAAGTGAATGAGCTGTTTGTTTTATCACGTAGACAAAATATTCTCTCCCTTTGGGAGTCTGTGTAGATGACGGTTCTGGCCATGGATATTTACTTGCACAATCCAGGAAGGACCTAGGAAGTGACAGGGTCTAAATTCCAACCTCCACAGTTGTCTGCAGTGGTTTCTAGTCATCCCGTGGAACATCCACCCTGCTAAATGTGAATTTTGCACATAACTTCCCAGACTCAAACCTGCCTTCACCTCTGTGGTCACTCCTTTCGTGTCTAATTACTCCCAGTCACCCATACACTTGGTGGGATTTAGGAGCCACCGCTCTACGGGCCCCAGGTTCCAGAAGGTTACGCGTAATGATACATTTATTATGCACCGAGCACTTTTTTTGAGCCCTTAACAATGCTCTACCTCAGGTAACGCCAGAACAACCCTATAAGGTAAGTGCTTTTATAGCCCTCATTTTGTAAAGGAAAACTCTACACCCAGTGTGGGGCTTAAACTCATGACTCCAAGATCAGGAGTTGCACACTCTACCAACTGAGCCAGCCAGGCACCCTATATAACCCTCATTTAAAAAAAAATATTTTAGGCAACTGAGGCTAGTAGCTTATTCATGGACCCCCAGTCAGGAACATGATGAATGTGGGATTTGAAAGCCAGGTAGTCTGATTGGCATCTCAACTTTTTTTTTTTTTTTTTTTTTTTCATCACGTTAGTTCACATACAGTGTAGTCTTGGCTTCAGGAGTAGAACCCAGTGATTCATCACTTACATTTAACACCCAGTGCTCATCCCGAAAGGTGCCCCCCTTAATGCCTGTCACCCATTTAGCCCATCCCCCCCACCCAACGCCTCTCCAGCAACCCTCAGCTTGTTGTCTGCATTTAAGAGTCTCTTACGGTTTGTCTCCCATCTTTGTTTTTATCTTATTTTTCCTTGTCTACCCTTATGTTTGAAACTCTGTGGAGTTTCTCAAATTCCACATATGAGTGAAATCGTAAGATATGTTTGTCTCTGATCTCAGGTTTTTCTCATGTTTATTTTTTTTTGAGGAGGGGAGGGGCAGAGAGAGAGAGAGAAAAAAAAAAAGAAAGGGAGACAGAGAATCCCAAGCAGGCTCCTCATTGTCAGCGCAGAGCCTGACATGGGGCTTGAACTCACAAAACCACGAGATTGTGAATTGAGTTGAAACCAAGAGTCAGAGGCTTAACTGACTGAGCCACCCAGGTGCCCCCATACCTCGGCTTTAATTCCGACACAGCAGCAGTAAAGAGCACGTTCTTGGAGCCAACCTTCCCAGGCTCAGAACCCAGCTCTTCGACATACTATCTGTGAGATCGTGAGTGAGTGTCCCCACCTGTAAAATGGAGCAGTAATAATAACACCTCCTGCAGGTGGTTGAGACGATTAGATCACTGAGAGGTAAAACGTGCCCGGCACATCGCAAGGACAGTACGGGCTCATCTCTATTTTTCTACGCTACACCTGCCTCCATGTTTCAACCCCTGCCTTTAACACTAGCTTTTAATTTTTTTTTTCAACATTTATTTATTTTTGGGACAGAGAGAGACACAGCATGAACGGGGGAGGGGCAGAGAGAGAGGGAGACACAGATACGGAAACAGGCTCCAGGCTCTGAGCCATCAGCCCAGAGCCTGATGCGGGGCTCGAACTCCCGGACCGCGAGATCGTGACCTGGCTGAAGTCGGACGCTTAACCGACTGTGCCACCCAGGCGCCCCCAACTAGCTTTTTAAACGTTTTTAAACGTTTCATTTTTAAAAAATATCAACTGAACGAAAAAATAAAAAAATAAAAATAAAAAATATCACCTTTACCGAAAATTTGCAAGAAACGTACAATGAAATGTTCAGGTCCACTGATTACTAATAAACTACCATACAGGGAGCCTGGGTGCCTCAGTCGATCAAGTGTCCGACTCCTGATTTGGGCTCAGGTCATGATCCCAGGGTGGTGGGATCGAGTCCTGCGACAGGCTCTGTGCTGCGTGTGGAGCCTGCTGAAGATTCTCTCTCCTCTCTCTGTCTCCTTTTCCCCCTCTCCCCTGCTCGCACTCTCTCTCTCTCTCTATCTAAACTTTAAAAAAAAGAAACACGAAAACCGCTACACCATTGTCATCTTCAGGAAGTTTAGCACTGATACAATATATGATCTAACATGCAGCCCGTATTCAAGTTTCACCAATCGACCCAATAACGTCCCTTTAGAGAAACTGCTTTTCCCTGTTCCGGGAACCAACCCAGAATCACATGTTGCTTTCAGTTACCGTGGCGCACTCGTCTCCTTTAATCTGGGATGGCTCGCTCTTCAGCCCTGTTTTGTCGCTCATGTGGAACCGCACAGTTTTTAGAATGCCTCTCGTTTGGGCCTGTCTGATTTGTTCCTTGTGATTAGGTTCAGATTATGAGCTTTTGGCAGAAATGCTACAAAAATGTTATCTTCTTACTGTATCGTGCCAAGAGGCACATGATGTTACTTTTAATTTGTGGGGGAGATACCAGGAGACTATAAATATCCTGTTCCTCTCAAACTTGTACCCCGTGGTTTCTAGAACAGACCAGAAGGCCCCACACTCTATGACACAGGCACTCAGTCTGCACCTGGCCGCCCACGCCCTCCCTCATGCTATGTGTTCCTCCCCGCATGCCCCCCTTCTCCCCTACTTTGGGGATCTGCTCCTCATGCCCCTCCCTGCCTGTCACAGAGGTTTGCACAGAGGAGGGATTCCATATATACTTGTCAAATCCAAATAAAATTTTTAAAATATGTGATCTGAGGTCCTGTGTGTCTGCTCAGGAATAGCACCTCAATCTTTTAGAAAGATTTCATTTATAGCTAATTGAAGTGAGACCTCCAAGAACACAAATATTCTTCTTTTCCTCTGCCTCGGGGGGACTCAGACAAAGAACTTTGAGTAATATATATATATATATATATATATATATGTGTGTGTGTGTGTGTGTGTGTGTGTGTGTGTGTGTGAAAAAGAAAGGAGAGAAGGAGAGACAGGGCGGGGGGAGAGGGCATGAGGGGGGAAGGGAGGGTTCACCATGAATACACCTCCTAACCCAGTGACTCTCCTCCATTCCGTGTTTGTGGTAAAAAAGAGTAAGAGACCCGCTAGGTATTCCTCACTGGGGAGAAAAATTGTGGTGGAGTTGCATTCATTCATTTACTCAACAAATATTAACTGAGAACCTGTCGTGCCTGGCACTGTTCTATTTGCTGAGGATGTAGCTGTGATTAAAACCAAGTCCCTGGGGCACCTGGGTGGCTCAGTCGGTTGAGCATCCGACTTCAGCTCAGGTCATGATCTCACAGCTGGTGAGTTCGAGCCCCGCGTCGGGCTCTGGGCTGACAGCTCGGAGCCTGGAGCCTGTTTCAGATTCTGTGTCTCCCTCTCTCTCTCTCTGCCCTCCTCCGTTCACGCTCTGTCTCTCTCTGTCTCAAAAACAAATAAGCATTGAAAAAAAAAAAGTCCCTGCTCTCAATGCTAGCAAACAACGGACAGCCGTTACCCACATGCACGCGCACACACACGTGCACACACACACGCTCGCAAATGCATGTCAGGGCTACAGGGAGAAGGGCAGGGAGAGAATACTTTGCATCGCCGGAAGTGACGAACTAGGTTTACAAACGCTAATGTAAATAAAACTTAAAAACGTGGTCACTGGAAAGAAGACATAGAATAAAATCGATGGCACGGGGCCATCTGTAGGGCTTAAGGACGTATACGCAAAGCGATGCCGTATGTGCATATGCATGTATACATATACGTGTATATCTGTGTACACATTCGGGTATACGCCTGTATCTAAGGACGTGGACGTAGATGTGTGCATTCAGGTGTCCATGTATAGCTAGAGACATGTATTTACACGGGTTAGCGTGTAACCCAGATGGCAGTGAGAATGGATGTTGGCGAGGGAATAAAGGGGGGACAATGTAAAATGAAGCGGATAAGCTTCGCCTGAATGGATGAGAGGAGGCCAGGAGCCAAGGTGTCTCAATTGAATGTACCTGAGGTCCAAAAAGAGAGGGGAAGGGGGACTTTGCTGCCGAGGACAAAGAAATGAATGACTTTCCTTCCTCCCTACATTCTGGGACTAGGGCCGTCTGGACTCTCTCCCCTTCTCCCCTCTGTACCTCCCCCCCACAGCCCCCAGAGCCGAGCGGCAGGGGCGAGCCGGTAACAGGAGGAAGGTGGGGGACTACGAGGCAGGGAGCCCTCCCAGGCTGTGACTACTTCACTTTGTCACACAGGCCCGGTTCATGTTCCAGCTCCATCACTTACTGGACACGCGATCTTTGGGCAGATTGCTTGACTTTTCCCATCTGTGAACTGAGAATGATAATAATCCTTTCAGGGGATGGTGGTGAGGACTCCGTGGCCCGATGCCCTTAAATCCCTCACCGCCAGACCTGGACCACAGCGCCTTCTTGGAAATTCTTAGTTTTTAGCACTCTTATCTTTTGCTGTCATAAGAAGATGGCCAAACTAGCTCCAGAACAGCTCTCGGAATGCTTGGAACACGGCTTGATAGGCTCTGGGCAGGGTACTGGTGACTTTTGCCAAATGACGCCTGCGGCTTTCACTTTCTAAACGTGGCAGACTGGACCCTCCTCCAGCATCAGGGGCTGAAGATCATTCCAGTACACACACCCGGCCTGGGCGTGTTCCCATGACTGAACCGGAGAAAAGCCCGCACTGCCCTGCTGATGTTCTTTCCGGGAAGTTACTGAACTGCTCGTGTTTAGTTTTCAACACACGGTGCTCAGGACAGACTCTTCTTTCTGGACATTTGGGATGGGGTCACGTGAGTGACTGGGTCCAAGCAGCGGGAAGGAGGCACGTGTGGGCACCCGGGACCGCGAGCAGGCGTGTGTCCCCTCCTTCTAGGTGGTGGCTGAGTTCTCACCTCTGATTTTCCTTTTAACGGCAGGGCACTCAACCCTCAGCCCAGGCCAGTGTAGATGCCTGACGTCGGCACGATAGCTTTGGCAGGAATTATGAGCCCTCTTTTGAAATCTGTACTTCTCAGAGGCAGCGTGGCAATAATGACAGGAGGGCCCAGAGTTTCACCGGGACGAAAGTGAAGCAGCTCTTTGTGGGTGGGACTACAGAACCCTCAGATCTGCTCCACCCTCTGTGTGGTGGACAGGAGGACAGGAGGGCCCCCTGGGAGGAGTGGGGACATGCATCTGTGAGCCCCCACCAGATGCGTTTCTGCCCTCAAAAGCACAAGTCAACAATCCCAAGCGCGGCCCTCGGGATTGACCTCTCAGAGGTCTGCAGAAGGTGCTAGACTTTGCACTCCTTGTGGTCGGGGGCTGTGCCTAATTGATCTTGTTCTCCCAGAGGCTGGCACAGGGCCGGGCTCAAAGCAGCTGTTCTGTAAGTGTTTGCAAAATAGAACCAAGCGTTGAGGGAAATTGATTAAAGCTTAAAACCAAAAGTGGCTGTCACATCTTTTTTGCCGTGCGGCCAGCTAAAATGAACGCCAACTCTTACGGACAGAAGGGCACACACCCACCACCTATTGGCTTCTGAGATTTTTTTTTTTCCCTTTAGAAATGCAAACTGCAGGGTCTCCCAGGATGCTGTTCGCAGGAACATTCTCGCCAGTGTGATAGTACATTCCCGTTTGCATTGCTGTAGTAGAATTCATGCACCTGCAAAATGCCTCTGATTCATCCTTTCCCTCACTCTCCAAAGCAAGGTCACTGGGGCATCTCCAGTCTACACTGCAGGCTCCCGCTGGGAGCAAAGCTGTGGGGAGCAAGCCCAGTGGTGAAGGAGGGGAGAGAGGGGCTGGTCTCTTTCCTGCCACCTGGGGTCCAGTCTTTCCTTAAACCTGCTGAGTCAGAACCCTTATTCTTAAAGAAACAAGAAACATAGGTTCCTTTTGCTCTTTGGTGTTCTGAATCTGGCCTTCCAAATCGTCTCAAAGTATTTTGTTCTTCCAAGTAGCTGCTGACAAGCTGCAATCCATTTTAGGCAGAGAGGAGTCGCATGAACACGGAGAGCTGAGCTCATGTCCCGGGCACACTCTGAGTTCGTTGCTGACTCCCTTACGCCGTTTACCGTGAACACCTTTTTTTTTTTAGAACGAGCTACCTGAATCACAGATTATTACGAGTATATTATTACACATGGAAAATTTCCCTCAGAGATTCCCCAGCCTCCCTAGCCAGTGTAGAGCCAAAAGAAGTTCTCTCTCTCTCTCGATCAACTAAATCTATCAGGAAAGAAGTTCGTCTTCCTAGTCATTGCCTTATATACAATGGTAGCTGAGTTGATATTCTCCTTTTTCTCCTCCAGAAAATCCATCTCAGTTCTGAAAAGAACGAGCCAAAAAGCCACTTTTCCAACTCGGATCCCGAAGGTCAGTTTCATCCCAAAGAGGACAGCTTTCCACTTTACCGCCAATCAAGTTCTTCTTAGAGAAGGAGGCAAAGACAGCTGTCCTCGATGCTGGGTATCAGAAGACATTGAGAGATCTAGTGGTTTCTTGACTCATGGACATTTTCTGGTGGCCCATGTCCCAGAACCAGAGCCTACGAGGAAGATCAGGTAAGGAACAGTGTAGGGAACACACAAGTTGAAGTAGGGTAAGTTTGGTCTGGCGGTGGAAGACAGTCTAGCTGAGCACCTGGGTTCAAATCCTGGCTCTGTGTTTTGTTTTTGAGCAACTTACTGCATATACCTCGGCCTCAACGATCTCAATTTTAAAATGAGAGTAATAATTGTACCTACTTATAGAGTTGTCCTGAGGATTAAATGATTTAATGTGTGTAAAGGTTATGGAGGAAGGCCAGGGACTATGGCAATCACTCAGAAAAAGAAAGGAAATGTAGCTAGTAACATTTATAAAATGGGGTTAATAATGCCTACCTTATGGGAGAGTTTTAGAGAAGAATCGAAGAGCCAACATTTAAATATCAGGCATCCGTTAGGTCCTTCAGCAATGCTTCCATCCCTCCCCTTCTGTCTTTTTTTTTAAGTTTATTGAGAGAGAGAGAGAGAGAGAGAGAGAGAGAGCGAGAGCACGAGCAGGGTAGGGGCAGAGAGAGAGTGAGAGAGAGAATCCCAAGCAGGCTCCGTGCGGTCAGCTCAGAGCCCGACTCGGAGCTCGATCCCAGGAACAGTGAGATCATGACCTCAGTCGGATGCTTAACCAACTGAGCCACCCAGGCGCCCCACCCCCATCCCTCCCCTACTAACATTGGTACACCTAAAATATTTACATATCATGAGCACACGCAGAAGCTTTGAAAGGAGAAAAAGCAGGAAGCAGATTTTGGGATGAGGGTGTGTTAAAGCACATGGAAGGTGGGAGTGTTGTTACCCACAGCAGCCTAGGTCCCAGGACATCCCCTGTGCTCTCTGGCATTGCTGTGCCTCCGGCCTTGCAGCTCAGCAGAGCGGGACCCTCTGAGGCGCTGGACTGGACTCTCTCTCTTTGATGAACCTCTCTCTGCACGCTGACTTTATCAAGGCTCCAGGACGGTCTACCCTCATCTGAAAGTCCTGTCCATCCTCCAGAGCAAGGGTTAGCAACCTTCTTCTTAAAGAGCCACATAAGAAACATTTTCTGCCTTGTAGACCATATGATCTACATCACAGCTATTAGATTCTGCCATTATTGTTCTAAAGCACCAGGGACTATACCTAAACAAATGGACATCTTCCAGTAAAAGTTTATTTGGGAAAACTGAAATTTCAATTTCATTTCATTTCCACCAGTCACGAAATGGTTTTCTTCTCTTGGTTTTTTCTCAACTATTTGTAAATATGCAAACCATTCTTAGTTCACAGACCGCACAAAAACAGGCACAGGGCTGAACTTGACAAGAGGGCCCTAGTTTGCCGATCTCTGCGAACCCCTTTTCTGGTTTAGAGTATTTCCTTTGGATAATGTCTAGTCACTGTTATTTATTTCTTTCTTCTAATGTAACACTAGCCTTATAGGCTTGCCACAATGTATGTGGGATATGTTCTTGGGTGGACGTGCCTTTTAAAAAAAATTTTTTATTTGCTTATTTGAGACAGAAAGATAGAGCTTGAGTGGAGGAGGGGCAGAGAGAGAGGGAGAGAGAATCCCAAGCAGGCCCTGAGCCATCAGCACAGAGCCCCAGTTCAGGGCTTGAACTCACAAACCATGAGATCATGACCTGAGCAGAAGCCAAGAGTTGGATGCCTAACTGACTGAGCCACCCAGGTGTCCCTTCAGTGGACGTGCTTTTGAGTATAACATTTGGGTATCTATGAACTATGGTATGGGGCTTCTATGAAAATGGACTTGGGAAGCCTCGAGCTTTTTTTTATTAATTTTTTTTAATGTTTATTTATTTTTGAGACAGAGAGAGACAGAGCATGAACGGGAGAGGGTCAGAGAGAGGGAGACACAGAATCTGAAACAGGCTCCAGGCTCTGAGCTGTCAGCACAGAGCCCGACGCGGGGCTCGAACTCACGGACCGCGAGATCATGACCTGAGCCGAAGTCGGACGCCCAACCGACTGAGCCACCCAGGCGCCCCCCTTTTTTGTTTTTATTAATTTTTTTTAAGCCTCGAGGTTTTTATTCTCCATTTCCATTTCTGAATCAGTGCCTGGTAGGCACCCATTAATTGTTTTATTGTGATAAAATACATGAAAGATAAAAACTACCATTGTAACCATCGTAAAGTACGCACCTCGGTGGCATGACGGATGTTCGCAGTGTCGGGCGATCACCACTCTCCCCAGTCCCCAAGCTTTCTCTTCATGCCACTGTTAATTCATTCTTCCACCCTCTGAACGTTACCTGTGTCGGATGCAAGCTTGGAGACGTCAGGGTCCATCTTGCAAGCAACAGCCTGCACTTCAGAAACGTGGGAACAGCCCTGCCTTTGTTGAGTTCAGAGTCAGAGAGGGAAATTAAAACAGCCAGTCTGATTTTCAGGAAAAAACCCAGCAGTTGCGTTTAATGGATCTTAATATTTTGTCTTGCTTTCTCTCTTATTCTATTTTCATGTTAGACATGCAGTCATACCGACCATGATTTTGTAGGTTTTGGTTTTCGAGGCTTCTCCAAAACATGAGTTATTTTCTCCTAAAATGGCCAGAACTTCAGTCTCTCTTTCTTGCTGAAGGGTTGGTACCCCTAGACAATTCTCCAAAAAATGAGTTATTTTCTCCTAAAATGGCCAGAACTTCAGTCTCTCTTTCTTGCTGAAGAGTTGGTACCCCTAGACGACACAAGGACCAAACCCAATGATGGCCGGTTGACGTGAAGTAAAATAAATGGGCATACGGTTTCCTCATACTTTTTCAGGATGCATCTTTGACATGTTGTTAAAGTAAAATGGTAAACGGCCTGAGATACTACTGACTCTATATCTGTGTGAGGCCTTGGTGTGGCTATATGTCAGGCAACCCTCTATTTAACACAAGGAAAGACCTACAAGTGTCTTTCATGCTCTTGAGCTATTTGTCTCAATATCCGGTTCCTCTGAATCAGGCATCATCAGCCTCATGCACAAAGTAGACAGAGAACGAGCCGGGAAGGGGCAGAGACAGAAGGAGACACAGAATCCGAAGCAGGCTCCAGGTGCTGAGCTGTCAGCACAGACCCAGATGCAGGGCTCGAACTTGCTGACTGTGAGATCATAGCTGAGCCGAAGTCGGATGCTTAACCCACGAAGCCACCCAGACGCCCTTCCCTATTTCTTTGCATGAGGGAGAAATATGCTTTATGAACCTTGTGACTTGGCAAATATGCAGGGGGGGAGGCAGGGGAGGGAAAGGGAGGTTGAGGTCCGTACAGACGTGATTTAAGTCCCGCATCATAAGCAGACATGGAGGAAACCAGTTTTCCCCATACAAGGTGATAGTTTTCTCCGAACTGAGTTGATAGCCTCTCTAATACATTATTTTCCCCCCAAATAAATATTGACTGACTAAAGTTGCCTTCATAGTCACCATAACTCTTGTTAGTTTTATGGATACAATGTACCTAAATATGTTTACACATATGCGTATATATTTATATATACACACATATACATATATTGCACATACACATATACCTACACACATGCACACACACACGTATACATACATGCACATGCATTCATACACCTTTTCATACATACATACATTCATACATACATGCACATATGCATTCAACATTTATATCATCTTTTTTCCCCCCTCTGGAAGGAGAAGGGACAACAAATTGCTTAGGTTATTTGAATTCAGTGGAAGAATGTGTTTTCGCCGTGACCTGTTCTCAGGCAGCAGTTGTTACAACATCAGAGTGTGAATCCAATTACCGAGTTGCCACTCTTGTGCTCACCTGTCAGCGTTGCTGCACGCGACAGAAAGGAAATAGACCCTTCGGAATAGTCAGGGGCCCGTGATCTCTGGCACCAAGAGTATGTTGGAAACGTGACAAAAGTAATGAATGTGGTGAGCAGCACCCTGCCCGCTCGGGACTATTTGCACAGTTGCTACTGTACTTGTGTGTCTGTCTGAATTATAGCACAATGGAAACCCGTGGGACTGGCTGCAGAATTTGACATGGGGGAAGGCCCTGTAATTGGATCGTTGGACATGAGCCTTGAGGGTCCTTGGCTTTGTCTTTTAGGCTGACTTGTCTGGACCATGCTACACCATCTCCAAAATCCCAAGGTGCTTTTAGCCAATAAAACGAAAGACTCCGCATCAGACTGGCTTTAGCGGGCATCCTCTGAGCTCTTTTTCCCCCAATGTGGGCATCACCACTGAGGCCTCCAGCAGCTTCTGCTCTAACTCAGCGCAGGAACCACACTCAGAAGAATCTGTGCCGAGTTGAATGCTCTGGTGTTGCTCTTACAATCCTCAATTTTTGAGCAAGGGGCCCCTGAATTTTCATTTTTGCCCTGGGCCTGACAAAGTATGTGTCTGGTTGTGCCAGCACACATGAGCTCCCTGAACCCACGACCCACAACAGCATGTTTGCCTGGGTGTTCGGCAGTTATCTAGAACCTTCCCCCTGGCAGCCCGTGACAGTCCCTTGGAGAGTGTGTTTTCCCACGCACTCCGTGGCAGCACCTCAGGCCACTGAATCAGAGGCTCTGGGAGAGGCAACCTGGAATCTGTAGATTTCAACAACTCACCGGACTGACCCAAGTTTGGAAACCGCTACCTAAAGGCAAGCCACCCTTTCCCATTTCCCACACATAAACCGTATAAATGGACCATAAATGGGCGTCTGGTCCTTTACCACGCTCTGGGGTTGGCAGGTTTACTATTTATTATCCCCATTTTACAGGAGTAACTAAGGACCTGGGAGACTATGTGACTTGTCCAAGAGCTAGAATGGGGCTTGGACTCAGTGTATTTGCCTTTTGGGGCTTCTCTTTCCGCTGTCCATGGTACTGTTCATGTGTGTATTAGTGTGTGTGTGTGTGCGCGTGTGTGTGTGTGTGTGTGTGTGTGTGTGTGTGCATGCGCACGGGTGTGCGTATCTGTGTGTGTCTTGAGATCTATGCTTGCTGTACTGTGTTTAGACCATGACCTTGGAACCAACTTGAGCACACAGGCCACGTCCAGGCGCCACCCGCTTGAAACCGCCTCTAACCATTCCCAGCCACTCCCTACGCTGTGCTCTCATGGTCTTTGCGTAGAGCTGTGTGGAACAGTCAGGTGCTCATCTGCTCACATCTTTCCCCCATTACACTCTGGGCTCTTTGAAGTGGTCACAGTGCAGTGACGGGTGCACTTTAATTAGGTGTGGACAGGCCCAGGTTTGCCTCTCAGTTCAGCCAGTGTAGGGCTGCCGTGCTAAGTCCCACACTGTGTGGCTTTAAACCACAGAAATGTACTGTGTCACAGCTCTGAGGCTCCGAAGTCTGAAATCGATTGTTGGCAGGGTGGTCCCTTAGGAGGGCTGGCGGGAGAGAGTCTGTTCTATGTCTCTCCCGTAGCTTCTTGCTGTTTGCCAGCCATCTTTGGCAATCCTTGGCTTGTAGAAGCATCTTCCCAGTTTCTGCCTCTGTCTTCACATGGTGGTCTTCCCGTGTGCATGTCTGGATCTAAATTTCTCTTTTTTATAAGGACCACCAGTCATGTTAGATTAGGGTCCACCCTAATGATTTTATTTCAACTCAACTGCTTCTGGAAAAAGCCTGTCTCCAAATAAGGTCACACTGTGTGGTACTGGGGGGGGGGGGTTAGGACACCATTATAATCTTTTGAGGGGGACACAGTTCAACCCATAACAGCCAGTAAGGGACTAGACTCATGACTTTGAGCAAGTATCTGAGACTCACAGAATCTCAGTTTCTTTATCTGTGAAATCAGGATTTTAAAAATATCTACCACAGAGTCTTTAAAATATTTTTTGATGTTTTATTTATTTTTGAGATACAGACTGAGTGCAAGTTGGGGAGGGGCAGAGAGAGAGGGAGGCTCCAGGCTCCGAGTTGTCAGCACAGAGCCCAACGTGGGGCTTGAACTCATTAGCTGTGAGATCATGACCTGAATCGAAGTTGGGTGCTTACCCGACGGAGCCACCCAGGCACCCCTACGGGCTTTTTTTTTTTTTTAATTTTCATCAGATTAGACACCACACTTAATTTTTTTTTCTTTTGGGGCACCTGGGTGGCTCCGTCGGGTAAGCATCCGACTTTGGCTCAGATCATGATCTCACGGTTCGCGACTTCAAGTCCCGCGTCGGGCTCTGTGCTGACAGCTCAGAGCCTGGAGCCTGCTTCACATTCTGTCTTTCTCTCTCTCTGCCCCTCCCCCACTTTCACTCTGTCCCTCTCTCAAAAAATAAACAAGAAAAGAAATCTTTAAAGAAAATATTTTTTTCTTTTCTATTTATGTGTTTAGTATTTATTTTTGAGAGAGACAGAGTGCACATGGGGGAGGGGCAGAAGTAGTCTCCAGGTTCGAGCTGTCAGCACAGAGCCCAACATGGGGCTCGAAGTCATGAACTGTAAGATCATGACCTGAGCCAAAGTCAGACACTTGACCAACTGAGCCACCCAGGCACCCTCTTTTTTTTTTTTCCTTTTTAAAAGCGAGGTGCAGAACAGTGAGGTTAGTTGCTATAATCTGGCTTAAAGGAGATGGGCAACTCACCATGCATTCTGTGCGTGCGTGTGCGTGCACGCAGGTGTGCGTCCCATAGGCTGGGACTATCTAAATCATGGGACCATCAGAACCTAAGGCAGACTAACAGAAACCACATAGCATGCAAACATGATGACTTCACATTTTCACTCCAATGCAAGGGGATATCAGCAATGAAATCAAGAACTAGGCAACTTTGCTGCTGCTATATCAGCTTTATCATTTTCTTCACAATGAGTGGCATCTTCCCCAAGTTTCCTGATCAGACCCACTAAAAGCACAGCCTCTGTCCCCCGATAGTCGGGTCTGGTTGGCCTGGCCAGGGGATCTGCATTTTACCAGCTCCCCAGGTGAGCCTTATAGGACCTTATAGGAGGTCTATAGGACCTTATAGGTCTGGGAACACAGACGTAGCAGGACCCGATTTCTCACCTTGGCTTCCCTGAACCGGAGTGACCTTCGTTTCTTCAACTTTGACCTCGTGCCTGACTTGGAGTTGAGATCACAAAGTCCTTTCCAGCTCTAAACTGCCACCCCTTTCCGTGCTGCTCCAGGCTTGTCCACATCGCCGCATGCTCCTTGAATTGCACCTGACCTCTTTCCTCTTCCACGCGTCTTCCCACCAGCTGGGGAGGCACGCGGTCCATGCTCAGTGGGGGGCTGGCCAAGCTGACCTGCTGATGGACCCGTTCGAATGGGGGCAAAGAGCAGCTGACCGTGGTGGGGGGTGGGGCTTGCACAGGAGCAGAACAACTTCACTAGAGTCTCTTTCCCTGACGCGGCGGACAGACCAGCTTCTTCCGCCTTTGTGGGCAGCTTGTGGACCAGCTGGGTGTGTTTGTTTTAGGCTCACCTTTTACCAGAGCTGCTTTGTGAATCATTGTTAGGAAACGCACTTGGTTCTGGAGAGGCCCTTGGCAGCCGCCGTGCTTTAGGATGAGCAGATTGTTTCGCTGGTTTTGTTTTGTTTCACTGGATAAGAGGGCGAGGGACCCTCCGACTGTACTGGTGGCCGTGCCCAATGATGCAGCAGCTTTGGGAAACAGTTTTGCAATTGATTAAAATGCTAAACACAGAGTTACCATATGGCCCTAGAGCAATGCGAGCATACATCTACCCAGAAACGTGTGCATGAATGTTTGTAGCAGCATTAATCATAGTAGCCAAAAGGTGGAAAAGACCCAAATGCCCATCAACGGATGACTGCCTGAGTTCTGCTACACCCACAAAGCGGAATACTCTTTGGTCATAAAGAATGAAGTACTGGGGCTGTCTGGATGGCTCAGTGGGCTAAGCGTCCGACTCTTGATTTCAGCTCAGCTCACGACCTCACGGTTGTGGGATCAAGCCCCGCGTCGGGCTCCACGCTGAGCGCGGAGCCTGTTTGAGATTCTCTCTCTCCCTCCGTCTCTGCCCCTCCCCCTCTCAAAATAAATAAATATTTTTTAAAAAGAATGAAGTACTGTTATTTGCTACAACTTGGATGATCTTCAAAAAGATAACATGAAGTGACAGATATGAGACACAAGAAGTTACATACTGCACGTTTCCGTTTATATGAAATGTCCAGAGGAGGCACATCCCCAGAGACAGAAAGCAGATGAGTGGTTCCTGCCATGCCTGGACAGGGAGGGGAAGCCACAGAGGCCACTTCATGCCTTCAGGGATGTTCTGGGGTGATGAAAAAGTTTTGAAACTAGACGGAGGTGATGGTTGCACAACACTGTGATGCACGAAATGCCACTGAGTCATATGCTTTAAAAACGGTTCATTGTTTGTTCTATAAATTTCACATCAATAAAAATAGAGCAAAGAGTAGGGGAGGGTGCGGTGAAGGGCAGGAAGGAAGAATGGGACAGAACGCAAGGGAAGCAGTATTATTACGCCCCAAGTGCATTTTCTTCGTTTTAAGGATAATGTGACCATTGTGTCACTAAAATAGAACAGAGCATTCCACTGAGTGCCTCTGAGCCGTGGAAGCTCCAGCCCTTCCTTTCAGCGGGAGAAATCTTTGATACCGGAAGTCACAAGATGCGCTGGCCAACATCAAGTCTACGGGTTGACTGGCTGAGGCCCCTCTGGCTTTCCTCGCACTCAATACCTCCAGCTCCGAGGACTCGGCTCTGAGACAGGCACACAAGGTTCTCCCAGCCCTGGGAGCTGATTGAGCACCTCGGGACTCAGGGGGTATGGGGTCTCAGGGGGAGAGCAAACCCTTCTGGGCTACAGGATCACCAAGCGCCCGTGTAGGGACCCCCTTTTTGTCAGCTCTTGGCTGCATAAGTCCTATGTGTCCTAGTGCTCAGCAAGGTAAAGACTCAGATTAAACACCACCACCAAAAGCCTGGGGGGGATTCGAGCTGAACGACGGAGAAGACGTGCTGGTTGGCCAGTCCAGAGAGAGCACGTGGGAGAGCTTCCGGACAGTCCTTCACCGCTGGCTTTGCCACTCTTCTGTCCCGGTCCCTTCCAGACAGGTCTGGATGAAGGTCACAGGCAGGCCTGACCAGTTCAGGATGCAGACAGAGTTCTGCAGAATTCACTCACCAGTCAGGCCCACGCGGGCTGTCTGAATGGTAGATCTTGGCTGCTTACCCGGACTCGCTCCTCCAGGACCACTCTGCTAAGGGTTTGGTGTCTACCGTCAGGCTTCACCGCCACCGCCAACATCACCCTAAACCGGGTCTCTGATTAAATCTCTGTCCCGTCATGCGCGCTCAGCACTAACTATGAACATTCCTGGATTCAGGGTCTAGATTGACAGTCGCTGCAGAATCTTCAACTGAGAAGCTATTTGAAAAGAGGCAGGTGTAACCCCTAAACACAGGTCTTGCCACAGTCAGAGGGAGGGGCTTGGGGCGCGTGCCCGGCTGCTCCCGTGTGCACGTTTTTCCCCAGGGCTGAGAGGTTGGCTGCCCCCAGTATACCGGGACCCTGCGATCTCCAGAACAGCCGGGCAGCCCCTTCTAGCAGTTCAAGAAGTGCTTTGGGGTTCAAGGTCAACCCTCCATAGATGACCTTCTTTGCTTTACAGCTACCTGGTGGATCCCTGCTGGAATCCCCTCATCAAAGGGAGAGAAGGGGGTGGTCCTTGAAGGAAGGAGTCTATCAAGCCCTCTTTGGAAGTCCTCACTGCACTGAGTCTGTTCTGATGCAAAACTCACCGTTCCCTTAGATTCCTGTTATGGTTGCTATTTTCTCCTTATTTGAGTATTTTGACACATGACTTCGTTGTTCTCCCTCCTAAGACTTTCAGTAACGCACACGGTTTTTTAAATAATTAAAACTAAATGACAAATTTTAATTTCCATTGAAAATTTAGATTTCATTTAAAGTTCACTGAAAACCGAATTATATTTGCTTTAAAAAAAGATGCAGCATAGCTGTGAGACTGGAGGCCTGAAAGGCCCCATCCCTCCCTCCCACATCACCTCACCCTTCCCCAGCCCCACAAATGTAATCCTGCCTGAATACCATCCTCCTACCCCAAAGGCAGAAATCTGTGCCCGATCTTGTCTCCGGGGCTGGAGCGCACAGATCACATCACAGATCACATGGGGTGGCCACTCATGCTTCTTAATCAGAGCATCAGATGATTTAGTTGATGTGGCTGTGCTTTTGTTTTTATAAAGCTTCTCTCTGGCGAGGCGATCTCTGAGCTTATGGGCCTTTCCTTGGCTCAACTTCAATAGCTCGATTAACTTCCTGTGCTGAGGGCCCTTGAGCCAAGACCTCTTCTCATGTGAGTCACCGTCAGAGCCTGAACCTACTTCAGAGCGGAGGTTCAGGCAGGAGGGCCGATCCACAGGTGGCTTGGGTGCTGTGAAGAAAGAGCCCTGGAATGGGAGACTGAAGTCTGGCTTGAATTCTGGCTTTGCCCCTTAGTAGCTGTGTGACTTTGTACAAGTTAGTTAACGTCTCTGGGCTTCCATTTCTGCATCCGTCCAAGAGGGCTTACAAACAGGAAGCGAAGAGAGAAAGGAGGTCAGGTCAGGCTGGGACTTTCTTGTTGGGGATCTTGACTGTCCTCTGTCCTCCCAGAGCCTCAGGGGTGAGCTCTGGTGAAGGGGAGAGACTCAGCCTGTCTCTGGGAGCTCCTGCAGAAATTAGGAGAGCAAATGTATGTACTGTGCCTGGCACGTGAAGAAATGTTTTCATTGACTATAAAACAAAGATAAAATATACCATCTGTATCTACCTGCACAGACTTCTGAAAGGATCCAATTAACAATATATGTGAAAATACACCGTAGACTATAAAGCCCAGCAGGATCATCATCATCATGATTAGAATCTGTGTTTTCTCTCAGACCTTTCAAACCTTCAAAAAGTTGAAACAAAGCATGGTTGTTCAAACATCTGACCATCCTTTCCCCGGATTCACCAATTATTAACACTTGCTCACTCTCTGTATCTCTATCTGCTTGCTCTCTGTCTATTTACGGTCTGTGATTTGTCAAGCCATTTGAAAGTAAGTTACAGACATCAGACCTTACACCCAAGCAATTTAGCATATACCTCCTAAGCATGACACTATTCTCCTGCACAACTGAGTATAGTTATTACTCAAGGACTTTAATGAATATATACTAATATTAAAAATACACAGTCTATACCACATGCAGTCTATAAATTGCCCCGGTTACCCCCACAATCTCCCTTAGAGCTATTTTTGTTGTTGTTCCAAAACAGGTTCCCACATTTCATCTGGTTATTACATCTCTTTAATCCTCTGTAATCTAGAACTGAGCCATCCAATATGGAAGCCCCTGGCCATGTGGCTATTGAGTGCTTGACATGTGGCTTGAAATGTACATGGTACTAAAAACTCAACACACACACAAACTAACGCAAGCTATCTCACTGGTAATCCCGTATACTGATTGCATATTGAAGTGTTAATACATTGAATATATTAGACTAAAGATATAAAATTAAAATTATTTGTTGAACTTATTAATTAATAATTACCATTTTAAATGACTAAGATTAATTTTACCTGTTTCTTTTATTTTTAATGTGGCAATGTAAATTTTTTAAATTGCATATATGGCTCTCGTATTTCTATTGGACGGTGGTGTTCCAGAATATTCTTTCCTGCCTTATTTTTTTCTTTTGTGACAGTTTTTTCAGAATCAAAGCCCATTGTCTTGTAGAATGGCCTATAATCTGAACTTGCGTAGATTGACTAGATTCTGGTTAAATCTTTCTGACAAGAATATGACCTAAGTGGGGTCGGTACTTTACAGCGCATCACATCGTGGGGTTCGTTGTCTCTGTTGGGATTACAAAGTCTCATCACTTGGTTAAGTAGCATCTGCCAGATCTCTTCAATATAGTGGTGACTTCCCCCCTTGTAATCAATAAATAACCTCAAGGGAGATCCTTGGAGACCAAGTGACAACCTCCTCCTACAACCTTTTACCCAATGGTTTTAGCATCTAGTGATGATCTTTGACTCTATCAATTATGCATCAGTGGTTGCGAAAAACACACACATCTTAACTTTTCATTGAAACTCAATGGCTTGACTAATTTCCTGTTCGTGTCTTTTATGCTGAGACAGGATGTGAACAATTCACTGCTTTCTAAATCCCATCATGTTGCTGATTGCATAGTGTTTTGTTGCACAGACTCTGGAACACAACATAGTTTATATATGATCTTTCTTGACGATTATTTAGGTCGTTTCTTTCTTTTTCACTCTTAAAAATATTGATTGCATGAACATCCTTTTACCCTGCCCATACAGCCATTTCCTTCTTCGAGATATATTCCTAGAAGTGATATTACTGAGTATGTTTAGTTGGATTTTGACACATATAGTCAGATTGCCCTCCAGAAGTATTGCACACTTTTAAAAGTTCACACTTTTAGGGGCGCCTGGGTGGCGCAGTCGGTTAAGCATCCGACTTCAGCCAGGTCACGATCTCGCGCTCTGTGAGTTCGAGCCCCGCGTCAGGCTCTGGGCTGATGGCTCAGGGCCTGGAGCCTGTTTCCGATTCTGTGTCTCCCTCTCTCTCTGCCCCTCCCCCGTTCATGCTCTGTCTCTCTCTGTCCCAAAAATAAATAAACGTTGAAAAAAAAAATTAAAAAAAAAATAAATAAATAAAAGTTCACACTTTTAGTGAGTCACCCAGGAGCTTTCAGCTGTGAAGGAACAACAATCCCAACACAGATTAGCTTAAATAATAAAGATATTTCTTTTTCTCGCATAAACCAGTACTCCAGATGAAAAGTATAATACTATTTTTACTCGATTTCATGTTTTGGGAAGACACGGGCTATGACTGGCCAAACAAAGTTCATGTTATAGTGTGAAAGCAGTGGCTTTACATACTCAGATTCCATTCCAGAGCTGGAGACGGGTGGCTCCCTGAACACCTCTGACTCCTGCTTGGAAAGGAAGAATGGATACCCAACACTTTGTCTACACGGGGTAGCCGAGCACACTTTTCCCCACCTCCTCACCTTGGACATCGTTCAGCCTCCCAGTCTTTGCCAATCTAATAAGTGAATAAACTACCTCTCTTTCTAAAATTTCATCCACACAACAGTGATATTTCATGGGCAAGTAATATTTTATAGTGCAAGCTCTTGTCAGAAATTTGCTGGGTTCACTCTGGAACCGTCACTTATCTGCTGTGCAACACTGAGCAAGTTACTTAACCTCTCTGTTGAGGGACCTCTGGCTCCTCATACCTAAAATGGGGATAATCATAGCTATAATATATAAAATCTCAGTGTTATACAAATAACAGGTAACACCGGTTATTGTAGGATAATGGTGACATTGAAATTTCCAGTAACCCTAAAAAAAAATACTTGGGGTTTGAGGGAGCCATTTCTTCAACCTTCCCCGTGGGAAGTAATCAAATCTAAGTCATCTCCACTCTGTGACTAATAACCTTTCCAAGGGCTGTTGCATTATGCTACTGTCGCTTCTGTAATGACTAAGCCATCAAGATAGATTTATTTTCCTAATGACATATACAGCATAGGGCCAGATTCTATTAAGGCAGCCTTTGAGTCTGGACCTGGAGGGGTGATTGTATCTCTATCTTTCAAAATTGGGCTAAAGGGGGTGGTATCTATTTACATAATGGGGCCTGGGTTCCCTTCTCTGGGGACGCCTGACCCCTCCCGCTCATTCCCAACTCTTGCCAAGTGAAGCTGCTTTGGGTTCATTGTGGAGAGCTCACCATAGCCTCATTTCCCTGAGAAGGGGGGTGTCAGGCCGGGCCGGGCCTACAGGCCTCCTCAATGTCCCCCTCTAGGCATTATGCCTCCGCCTCGGGGTTAGCCACAGAGGCCAGGCAGAGCTAAATTAAGGCAGTCACCCAGAAAAAAAAAAGAAGCATCCACCATTCTGTCCACCCGTGCTTTCATTTTCAAGCAGGTCCTTTCTGACCCTGACAGCCCATAATTATGACCCTAATAAACATTTATTTAGACAACAGCACATAAATCAGTTGATGACTACTTTTGTTACTTATGAACCGCAAGGGTCAGAGGTAAAGAACCGAGTCCAATGAAACGTCTTGAAATTGAAATCATTGCTGAAACAGAACCACTGAAATTAATCTGAAATTCTTTGAGTTCTAATTATTGATGTACGGAGCCTCTTCCCAACTAAACTCCTGGCTCTTTTCTCAGCTTCTGAGAATAAAGAAAATCTGATGAGACGCTTCCCTGATCAGAAGCTCCCCTTCACCGCCAGGATAAACTCCAACCCTTTTATGATGGTGAAGACAGTTCTTCCTAGTCCACCCCCTGCTTACCCCTTATCTCTCAACACCCCTTACGTCTGCCCCCAGCGAAGCCTCAGCCCTACAGCAGCAGGGTCTGTCTGTGTCTCGGTGGGCCCAGGGGATCCCCTCACCGTGAAACACCCCCTCCCCACCCTGCCCCTTTACCCTCACCTGGCTGACTGAGTCTTCATGCTTCTGTCTCAACTAAGATGTCATTTCCTCCTAAGACGGTTCCCCCACCCCGCCAACCCCCGCATGCACGGGTGACATCCTTCTGTATTCCCACCAAAGAGCTCAGTGGGGTTCACACTGTGTTCCAATGGCCATCGACTCACCCGTCTGTCTCTCTGATCTTAAATCCTTGAGAGCAAAGACTGTATTACTTACGTTCACCACATCCCCGACACCCAGCCATAGGATCTGGGACTTTAGAAAATGCTTGATAAATTGTGATTGAATGTTATTCATGCCCGTGTGACTTTTGGTATTTTTTGCTATTTAGCACGGAGTTACCCATTCTCTTTATATACTCTCTGCTGCTTACTGAGAACAAGCAGGTGACTCACATTTTCTCCCACCCTGAGCTGACGCGTTATCATGCCATCCGGAGGGCCGCCCTCTCCCCACCCCCTCACACCGTCTGAGCCAAACCTCAACCCTACCGTGTAGGAACCTGAATGTTACTTTGAGGAATTGCCTTGTGTTGAGCAAGAAGCGTGAGTCAGTGGAAGTTTGTTTGGGACCAGTGAAGTGTGTAATTACAGCTAGGTGCCAAGATGAACATTTCCACAGGTCTGGGATGGGTTGGCAGTAAGAAAAACACGAGAGCGAGAAAGATTGGTTAGGGAACCAGACAATAATCAATGCAAATCAGGCTATTAGGGCTAGATATGGAGAGGAAGGGCCAGATTTGAACTGAGGGGTGGGGCTTGGTGGTTCATTAGATATAGGGGCAAAAGAGAAAAGAGGCTCAAAGTTGACCTCAGAGTCTGGAGTCTAGAACATGGGAAGGCAGGTGATACCACTAAGAGAAATAGGAATCATTAGAGGGGTTGTGCTGTTGTTGCAAAAACAGGAGAAGTGTGCTAATAGAGTATGCAAGTTAAAACGCTCAATCAGGGGCGCCTGGGTGGCGCAGTCGGTTAAGCGTCCGACTTCAGCCAGGTCACGATCTCGCGGTCCGTGAGTTCGAGCCCTGCGTCAGGCTCTGGGCTGATGGCTCGGAGCCTGGAGCCTGTTTCCGATTCTGTGTCTCCCTCTCTCTCTGCCCCTCCCCCGTTCATGCTCTGTCTCTCTCTGTCCCAAAATAAATAAACGTTGAAAAAAAAAATTAAAAAAAAAACGCTCAATCATTCGAATAAAAGTTACAGAGAACACAGATCACGTGATTACCATGTGCCAATCACTTTGCAAAACCAACTTCTTTAATGCTTTTTACAACACCATGAGGTGCATTCAATTCTCCCCATTGTATAGATAAGGAAGCTGAAGCTCAAGTCACTAGTCCACATTCACACAGCTGTTCTGCGGGGCAGGGGTGGGATTCATCCTGGTGTGAATCCAGTACGTGGCAACTGAGGTCTGAGAGAGGGCTGTGACCTCTCTGAGACCTCAGGGCGCTACACATCAGGATGCTGATCATACACTGGGATGGGACGAGGTTATCCAGGGAGATGACCTTCAGAGGGAAGGGTTGAGAACCGAGAATGGACATGGGAGACTGAGAGTGGACAGGCAGAAGGAAGAAGAGGAGCCAGAGGTAGAGACTAAGCAGGAGCCACCGAGGAGAGGACTGGATAGAAGAAAGCACCACAGAATCAGGTGGAAACATGTTCTAGAAGAGAATGACGATGGTGCCAAGTGCTGGATAGGGAGGTCAAGAAAGGAAAGTACTTTAAGGCCACGAGATGGTTTATTAATTGTTGGTTGGTCGGGTGAATAATCGGTATGTTTTCCTGAGTGTTTCAGGGCATCCACAGTGCATAAAGCAGAGAAATGTCAAGGAACAGCATGCACAGAATTGTACATAGGACCAGCCCAGAAAGGTAGAGGGAAATTTGTGCGGTGGCTTCCATGCTTCGAAGATGCAAAGCTGTGACATGGCAGGTATTATCATTAGGTTGCTTGAAACCCACAGGGTATCTCTCCAGCATAGATAAAGCCTCAGGATCACTCTGTGTCAGCAAATTGGTGTTTAGGTTGAACACATAATCTGAGACGGCCTTGACTCCAGTGTTCCTGGGGCCTCTGAGATCATTTGCCAAAGATCCAGATCTTATTTCAAGGTCTTCTTTCAGGCTCCGTCACTGGATGGCATGGGATACGGCCATTTCCAGAATTAGTTACAACTATTGTTCATCTGGAACTATTCAAGTAATACTTTATACACGTTGACAGAACTTACACACTAAGATCATTCCCTTCAACTTTGCTAGCTGCTAAGTAATCTTTCAGCTTGCTCTGCAGAGTTTTGAAACTCAGGGAATTTAAGACGATCTCTGCTAACACTGGCCCCTTTGGAAGAGGAGAAGTTTCTTTCCTTTTCCTCGGTTAAATAATAAATGAACTGACATCCAAGTTACTATGACTGAACTCCCATTAGGGGCTCAATGGCTTCAGGGCGTGTGTGCAGGAGACGATGGATAGGGCATATCGGTGGTCTTGAGGCATTGTAGGATGTTAAGACTAAAGGAACATCAAAAACCATTCTGCTCAAGCCCTTGTTTTGCATATGTGGCCCAGAAATGTGAAAGGTTTGTTCAAGCCTTGGAGCTAGTGATTAAGGGTACCAAGACTGGAGATTTAGTCTCTTAGCTCTAAATCCAGCTCTCTTTCCACCACGCTCCTCAAGAAACAACTCATTGGCCCATGGATGATCTAGCATTCTAGCATGTTAGCATCTGATAACTTTTGCTGTCTCTAGAAGTGTACGTTGTGCCTTAGGCAAGAGAGCAGGGAAGGAGCCTGGTAGACTAGCTCCTCAAAACATGTTGAGCAGATAGCCAAGGAATTTCTTAAAAGGTGACATAAGCTTTCTGGAAGGACTGCCCATGCTTTGGAGTATTCACTCTTGGGTTTTGGGGGGTTCCTACCCCCCCCCCAGTTTTATTGAGATATAATGGATACCAATCTCGGTTTTAGAAATGGCTTCATCCTATCTAGTTGGTGACATTGGGCAAATTTCCTATTGCTGCTGTAATAAATTGCCACAAACCTAGCGGCTTAAAATAACACAGATTTATTCTATTACAGTTTTAGAAAAGTCCATTTCTTTCTTTTCCTTCCTTCCTTCCTTCCTTCCTTCCTTCCTTCCTTCCTTCCTTTCTTTTGAAAGAGACAGCACAAGTAGCGGGGAGGGGCAGAAGGGGAGGGAGAAAGAGAATCCTAAGCAAGCTCCATGCCCAGCTTGGAGGCCAACGTGGGACTCCATCTCACAACTGTGAGATCATGACCTGAGCGGGAATCAAGAATCAGAAGCTCGACTCACAAGTCACCCAGGAGCCCCAAGAACAAGTCCGAAATGAGTCTTGCAGATTAAAAACAAGTGTTGGCAGGTGGGTTCCTTCAGGCGACTCTGGAGAGGAACCCATTTTCTTGTTTGTTTGGTTTTTTTCCAGCTTCTAGAAGCTGCCCACATTCCATGGCCCCTTCCTGCCACAGCTCCAACCTCCGGCTTCTACATCTCCCACTATTGGCTTTAACCTTCTTGCTTCCTCTCAGAGGGGATTACATGTGATTTCATTGGGCCCACCCAGATAGCTCAAGATAATCTCCCCATCTCAAGATTTTTTGCTTAATCACATCAGCAAAGGCTCTTCTGCAATATAAGGTAACATATTCACAGGTTCTGGGGATTAGGATGTGGCCATCTTTGGGGGCCAGTATTCTGTCTTCCCTAAACTCTATTAGGCTGAAAGATAATTCTGGAAATAATAATTTTTCTTTTTTTAGATATAATTTTTTGTTTTCTGTTTTTTTTTTTTTTCTTGAGAGTGAAAGAGAGAGAACAGAAGCCAGGGAGGGGCAGAGAGAGAGGGAGAAAGAATCCCAAGCAGCCCCATGTCATCAGCACAGAGCCCAACACTGGGCTCGGACCCATGAACATTGAGATCATGATTGAGCCAAAACCAAGAATAGGACACTCCACGACTGACTCCAGGCATCCCTGGAGATAATAATTTCCATCAAATAGTGCTTAGAAATCACTTCCTCCAAGAAGACATCCAACACTGGTTTAGGGTCTCCTCCTATGTGTTCCCAGAGCAACCTAGGCTCACCACTTTGCTCTTATAATACTGTATTATAATATTGATCTTGATTATATCTTCCACCCTAGACTATACAATTCTGGAGAGCCGGGACTGGGCCCAATTTATTTTTTGTATCTTTTGTCTTCAATGCAGTGTCTGGCACATGGGAGTTGCTCAATAAATATTTGTTGTCATGAGGATTAAATGAGACCATACAAAAGACCCAGTGGTATCTGCTTCAAGTTGATGTTCACATTATGATGGATGATTTTGTTAACACCCGTTATACCCAAGAAAGTGGGAGAATTTCTATGGCTGACAAGTAAAATGTCTCCATTCCTAGTAGGAAAATATAAGATTGCATACCTTGTAGCTTAGAGAAAAAGACCCTCGGGGGCAATTAGAGCCAATGTCATGGTTCGCCTTTTCTGTTTTTATTATAATTTTCTTTTGCCCAGAACCCACCACACATTTGCTGTAGAATGAGTGCTGGCTAACTTCCAGAGGCCAACTGGGACATGAGCAGGCAAAAAGGAAGAGCCCCATTAACTGTAGTTCTTTACCCCCAATGGGGAGAACAGAAATGCAACCGGGGCCTATCTCTTCCCCCCTCAATGGGCCACCGTTGTTTTCCTCTGCTAATGTTTATGCCTGGTACAGTGTAGGGGCAAGAAGGCGGGCAGCGGGCCCAGTAGTTCTGGGCAGTCTCGTGGCACAGGATTCACTGTATTCTTGGAGTTGCTCCTCTGCCTTATGTAAGTCATTCCTCCGTCAATTTCTGTATCTGTAAAAACACATGACTCACCTCACAGAGGCCAAGAAACTCAAAGACTTTGTGTTCTTGTCATTAAAGGGGAAAAGTTAAATCAAAAAGGCTGCCATAGCCATACCTATCAGACCATTATTAGACCAAAGCTAAAGTCAAGACCAAAGCAAGCTTTGATTTCATTTCAAAGCACGGAGCGGGGGACCGAGCGCCAGAACTTTAAAGGTGCATGCTTTAAAGTGAGGCTGCCCACCTCTATGACTTGGATTCAGATTCAAACATGTCCTGCCATAGGGACCCTGACTCCCCTACAAGTACATACGGTAGGACTTGAACCTGCAACCTTGCCTCTCAATCCCCACGATTGAGCCAAGCGGTAGCATATACCGATCGTGCTGACAGCCAGAGCGGGATTGGTACACCGACCATTTTGCTGACAAAATGGGGTCACGTGGTCTGGAGAAGAAACTTTTTGATGATTTGTGAATGTATTTCCATGAAAAGGATAACAAAGTATAACAAAACAAATATATATACATTTTTTCAAGTTTATTTACTTATTTTGAGAGAGAGAGAGAGAGAGAGAGAGAGAGAGAGAGAGAGAAAGCGGGGGAGGGGCAGAGAGAGAGAGAGAGGGAGAGAGAGAATCCCAAGCAGGCTCAACGCTGTCAGTGAAGAGTCCCACGTGGGGCTGGAACTCATGAACCGTGACATCATGACTTAAGCTGAAATCAAGAGTCGGATGCTTAACCAACTCAGCCACCCAAAACAAATATTAAACAGAACAAATATTAAACCAAACTTAGTTTTGCATTCAACAAGACTCTCTTTAAGAACAAATAATCAGGCTGCCATGAATGAAGACTGCTGTGTTTCGTTTATTTTTAAATCTCTGTCTTTAAAGTATCCTTAAAATAGTTTGGACTTGAATACATGTTGACTGATTAATTCAGTATTCAAAATTGAGTATTCAATCAAACACTAGTTCTATTGTCTTTGCAGGGATGAAAGGGACTAGAAGACATAGTCTTTGCCATCCGTGGAGGCAAGAGAGCAAACAAATTAAAAAAGCAAAGGGACATTGTACGAGTGAAAACAAATTTGCATCCACATAAAACTTGTGCACTCTGGTAACATGAATCATTCATTTACTCTCTCATTTTTATCTCCCGACAAACATTTTGTAAGTACCTTCCTTCTATGAGACAACAAGGGAGCAGGCCATGTTAGCCTGAATTATGTTCAGAGTTCTTGAGTCTTCTCGGGCTTATGAAGCAATAAATGGACAATGACGTGGACATTGGGTATGGCAAGTGTTGCTTTAGGGAAGCAAAGGAGACCACAGAGACCGAGGAGGACACTCACCCAGCCTGGGGGTGACAAAGGGTCAATTTCAACCACCAAAGAACACCTGCGTTTAGTCACAATAGTTTCAAATATGAAGAGCAGAGGAGGGGGGTGGGGCAGCACAGTATTCTGGAAAAGGAACTTGCCCGAGGCCTCGAGGACCTCGATAGTCACCAGGCAGGAAGTTTGATGGAAGGTTCAGATTCAGAGATTTAGGACAAAATTAATAATCATAACAAAGGCATTTTGTTACTCTGGAGAAAGGCAGTCTTGCTGTCATCAGTATCACCATAGCCTCTGCTCAGAGGAATAGAATTCTTCTTCAGTGCCTCCCTTACTTTTGTGGATTCCTGAAACCATGGCCAACCAGCTCCCTCCCAATTGCTCAAGCGCTCCCGTGTTGCCCCTTCTATCCCAGGTAGGGTTCCCAAGAAGCAGGGGGCTTCTTGGGCAAGTGATTCATCGTGGAAGTATTCTTAGGAGAAGGGCAGTGGGGGGAGACAGATAGGACAAGCGGAAACCCAACCAGGGATGGGTCTTGACTGGAGGCTGGCTTCAAGCTCACCCCTCCAGGCAGCTCTGGAAACTGGAACTGCACCATAGAGTGAGTCCCCCTTGGTGCGATGGGGCTGAGCCTTTGCATCTCAGGCCAGACAGCATGGTGAGGGTGACAGAGCCCCGGGGAAGCCTGGGCAAGGCATGGCTAGCATCTACTATGGGGGGACACTACTAACCGCTGAGTTGAATCTTCAACAGGAGTATGTGATTCTGGAGTCGTGGTTATGGAAACCAGCCTGCACCAGATGTTTCTGGAAAGCTTGTTAAAAACAGATTGCTGGGCCCCACCTCCCAGAATTTCTGATTCAACCGGTGAGGTGTGAGGCCTGAAAATATGCATTTTTAACATGTTCCCAGATGATGTTGATGCCCCCTGGTTGGGGCCTACACTATGAGAAGAACGGGTTTAGAGTCCCAGGAGCGGGTTGGGGCAGATGTAGAATTGGGGGCATTCTTTGGGTATGTCCTACAACATTTTTAAGAGGGATTTTTGGTATTTTAGTTTACTACTAATGGGTGAAATGTTTTTTCTCTCTCTCTCTTTTTTTTTTTTTTTTGCCTTATTGTGAGACTTATTTGGAAAGAGTATCTAAGTTTCCATAGCTCTCCATTACTGTCAAAAGAGAGTAAGAAATTTTGTGTTTACTTTTCTTGAGAATATATACTTGACATGTAATATTATGTTAGTTTCAGGTGTATAACACAATGGTGCAATATTTGAATATATTACAAAATGATCACCACAATAGGTGTAGTCAGCATCTATTCTCACACAGTTACAAATTCTGTTTTCTTGTGATGAGAACTCCTCAGATCTGTTCTCTTAGCAACTTTCAAATGTACAATATGGTCTTATTAACTATAGCTACCATGCTATACATTATATCCCCATGACTTATTTATTTCATAACTGGACATTTGTACCTTTATTTTTTTAATGTTTTTAATTTTGAGAGAGAGAGCATGCACGTGAGGGTGCTAGCAGAGGAGGGGCAGAGAGAAGGGGGACAGAGGATCCCAAGCAGGCTCCGTGCTGACAGCACAGAGGTGGGTGTGGGGCTCAAACTCATGAACTGTGAGATCATGACCTGAGCCAAAGTCCCTCACTTAACCAACTGAGCCACCCAGGCGCCCCTGGGAATTTGTACCTTTAGACCACCTTCACCCACTTTATCTGTTCCCCACCCCTGGCCTTTGGCAACCACCTATTTGTCTCTATATCAAAGAATTTGTTTTTTGTTTTGTCAGGTTTTTTATTTTTCAGATTCTACATGTAAGTAAGATCGTATTGAATTTGCCTTTCTCCATCTGACTTGTTTCACTTAGCATGATGCCCTCAAGGATCATATATGCAGGAAATAGCAGGATTTCCTTCTTTTTAACGGCTGAATAATACTTCATTGTGTGTAATATATGTAACAATATATATTCCATTATGATATATATGATATATGATATGATAGATAGACATGTAGGTTGTTTACATGTCTTAGTTATTGTAAATAATGCTGCAGTAAACATAAGGGTGCAAATGTTGTTTTTGAGTTGGTGGTTTCATTTTATTGAGATAAGTATCCAGAAGTGGGATTGCTGGATCATATGGTAATTCTATTTTTAATTTTTGGAGGAGCCTCCATATTGTTTGCCATAGTGGCTGCACCAATTTATCTCCCACCAACAGGGCACAGGGGTTGGCTTTCTCCACATCCTTGCCAACCCTTGTGATTTCTCATCTTCTTGATAACAGACATTCTAACAGGTGTGAGGTGATGTCTCGTTGTGGTTTTGACTTGCATTTCCCTGAAAATTAAACCTATTGGCCATCTGTATGTCTTCTTTGAGAAACTGTCTACTCAGTTCTTCTGCCCATTTTTAATCAGATTTTTTAAATTGAATTGTATGAGTTCTTTATATATTTGAGATATTTAACCCCTTATCAGATATACGATTTGCAGATATCTTCTCCCATTCTGTAGGTTATGTCTTCATTTTGTTGACGGTCCCTTTGCTGTGTGGTTAGTTTGATGGGGTCCCCCTTGTTTCCGTTTGTTTTTTTGCCTTTGCTTTCAAAGTCATATCCAAAAACTCATCTCCAAACGGATGTCACGGAACTTACCACCTATGTTTTTTTTTCTACAAGTGTTATGGTTTCCGATCTTACAGTTAAGTCTTTACTCCATTTTAAGTTAGTTTTGTGTGTGGTAGTAAGACAGTGGTTCAGTTTCATTCTTTTGCACGTGGCTGTGCAGTTTTCCCAGCGCAATGTATTGAAGAGACCGTCCTTTCCACGGTGTATAATCTTGCCTCCTGTGTCATAAATTAACTGATCATATATGTGTGGGTTTATGTGTTGGGTCTATTCCATTCCATTGATCTGTGGGTCTGTTTGGATTACTGTAGCTTTGTAATATAGTTTGAACTCATGACTATGATGGCTCCAGCTTCGTTCTTCTTTCTCAAGATTGCTTTGACTGTTTGGGGTCTTTTGTGGTTTTATGGAAGTTTTTTTGTTCTATTTCTGTGAAAAAAAAAATGCTATTGGAATTGTGATAGGGCTTGCTTTGGGTAGTACGGACATTTTAACGATACAAATTCTTCCAATCCTTGAGCATGAAACACCTTTTCATTTATTTGCGTCTTCTTCAATTTCTTTCATCAGTGACTTGGTTTTCAGGGTACAGGTCTTTCGCCTCCTTGGTTAAATTTATTCCTAGGTGTTTTATTCTTTTTGGCGCAATTGTAAACGGGATTGTTTTCTTAATTCCTCTTTCTGATGCTTCATTATTAGTGTAAGAAACACAACTTATTTTTGTATATTGATTTTGTATCCTGCAACTTTACTGAATTTGTTTTTAGGTCTAACAGGTGTTGGGGTTTTTTTTTTGGTGGCATCTTTAGCGTTTTTTAAAAATATATAATATGATGTCATCTGCAAATAGAGACAGTTTCACTTCTTCCTCTCTGCTTCGGATGCCTTTTTTTGTTTTTCTTGCTTAATTGCTCTGGCTAGGACTTCCAATACTATGTTGAATTAAAGGGTCAAGAGTAGTCATCCTTGTCCCATGCCTGATCTTAGAGTAGAGTTTCAGATAAATTATATTTTCATGCAATATTTTCAAAAACTCGAATCGACAAACTATGGCCAATAGGCAGCCACCTGTTTGTTTGTTTGTTTGTTTGTTTGTTTGTACATAAAGTTTTAACTTCCAATTTTAAGTGGAATTCTTGGTTACACTCTTATAGCAGCAAGCCTATAAAAGAGTTCTAGAATATTTCCATTACTTCACTGATACACCAATAAGATGTTCATGTTCCTAGGATTATGTATTTTTTCTTTGAATGCCCCATTCAGGTCATCATTATCCAACTTTGGAAAGAAATTCAGAAAATGTGACACTATACCAAATTTACAGAAAAAGCCTTCCCTAAGATGACTAACGGGTAAAGTGAATCTTGGATCTGTTCTCTAAAGTTACATAAGGAAACGACATAAAATAAAGCTATATAATCACATTCTTTTAGCAGAGAAGTGTTTTATAATATATTATTCACCTTAGGAATTGCAAAGGGACGGGGCGCCTGGGTGGCGCAGTCGGTTAAGCGGCCGACTTCAGCCAGGTCACGATCTCGCGGTCCGTGAGTTCGAGCCCCGCATCAGGCTCTGGGCTGATGGCTCAGAGCCTGGAGCCTGTTTCTGATTCTGTGTCTCCCTCTCTCTCTGCCCCTCCCCCATTCATGCTCTGTCTTTCTCTGTCCCAAAAATAAATAAAAAAAAAAAAACGTTGAAGAAAAAAAAAAAAAAAAGAAAAGGAATTGCAAAGGGAAGTGAGTAAGACCCTCACGGCTTTCCTTGTCCCATAGATGCTGGATTCAATCATGGAGTGTTCACAACACATGTGGGAGTGCCACTGTTATTCGCATGATTTGCACTCTCCTCCCTACTATGCTTATTCTAAAACAAGAGATATTTATAGAAATTGTGTGCACATCAAAATGGTGGCATCCTGCCGTACTCAGCAACATTTATTTGGTTTTGAACGTTATTTAACGTATTTAACAGAAAAAACAAATTTTCTTAAAAAAATCTTTTTAATGTTTATTTATTTTTGAGAGAGAGAGAGAGAGAGAGAGAGAGAGAGAGAGAGACAGAATCCGAAACAGGCTCCAGGCTCCGAGCTGTCAGCACAGAGCCCGATGCGGGGCTCGAACCCATGAACTGTGAGAGCATGACCTCAGCTGAAGTCGGATGCGTAACCCCTGAGCCACCCAGGCGCCCCAAAACAGATTTTCTTTATAAAGCTAACTGGAGGGGCGCCTGGGTGGCTCAGTGAGTGCTTTTGTGAGGAGTAAAGCTATCAATACAAGCAGAGCGCTTGGAATATACACAGCACAGAGCAAGGGCTCAGTAAGTCACAGCTATTATTAGCTATTAGAGATTGGCCACCCAAGCCTGGGGGACGCAATGGGAATGAGATTAACAAGCATGAAAGAGTAAATAACTAGCGGGGGGGGGGGGAGGG
Source organism: Felis catus (assembly GCF_018350175.1). Lineage (NCBI taxonomy): Eukaryota > Metazoa > Chordata > Mammalia > Carnivora > Felidae > Felis > Felis catus. Next base: position 12,916,254 of record NC_058378.1, read on the forward strand.
GGGTGGTGGTTAACTGCATCTATTTTTCTCTCATTCCAGCTGAGAGCCAATGTGGGGGTTTCCCTGGGATCCACATTGGGCCCCGTTGCCCACTGCATTCCACACAGCCTCGGGGGTGGGGGTGATAACTCCCAAACCTAGAGCTCCAGCCCTGATCTCTGGGCCCATGCCTCCTGGGTTCCCGCAAGCACCTCGGATTCAGCGTATCCCAGACCTCAGGTGTCACCTCACTCCCTCCCACTCGCCAAACCTGCTTCCCAGGTGTTCTCTTGGTTGATGGAATTCTGTCATAACCTCGTCTGCCAAGCTATCGACTCTCCTCTTTTCTTTTTTTTTTTTTTTTAATTTTTTTTTTTTCAACGTTTATTTATTTTTGGGACAGAGAGAGACATAGCATGAACGGGGGAGGGGCAGAGAGAGAGGGAGATACAGAATCGGAAACAGGCTCCAGGCTCTGAGCCATCAGCCCAGAGCCCGACGCGGGGTTCGAACTCCCGGACCGCGAGATCGTGACCTGGCTGAAGTCGGCCGCTTAACCGACTGTGCCACCCAGGCGCCCCAACTCGACTCTCCTCTTTTCTCAGCAACCTCCCGGCCAAACTGTCCCACATTTAATCAGTAACCAAGTCTTACTGGTTCTACGTCGTAAAGGTTCTCGAAACTGTCCCCGACTCTCTTTCTCTCTCACTGTTACCTCTGCCCCTGGTCAGGTCCTTATCGTATTTTATCTGGTCTCCCCGCCTCCAAATGTGTCCTTCTCAAAAAATCTGCCACCTCCCCACCCCCCACCCACCCCCATTAAAACTCCCAGTGATCTCTTCTGACTTAAAAATCCAAGCTTCCAGTGCCCTCCTTGGTCAGCCTCTGCCCGTCTCTCGGCCATATTTTGTCGGCATCTTCTGACTTGCACTTTATTTTCTAAACTGCTGACTGTTTCCCTGCCCGCAAAATGTTGCTTTTCAGTTCCATATCTGGGCTCAGGCAGTTCCTGTGCTTATAATGTTTTCCTCCGCTTTATGTGGCTCAGATCAGATGACATGTCCTCCAGGAAACCCTCTTGGATCTTCCTTTCTCCCAGACGAGGTTAGACATCCTGTCCCTATGATACTGTCTTTGTCTTGGAAACAAGTCACTGCATTTGCTACATAGTACGATTATGTGCTTCCCTCCCTAGACTATGAGCTCCTTGAAGTTAGGAAATGCTGTGTCTTACCCATCTTTGTATCCTGAGTGCTTACCACAATGCCTGGCACTTAATAAATACATGCTGAATGAATGTCTCATTCACCCAGTGTTTAGTGAGTATCTACTAGTGAGGCTAGCCCTCAGAACACACAGCAATGGAATAAAAAGGCCTTGTCTCTGTTCTCGCTGAGCTTACTGAGGGGTGGAGAGACAGAAAATACCAACGTGAACAAAGAAATCTATAATTACATATAGTAATAAGAACTGCGGAGGAAGAAACAGGATGCCGTGAGAGAAAATAGCAAGGAGGGAGGGAAGGGCTCTCTAAGGATGTGGTTTTCGAGCTGAAGTCGGCAAAGACAGGAAGGAGCAGGAGCAAACAGGCCCTGGGGACTGACCTGTACAAGGCGCTGAAAGAGAACAGAACAGCCTCGAAAAGGTGGGCGAGGGAAAGCGAGGCCTGACAACATTTGCTGAGGAGGCAGGCGGACACAGAAGAGGTGCTCAGCTGGGATGGATGAAGGAGTTCAGACTGGGTTCCATGTACGGTGCTCAAGGAAAAGTTGGAAGACAGTGGGTAATGCAGTGGTGGAATGGGGTTTACATTCACAGGAGAACATCCAGGCTGCTGGGTGGAGATGAGACCAGACAGGAGTTTGGGGAAAAGAAGGGAGAACAGTCAGAGGTTAAGCCATTGAACGGTTCTCTTTAGGAAATGTTATCATTCACCCCATTTTAGAACTTGGGAAGAGCTTGGAGCTGGAAGACAGACCCAAGTCTGTTCTATCCCAGAGTCAGAGCTTAGACCCCCCTACTGTGGACCCTTGTGCTTGGTTACACCTAACTTCCTGACTGGTGAAGATTAAAAAGAGTGATAGCATCCGCTTTTAGCAAAGCGTCGGAGAAAAGGGGCGTTCACACCCACTGCAGATGGGAATGGAAACTGGTGCCGTCTTTCTAGAAGAAAATCTGTGCCTTAAAGATGTGTGTGCTCCTAGGGTCCCCCATTTCGGTTTTAGGAATCCTTAAAAGACAAACCAGCTACCGAACGGAGATGTCTGAACAAGTCGTGTTTATCAGTATTTGTGACAGCAAAACACGGCATTGATAAAACAAACTCCGGTATGATGCAGTTAATAACCGATAATTTACTGACTCAGAAAGACTACAGTATATTGCCCAGTGAGAAAATTGGGTCACCAAAGGATGATTCTGTTTTTTGTAGCATATGTTAGTATATAGAGAAAAAAAATTCCGGAAGGATCTACATCCAAATGTTAAAAGTGGCTACTGTCAGGGAGGAAAAGGTTTTCCTTCTACTCTTTTAGGTTCTGTGGCTGGTCTAACTATAAAAATGATACAAAGCAGATAGCTGGAGAAAAACACGTTTAATTATGTATGTACGAGAACCCCACCAAGGCAATAAAAATCATGGGCAAGTCAGGCAATTGAGGCTTAAATAACATCCTGAGCCAAGGAATGGGGTAGCGGCCTGGAACCCTGGAAGTGGGGAGGGTAGCTCACAGGACAATAAAGATAGATGTTCAAGGGGCACCTGGGTGGCTCAGTCCGTTGAGCGTCCGACTATAGCTCAGGTCATGATCTCATGGTTCGTGAGTTCGAGCCCCCACATCGGGCTCTGTGCTGACAGCTCAGAGCCTGGAGCCTGCTTCGGATTCTCCCTCTCTCTCTGCCCCTCCCCCACTCACACTCTGTCTCTCTCTCAAAAATAAACATTAAAAAAAAATTTTTTTTAAAGATAGATGTTTGGTAATCAGATGTTTGCCCTGCTCTATAGACAGGTCTTTCAGATAAAAAGTTGTCACTGATAACAGCTCTCTTTCTGGGCCAGACCACCTATCTAAATTCCTTTGGGTAGTTTAGAGAGAGGTAAGAGTGTTTCTTGAGTCCACTGGCTCTTCATTGCCATCAGTTCAAAATAATCCACATGCCCACGTGGTACATCTTGAAGCATTTTTTTTCTGAACCCCTTCACTAACTCTGGAAGATAATCTGAAGATTTTTGTTAGTTGCTTTTTTCTAATTTTTCTAAAATTTTCTAAATTTTCTAATTTTTCTAATTTTTCTAAATCAAAACTTTTAACTCTTTATTAACATAGAGCATATGTACAGAACAGGGCACACACACATCCTATGCTCGCAATGTGATGAGTTCACAAACTGAACACACGCATGTAAACAACGCACAGAACAAGAGAAAAACAGTCTCAGCTTCCTGGAAGCTGCTCTGTAAAATCTTATACAACCTACCTTATTGTGTCCGGCTTCTTTCACTCAACATGATTTTGTGCAATTCTTCCATGTGGTTGCCCGGAGTTGTAGCAAATTAATGACATTAATTGTTTAAAAAGTTAGAATGTTCACACCTTGTCTGTTATAAATTTGAATCCTTAGAATGATCATCATTCCCGTGTTTGTCAGCTTACAAAGCACTTTCCACGGACACCAGCTCTGCACATTATTATCATCCTCACTTGATGGGCAAAAGGTGAGGGGGGCAGAGGGTAATTCAGCCCTGCTCAAGTTCACACACAAAGCTAGTAGGTGGCCAAACCAAGGCAGCTTCAGATCTAAATCCATGCCCTTTCGGCCCCGCCTCATGAGATTGAGAGCCAAGGTCCCAGGGGATTCAACGAAAGGACTATCTTGCTCACCATTAGGCTCTTTAAACGTCAGACGGTTACCAGGCAAAGCTGTTTAAACTCCTTTTCTGAAAACCATTTAGAATAGAAGACGCAGACCCTTCTCATTCAGAAGACGAACGTCCCATAAATATTCAACCAGTTTCGACATTGGTCATCTTTGGCGAGAACTTTTTTTTTTTCAACGTTTTTTAATTTATTTTTGGGACAGAGAGAGACAGAGCATGAACGGGGGAGGGGCAGAGAGAGAGGGAGACACAGAATCGGAAACAGGCTCCAGGCTCTGAGCCATCAGCCCAGAGCCCGACGCGGGGCTCGAACTCACGGACCACGAGATCGTGACCTGGCTGAAGTCGGACGCTTAACCGACTGCGCCACCCAGGTGCCCCGAGAAGTAGAACTCTTGTATATGATCACTGAGAGGCTGCAATCGATATTATTCATAATGTCAGAGAGAAAAGTGGACATACACAAATATGAAACCCACAGGACAAGTTTACAGAGGCACATATTACATATCGAGAAGTGTGGCCATCACAGATTTTTAGCCAAAGAAAGTTCGGGGGCGCCTGGGTGGCGCAGTCGGTTAAGCGTCCGACTTCAGCCAGGTCACGATCTCGCGGTCCGTGAGTTCGAGCCCCGCGTCGGGCTCTGGGCTGATGGCTCGGAGCCTGGAGCCTGTTTCCGATTCTGTGTCTCCCTCTCTCTCTGCCCCTCCCCCGTTCATGCTCTGTCTCTCTCTGTCCCAAAAATAAATAAACGTTGAAAAAAAAAATTAAAAAAAAAAAAAAAAGAGTTCTACTTCTCATTCACAGATGGGAAAACTGAGGCCCACCGTCAAATAGCTGGTTTAGCAGGACTGGGGCGGGCCTCAGGACTCTGGCTTCCGGTTCACAGCAATCTTGCCCACACATCACTGCATAAGACGTGAAACTTTTTTTTTTTTCCTACCGGGAAACATAAGCAGTCACGGTCGTGGTTATTCATAAAACTGTGGGTGTTGTTACTTTTTGCCCCCCAACAGAGTAGAACCACATGACTTAGCTTTATGTATCACAAAATCCTATTTCACTATAAGATCTAGGGTGATTCCCCCATTCAACACTGTGCTTCTAGGTGTCCGTATTACATAACACATTTCACAATGCAGTACACTGCTCAGAGAGTTCAAAAGAAATGAGGTGAATTAGCAGAGAAAACAAGAACACATCACCTGAAATATTGACTTACGCACTCACACAGGTGTCCTTGCTTTATAGGTTAGCGCTGTCAGCTATTAAGAGCTGAAGTGTAATAAAAGAAAGATTCAGTTCCCATCCCTACTTCCCTTCTCGTGGATATCATGTTTTTTTGTGTTAATTTGATTAAAAAAAAAAAAAAGCAAACATTTCACGTCTGCAGCCTTTCTACCTCCGAGTCGAGCATTGGATACAATGCACATGGAAGAATTTAGGACACTATTTCCTTAGGAAGTGAATTCTTCATTCCCCTGGATGCCTTTTGGGAATCTAAAAACTGCAGGGACTGTTTTTCCTGACACAAGACCAGTATCTACAGGTCAAAGAACAATTGATAAGCCTATTTATCTTCCCAGAGACTTTGGCTGGTGCTTGCTGTCTTAAATTTTCCCAGTCAGCCCTACACAGCCTTGCCAACCCCCGGGCCTTCCCGCCTGTCCTCCCTGGCGGGTTTTCTCTGTCTCCTCTTTGAGAGCCTCTGTGAATCTCTACCTTCACAGTTACCATTTTGTAAATAGACATGGGGCAGTGGGGGTATCTTTAAATAAACAGATGAATAAGGTCCCGGAACTGTCACCCCTTCTAATGACCTTTAGACGTGAGGGAAATACCTCAGCCTCAGAAGCCAAGAAGCGGGCCCTCAGAGATCTGGGGTGGTCCCCGTCTCAGTGCAGGGACTGTGGGGTAGGGTGGTGGTCTAGGGGCACAGCTCAGGTGCTGAATAAATACAGAGACTTCCGGGCACGTGGCATGAATACTGAGTCTACTACAGAAAATGGTGGAGCCCCAGAACTCTTGCCTGCTGACCTAGACTGTGGTGGAAAGTGACTACTCATTTATCCTCAAGCCCGGGGAAATTCAGTGCACAGTGTTCAAACGAGGGTTGAGTGAAAGGGGCTACAGGGAGGGAGTAGCGGTGACCTACAGGTGACCTCCTTGACAAGGCCAATAGTAGGACCAATAGTGGGCTGGGTGGCTGGTTAGGGAGAAAGGGGGTTCATTAAGGACAGGGGTTCCTGGAAGTGCTGGTACCTGAAGGAGGGGCAGTCTAGGAAGAACCTCACTCCTGGCATCCCGCTGGAGTCCAAAGGCTTTAGAATTCTTCCTCTTTTTTCTTTTTTTTTTAAGGTGTTGCTCTTTATACAAAGTGCAGAAATAAACCCATGCTTTTATGGTGAATTAATCTATAACAAATGAGGTGAGACTATGCGACTGGGAAAAGACAGTCTCTTCAACAAATACTGTGGGAAAACAAGACGACTACATGCAAAAGAATGAAATCGGACCACTTTCTTACACCATACACAAAAATGAAGTCAAAATGGATTGAAGACCTAAATGTGAGACCTGACAAATACCTTAGAAGAAAACATAGGCTGTAATTTCTTTGACATTGGCCATAGGAACATTTTTTCTAGCTATATCTCTTCTGGAAAGGGAAATAAAAGCAAACTTAACTACTGGGACTACACCAAAATAAAAAGCTTTTGTTCAATGAAGGAAACCATTAACAAAACAAAAAGGCAGCCTCCTGAATGGGAGAAGATATTTGCAAATGATGTATCTGATAAGGGGCTAATATCCAAAATATATAAAGAACTTACATAACTTAACACCAAACCCCCCCAAATAACCCAATTAAAAAACAGGCAAAGGATCTGAACGAACATTTTTTCCAAAGAAGACATCCAGATGGCCAACAGACACACGAAAAGACGCTCAACATCGTTAATCATCAGGGAAATGCAAATTAAAACCACAAGGAGATACCACTTTACACCTGTCAGAATTACTAAAATCAAAAGGACAAGAAATAACAAGTGTTGGCAAGGATGAAGAGAGAAAGGAACCCTTATGCACTGTTGGCGGGAATGCAAATTGGTACAGCCACTGTGGAAACCAGTATGGAGGTGCCTCAAAAAACTAAAAATAGAACTACTCTATGATCCAACTATTCCACTACTGGGTATTTACCCAAAGAAAATGAAAACATTAATTTGAAAAGATGCATGCACTCCTATGTTTGTCACAGCATCATTTACAATAGACAAGATATGGAAGCAACCCAAATGTCCATTGATAGACGAATAGATAAAGATGTGATGCGTGCGCGTGTGTGTGTGCGTGCATGCACATACACACACACACGCACACACACACACACACACTGGAATGTTACTCAACCATAAAAAAAAAGAATGAAATCTTGCCATTTGCAACAACATAGATGAACCTAGAGGGTATAATGCTAGGTGAGATCAGTCGGTCATAAAAAGATAAATACCATATGATTCCACTCATATGTGGAATTTAAGAAACAAAACAAATGAACAAATAAAGAAAAAAGAAGAGACAGACTCTTAGATGCAGGGAACAAACTGGTGGTTACCAAAGGGAGGTGTTTGGGGGATGGGTGAAATAGATGAAGGGAATTATCTTGATGAGCCCTGAGAAATGCACAGAATTGTTGAATCATTGTATTGTCCACCTGAAACCAACATAAACTGTATGGTAATCACACTTAAATAAACTAAAGTTAAAATGTTACATTTAAAAAAAAAAAAGGTGTTTCTTCTGGCCAACACATTAGTTATACCAACAGTTGCGTTAGGCTGTTTGAATGATACACACCATACTCCAGATAATGATTACCTCTGTGGAGGGGCCACAGGAGAAAGGTGTCATTGAGATTTCATGTCCAAAACGTGGTGGTTGTTTTAGTAAATGTTTTGTTTTGGAGTAATTTTGAACTCACAGAAAAATCGCAAAGATAGTCCAGAGAGTTCCCATCCATGCTTCACCCAGTTTCTCTTAACGTCAGCATCATATCTAACCAGGGTACATTTATCAAAACTGAGAAATTAACATTGGTACAACCAAGCATTATGGTTTATTCATTCAGATTTCATCAGTTTTCCATTAATGTCTTTGTTGTTGGGTCTGATCTGGGATACCACATTGCATTTAGCACAGTCGTACATTTTGTATCTTTTAGACATCTGCAGAAACCACGGCAAATAATTTTTTTAATTTTTTAATGTTTATTTTTGAGTGTGAGTGGGGGAGGGGCAGAGAGTGAAGGAGACACAGAATCCAAAGCAGTCTCATCTGGGCTGTCAGCACAGAGGCTGACGCAGGGCTTGCAGTGCCCCAAGGGTTTCGCAGTGATGGGACAATACTGTGACAGTGTGGAGGATCCCAGCACAAGACGGAGGAGCATGGATGCGTGGATCAAGATGCAGAGAAAGGGCACTCCGTACAATTCACTCTGGGAGTACCTATAGTGTAGAGACCTGAAGAGCTTCGCTTCCCCGGGCTGAACTGGAAATTCCAGTACACTAACTAACTGGAACACAGCTTGGGCCACGTCTGTGGTCAGCTTTCATTCTCCGACATTGAGGCTTCCCTTCTTTCTTTTTTTGATTTACTCATTTAAGTGTACTCAGTACATTCACGATGTTGTATGGCCACCACCACCATCCAACTCCAGAACTTCCTCATCTTCCCCAACAGGAACTCTGTACCCATTCAATTATAATGCCCTCATTCTCCCCAACCCCAGCTCCTAGAAACCACCATTTTCCTTTCTATCTATATGAAATTGTGTTTTCTAGTACCTCATATAAGTGGAATCATACAGTATTTGTCCCTTTGTGCCTGGCTTACAGAAAACTCTTTAGGGATAAATGGCTTATTCCTCCTGGAATCTAATGCCAATTAATTTAATGCCAGTTTAATATCATTTATATCAGATAAAAGATAAAAAGCCATTGTGGGTTCTTTTCTTTCCTCTCTCTCTCTTTTTTTTTTTTTTTTGGTCTGACCTATTATATCCGTCCTATTTCCCTTTTTTTTTTTTAATTTTTTTTTCAACGTTTATTTATTTTTGGGACAGAGAGAGACAGAGCATGAACGGGGGAGGGGCAGAGAGAGAGGGAGACACAGAATCGGAAACAGGCTCCAGGCTCTGAGCCATCAGCCCAGAGCCCGACGCGGGGCTCGAACTCACGGACTGCGAGATCGTGACCTGGCTGAAGTCGGACGCTTAACCGACTGCGCCACCCAGGCGCCCCTTCCTATTTCCCTTTTTGCATTGGTTACCAGGATTCTGGGCCAAATTCAGAGCCTAAATACCACAATCAGCTCATCTCAAGTAACTGGTTATAGTCACCCACTTACAGAGCCTCTATTGTAGTTTCAATCTTAAATTACCCTATATTTTATTATGTTTATGTTTGAAAACTATCCGGTGCCCTTTCAGAATTAGGCAGGATAGAAATTCTAAATACATGAAATTAATACCACACTTTCAGGAAGTTAACTCTTTCATGCTACCGGAGTCCCACCAAGTGCAGTATCGTCATAGAACAGTAGAACTGCACAGACTTTTCAAGGTGGAAGCATCTTGGGGTAAATCTAGCTTCTGTGTGTGTTGACTTAACTGACCTGTTTATCTGGCAAAATCAGGACTTCTAAGAGAGGATCGCTGCTACTGAAAATGTGAATCAGGCATTTTGGCCCCTGCATCAACTTTTCCAAGCCACTGATATGACTCTGTGCGTCAGAAGAACATTTAGCTAAATGGTGGCAGCCCATAAAGGTACTCTGTCTTCCAAAGGAATCATTTGCATCCTTAAGGGTCTCTAAGTTCGTAACAGGGCCCAGATATGTTTTTCTCCAGAAAACTTTCAGGAGGAAAACACTAATTCGTCCATCCAGTTGTGGGAGGTGATCACACCGTGGTAGAATTAAATAAGGCTGCGGACATCACGATAAACACAGGTCACAGTTGGAGAGGGATATCTTTAAAGTATCAGAATACTTTGGGACTTTTTTTGTGTTTCACAATGTGAAACAAGCTAACAAACCTTTCAAAGTTAAGAAGAATTTTCCTGGAGCCTTGATTATCTGTAGCATTCAGACGGCTTTCGTGTTGGAACGATAAAGAACTTTCTTTCAGGCCCTTTGGCCCTTAGAGCTCCATTGGGTGTGTGTCCCAGAGTTACACTAGACCTGATGCAAGGATGGAAAATACAGGCATCTACACTCATTTCACTCTGAGTGGCTGGGAGAGTCACATGACCCAACAGTAATAGACATTACAGGGTGGAAATGCAATCACTCTTCATTGAAAAGATGCTTATCAAGGGCCTAACACATACATGGCACGTAACATATCACATCTTCTATGATGCACATCTTCTATGATGACTATATAAACATACATATATTGCGCGCGCACACACACACACGCACACACAGACACACACACACACACACACACACACCATCAGCAGTCTAGCCTGTAGTTAAAAGCATGGGATTGGAAGTAAGACAGGCCTGAATTCAAGTGCTGGTGTCACCATTTAAAAGCAGTGCTAGCCCAGGATCTGGCTTAAATGCTCAATAAAAGGGAATGATTTATCATCTTTATAGATACATACACATGAGTTTGGTAATAACGGTATTAACTCAGAAATCCATAATACATATGAGATTTAAAAGATGACAGCATTTAACAATATTTGTTCTTCCTATCCAGGAACATGGAATCTTTTTCCATTTGTTTGTGTCTTCTTCAATGTCTTTCATAAGCTTTCTATAGTTTTCAGTGTATAGATTTTTCACCTCTTTGGTTAGATTTATTCCTAGGTATTTTATGGTTTTTTGGTGTAATTGTAAATGGGATCAATTCCTTGATCTCTCTTTCTGTTGTTTCATTGTTGGTGAATAGGAATGCAACTGACATCTGTGCATTGATTTGATATCCTGAAACTTAGCAATCTACATATTCAATGCAATCCCTATCAAAATAACACCAGCATTCTTCACAGAGCTAGAACAAATAATCCTAAAATTTGTATGGAACCAGAAAAGACCCTGAATGAGCCAAAGCAATCTTGAAAAAGAAATCCAAAGCAGGAGGCATCACAATCCCATACTTCAAGCTATACTACAAAGCTGTAATCATCAAGACAGTTTGGTATGGGCACAAGAACAGACACTCAGATCAATGGAACAGAACAGAGAACCCAGAAATGGACCCACAAATGTATGGCCAACTAATCTTTGACAAAGCAGGAAAGAATATCCAATGGAATAAAGACAGTCTCCTCAGCAAGTGGTGCTGGGAAAACTGGACAGCAACGTGCAGAAAAATGAACCTGGACCACTTTCTTACACCATACACAAAAATAAACTCAAAATGGATGGAAGACCTAAATGTAAGACAGGAAGCCATCAAAATCCTAGAAGAGAAAGCAGGCAAAACCCCCTTTGATCTTGGCCACAGTACCTTCTTACTCAACACGTCTCCGGAGGCAAGGGAAACGAAAGCAAAAATGAACTACTGGGACCTCATCAAAATAAAATCTTCTTCACAGCGAAGGAAACAATCAGCAAAACTAAAAGGCAGCCAACAGAATGGGAGAAGATATTTGCAAACGACATATCAGATAAAGGGTTAGTATCCAAAATCTATCAAGAACTTATCAAACTCAACACCCAAAAAACAAATAATCCAGTGAAGAAATGGGTAAAAGACATGAATAGACACTTCTCCAAAGAAGACATCCAGATGGCCAACCGACACATGAAAAAATACTCAACATCACTCATCATCAGGGAAATATAAATCAAAACTGCAACAAGATACCACCTTACACCTGTCAGAATGGCCAACATGAACAACTCAGGCAACAACGGATGTTGGCGAGGATGCGGAGAAAGGGGATCTCTTTTGCATTGTTGGTGGGAATGCAAGCTGGTGAAGCCACTCTGGAAAACAGTATGGAGGTTCCTCGAAAAACTAAAAATAGAACTACCCTATGACCCAGCAATTGCACTACTAGGTATTTATCCAAGGGATACAGGTGTGCTGTTTCGAAGGGACACAGGCATCCCCATGTTTATAGCAGCACTATCAGCAATAGTCAAAGTATAGAAAGAGCCCAAATGTCCTTTGATGGATGAATGGATATAGATATGATACACACACACACACACACACACACACACACACACACAATGGAGTATTACTCGGCAATCAAAAAGAATGAAATCTTGCCATTTGCAACTACGTGGACAGAACTAGAGGGTATTATGCTAAGCGAAATTAGTCAGAGAAAGACAACTATCATATGACTTCACTCATATGAGGACTTTAAGATACTAAACAGATGAATATAAGGGAAGGGAAGCAAAAATCATATAAAAACAGGGAAGGGGACAAAACATAAGAGACCTAAACATGGAGAACAAACAGAAAGTTACTGGAGGGGTTGTGGGAGGGGGGATGGGCTAAATGGATAAGGGGCATTAAGGACTCTACTCCTGAAATCATTGTTGCACTATATGCTAACTAATTTGGATGTAGATTTAAAAAAATACAAAAATACGAAAATAAAAGATGACAGCATTTAAAAAATGTTTATTTATTTATTTTGAGAGAGAGAGAGAGAGTATGGGAGCATGAGTAGGGGAGGGGCAGAGGGAGAGGGAGGGAGAGAATCCCAAGCAAGCTCCAAGATGTCAGCACAGTGCCCCATACAGTTGATCATGAATCATGAGACTGTGACCTGAGCCAAAATCAATGCTTCACTGGCTGAGCCATCCAGGCACCCGAAATGACAGCAGTTTTTAATAAAAACTTTAAACAAGAAATGATAGCAGATTTAAAAAGGAGAGAGACAGATGTCAGCACAAAGGAAGGGCAGAAATCTACACCACCAATTTGGTGAAAGTTTGCAACCAGAGGGTTAGTGGCAGTGGCTGGACGCAGGACTCTCATTCTCAGGTTGAGCTCCAAAGACTGCAGAATTCTCGAACCAAGAGTGATGATGATCCTCACGGGGACAAACTTAGGCCCTCCCCCTCTGCAGGACAGTCAGGGCGCTGTGACTCATTGGAGTCACCACGAAATCACTAACTGGAAATCCTTGCTGCAGCTATACTGCAAAGGAATTGGACTTGATTTGCCAGATTCCCCATGTGATGCAAGGGTGGCCACCTGCCAAAGAGCCAGAGGGAGAGAGGGCCACTCGCTTTCCTGGCAACACAGAGATTGCCTAGCTCCATCACCCAAGGCAAGAGCGGCGTAGGGCAAACAGGCAGCCATTCCCAGTGACGATTCGGCTTTGATCAGAGTAGCTATAGTGCCAGGGTGTTCGGTGCATTGCCTGTTTCGGCAGCTCATCCATTCTTCCGTGGGAAGGTTGTGTTCTGAGGTTCTTGTGGTACATGAAGTTATTGCCTTCACCATCTGCTCCTGTATCTTCCTCCCGGTGACATCAGACAGTGCGGCAGGGTTTGCCTTCGCCGTCTATCAGGCTGTTTGACTCAACTGTGCGCATTCTTATAATGCCGGGAGAATGATCCTCCCCTAAGTCAGCTGGACGGAAGCCAGAAGTTCACGGCAAACAAGCGACTCAGCTCGCCTAACAGCATGGAGGAGACCAGTTTCACTGCAGCTAACAGAGTAGATGGTTGCTAATTAGCCTGCAGTGTGACTACCAAAGGGAAGAGTTCCCTGCTCACCCGAAGAAGGGAATCACTGTGCAGGTAGGTTAACACGTTTCTGAGGCTTCCCAGGGCCAGCTAGGAGTGTGAGCTGCTTTGGTGGGCCGGCTGGGGACAGGCGGAGAACTTTAGAGCCACTGGGGAAGGTGATTAGCAGATGGCTGCTGGCAGTGCTTGTGCTCTCAGGAGCTGGTTCCTACGGGCTGCTTGCTCAGAGAGGCTGGAGACTGTGCGGAAAGGAAGGCCAATGAAGATACTCCTCTGCGGTGGGGTGAGCCAAAGACCCTCACTAGAAAGACTGCAGCTCTGATTCTTGGAGGCCAGCAAACTGAGATTGTTTGGGGCATGGAGTAGTTACAAAGACTCCTTTAAGAAATGGGTGCTGGTGGATTTTCAGGTGCGTCAAATGCAGCATTCCCTGAGTGCACTCATTCTCTCCCTCACTGCTGTCCAACCTTCAGCCTCTATCGTATTCCTAATCTATGCTAGGGAGATTTCAAGTCCCTCCCTGCCCCCCTCACCCCATCTTGGAGGCCAGAGACTGGTCTGTGAGGAAGAAGGAGTGCGCACAGAGCTGAGGATCAGAGTGGGGTATCATGAAGGGACAAGTAAGAAATCCCACGGCTGGAGTGTGGGGGGAGGGGAAGGCTGGATGGGACTCGAAGGAAAGCCAAGAGGAGCCCCAGTGCCCACCCAACTGGGAGGGGGCTGAGGACAGTGTGGGAGTCCGGATTTTAGAGATTGGGAGGTAAGAACAAGCCCCGGTTACCATCACGATTGGCAGGGTCTTGAGCAACTGTTCTGGGCCAGGGGACCTGGAGTGCGTGTGGGTGGGTCAGCCTGACTGGGGGTATGGATGAAGCCATGCGTGGAGCCTGGGAGCTACCCTCCACTCCATAAGCCTCCTCTCTCCCCACCTCTCTGTGGTTCCCATGTCCTCTCCAAATGCCCCTCCCCCCCCCCCCCACATCCTTCCAGCTGGGCCCTCCTGATCTCTCCCTTGGGCTCTCGGAAGTTTCCCCACCAGAGTCCCTGCTTCTAATCTCTTCCCCCTCCAATCCATTCTTCACACTACTGCCAAACATCATCTTTCTACAATGTAAGCTCGGTCATGTCTCCAAGCTTAAACAGAGGAGTCCAGTGGTTTCCCACTGCCTGCAGAATAAAGCCCAAACATCTTGCAGGGCACGCAGGAGTGTTTAAGATTCTGCCCCCACACTCTGCCATAAAGGCTTCATCTGCTGTAACTTACCTGCAAGTACCCAGCACCTGGATTATTTGCTGTTCCTTGAATATGACCTTGTAATGGCTTTATTACTTCCTGGCGTTATTCCCTCAGCCCGGAGTACATTTTTCTTCTGTCCTACCTAGCACACCTCTCCTCGTCTTTCAAGACAAAGCCATGTGCTCTGAGAAGCCGTTTCCATCCCTCTCCCTCCAGATCAGGGTTAATTGTTCTGTCTCCCGGTATGTGCGCATGTGTGCGAGTGTGAGATAAACTACATATAACACAAAATTTACCATTTTTACCATTTTAAGGGTAGAGTTCTGCGGCATTAAGTACATTCACATGGTTGTGCAGCCGTCATCCCATCCATCTCCCGAAATTTTTGTCATCCCCAACTAAAACTCTGTCCCCATGAAACACTGACTCTCCGTTATCCCCTCAGCCTCTGGCAGGGGGATCTCTGCTTTCCGTCTCTATGAACTTAACTATGCTAGGTGTCTCAGAGAAGTGGAATCATACAAAATATTTCCCTTTATGACTGGCTTATTTCACTTGGCAAGATGTCCTCAAGGTTCATCCATGTCGTAGCCTGGGTCAGAACTTCCTTTTTAAGGCTGCATACTATTCCATTGTGTGGATACACTACATTTTGCTTATCCCTTCATTCATCCAGGATACTTGGGTTGCTCTGCTTATCAATTACTATGACTATTGCTGGTATGAACATCAGTGTAACAAATACCTATTCGAGTCCCTGCTTTCAGTTCTCGGAATATACACCTAGAGGTGGAATTGCTGGAACATATGATGATTCTAACACGTATTCTTTCTTCCTCAAAGGTAATTGTGCGTGGCAGGTGTTCACCTTCAATATGGCCGTGTAGCCACATATACATTCCCTTGGAGTAATGTTAGCTGATTAAAGCACAGCAAAGGCACCGAAAAGAATATTTGACTCTGCCCTGCAGTAAGATGTTTCCCACGTAGAGAAGTTACAAACCCCTTGAAATGTGAAAGTGCTAATAACATGTGAACTCTAAAATTAGACTCTGGCGAGCTGCTTCTTGAAAGAAAATGCTTTCAAGAAATCCAGTTAGTATGTTTTGTCGTTATTACTTGGTTGTGACCTGCTTGGGAATTTAGAGGCCAGAATCCTGTGTTGCAGCCCTGCCCCGCCCCCTTCGGTGAGTGACTAGTTCTTTAGGCTCTAATTTCACCATCAGTAGAATAGCAAATGTCCCTGCCCATTCATGAGAAAAGAGCAATTCAAATGAAAGCGTGCTGGTAACCTCCAAACCAACCAACAAACCAACAAAGATCATCTGAATTA
Organism: Felis catus; assembly: GCF_018350175.1. Lineage (NCBI taxonomy): Eukaryota > Metazoa > Chordata > Mammalia > Carnivora > Felidae > Felis > Felis catus. Next base: position 12,932,415 of record NC_058378.1, read on the forward strand.
TCATAGCCATTGGCACCCCATGCATCCTGGGGCATTTTTAGCAGGCCTAAATGGTCAGTTGGATTCATATTCATCTCTCAAAGGAAGCTACGTGGAATCCTTTAAAGGGTAGAGCACAGCGAGACGTGATCATTCCTACTCAGATTAAAAAAAGAATCTTTGAGTAGAAAGCAGGATTACAGGGACGTTTGAGGGGTATCTGATAGGAAAGTGGCTGGCGGGTTTTTAAAATGTGGCAGTTGAGGAGAAAATTTTTTGTGTCATTACAGAACAGGCACCGAAAAAGAAAGCCCTGAGCCAAGATTATAAAAAATTCTTTAAAAAATACTCTCGGTAAAATTAGATGGGAAGGCCTGTATAGCGTGTGTGCGTTCCATCGGGGCAGAATTGGCAGGAGTATTCATGAAAACCGGCAGGTAGAATACTTTACCCTACTTTACATAGCTATTTCTGGCCTGTAATAGCAGTTGCCAAAGACATGTTTAGAGCCACTGTTAAGATGCGGGTGCCAAATTATGACACGTCGACTGCGTCAGAAATCAACACAGCTCTTGCCTTCAAAGCGCTGGCCACTGAAGTTACCTTCAGATCTTACCAACTATATTCCTCTCTTCCGTGTTTTCAGAAAGACTTCTCCGGAAGGGAAGGGACCATAAGGCAAGACTCCTGATTTTTTTTCCCACGTAGACAGATAAATGAACATCGAGTGGGATGTAGTCTCCTTCCTCCGTTCCTCCTACTTCATTCCCTGGAATTGAAGCCGTGGCCGGTTCAGAGATTACCTGTTTGGAACGATTACAGGATTCGGGTGATGCAATCAATCACTTGTGTATACAAGATAGAAGGCACACTGCTGTGTGATTTAACTCATAGCAGTTAAATCAAAGGGGAAAAGCTGACATGGTAGTTCTTCTGAAGCATTTCTGCTGACAATTAAGATCCCTTTTCAGGGCTTTCAGGGTCTGTATTTCTCTATTCTTGAGAGCTCAGAAAGGGCCTGGAAAACAGAAAGGAATTTAGTATGATATAAGGGTCGCATTTCTAATTAGAGGGGAAAAGATGAGGCCAATGCCTGGTGTTGAAACAAGAAACCATCAGGGCGCCTGGGTGGCTCAGTCGGTTAAGCGTCTGCCTTTGGCTCTGGTTATGATCTTGCGGTTTGTGAGTTTGGGCCCTGCATCGGGCCCTCTGCTATCAGGGTAGAGCCCACTTTGGATCCTCTGTCCCCCTCTTCCTTTGCCCCTCCCCCGTGCTCTCTCTCCCTCTCAAAAATAATAAGTGAACTTAAAGAAAATAAAGCAAGAGACTATCCATTCGGAGGCAAATGTTTTGTTCCCGTTCTCGCTCCCTTTAAATGGCGTCTTTTGCACTAATTCTCAGGCACTTGGTGAGGGAGCCAGTAACCAGAGGCCTCACACATCGGGTGACTTTCAGCGGCACTTGAGGTGAATATCGCTGGCACACAAGCATTTCCCACCCCCTTGGCAAAACCAGTCCCCGGGGGCCAAGGATTCTTCTTATTGTCAAAGACAGCTCTATTGTACCTGCCTGGAATTTATCAGATTTCAGGAAATCCCCACATACCCGCAAGGGCGTTCTCCCCAGTGGCGAATGTTCTCTTTGTCTTTGTGGAGAGACAGCCGAGGTGGGTGGGATAGCTGCTCACCCGGTGGCTGCATCCGTGTGTGAGGAACTCAGGCCACTAGATTGGCTAAGCTGGGCATGATAGATGGCAGGTGCAGGGCTCAAAACCAGGTTTCCAACCATGAGCGGAGGTACACCTGCCAGTAAGGACACTGTGGTCTGTATCCCATCAGGAAACCCTTGCTCTGCATTAGACCCAATTATCAGTCAGCAGCGGAGTTCCAGAAATGGTACTATAAGCTGGGCAGGAAACCAGTCAGGAGAGGTTATCCTAAGGGGTGAGCGACCCTAAGATGATGCTTTATGCTACACTTCCTGGTCATCTGTTACTCTGATTTGGTTGACCTTGCATTCTTGGCTGCTGCTTTTAATGTCTGGAGAAGAAACCCGTACTGCATGAACAACAATAACAGAAGCAGGGCTGTGATCCCGATTTTTATTGTTGGTTCCTGGTGCCCGGTTCTTTGAGAGAGTGTGTCTGATGTTGGGGGAGGGGGGGGAAGATGGAAAGGGGGGAATCTTTCAGAAATCACAGAATCCGGGAGAGTCTGAGTCAAGTAGCAGCTTGCACAGTGGCCACATTGGGGCAGAGTCACTTGCCATAAAGTCACTTACCCCTCGCCCGGGGAGGCAATGCGTTTTGGTGAGACCCTCTCCTAGTGACTAGGAATCCTCATCTAGCCGAAGGCTGAGTTTTCCTGCTCCTGGGGTGTTGCCTTGGGGGTTTTCCGACTAAACTATTCTACCATGCCAACACATGTGAAGTGATGCGATGATATTTTTTAAATTATGGATAAAAATCCAGAAGATTGGGTCATTCAATGGGCCCAGATATTTTTCAGTACTTGTTATTTAAGGTCTTTTGCAGTTCACAAAGATGCTTTCATATATCTTACCTGACAAACGGTTTTCTCAGATTCCTAGACTCTAGAAATCCCTTGCCTGCATTTTCTATTTCAGGGCTTGATTTTCCAACATAATGTCTGCAGTTTTCCCCCCAATGTTATTCTGTGTTTTGGACCCCTCTTCTGTATCAGATGTTATACTTCCAAACAGATCATACATTTTCTTTTCTTTTTAAAAATGCTTATTTATTTTTGAGAGAGAGAGAGAGAGCGCGCGCAAATGGGGGGAAGGGAGAGCAGGGAGAGAGGGAGACACAGAATCTGAAAAACGCTCCAGGCTCTGAGCTGTCAGCATAGAGCCCAACGTGGGGCTCGAACCCACCAACCGTGAGATCATGACCGGAGCCAAAGTCGGACGCTCAATAGACTGAGCCACCCGGGCGCCCCCCATACGTTTCCTTTTCAATAATATGGCACACGTGGGCTGCATCTATACTGCTGAGTGAAACCGCTTTCTCAGAACTTTGCTCTTGGAATAGTTGCGTTAAAAACACAAGACCTGGGGCGCCTGGGTGGCGCAGTCGGTTGGGCGTCCGACTTCAGCCAGGTCACGATCTCGCGGTCCGTGAGTTCGAGCCCCGCGTCAGGCTCTGGGCTGATGGCTCGGAGCCTGGAGCCTGTTTCCGATTCTGTGTCTCTCTCTCTCTGCCCCTCCCCCGTTCATGCTCTGTCTCTCTCTGTCCCAAAAATAAATAAACGTTGGAAAAAAAAATTAAAAAAACAAAAAAAAAAACACAAGACCTGACCACAAGTTAAGGGTTTCTGAAATGCATTCTACGTTCCCATGGGGCCCTATGGTCCCCGCATGGCTCTGATGTCAGCCCAAGCTGGTCAGGGAGAAGGGTTTTTGCTTCCCTTCAAGACTCCAGGCAAACATTTGATGAAGTGGTCTCACTATGCCCCCGCTGACACACGAAGATGCTTTAATATGTCTTACCTGACAAACGGTTTGCAGGCCCCGGCAGGCCCCACCGCATGACGCAAATATTCATGGGGCCACTCTGTTTTCTCTGATGCGACTATGTGGTTGCATGGATACGAAAATAGTGCTGCCCCGGGACCAGGGATTCTACGCAAACAGGCTCTTCCAGTTTTAATCGCAGGTGCCTTTAAAACATCTTTGAAATTTCAGGACTATAGAAATGTCGAGGATGCAGGTGGGGAACAAATTCGAATATCAGACACTTCCCTTCTGCAACCCAGGTTTTGTTATTAGAGGAGCTTGTGTGCCAACTCACCCAGAATACCCTTCCCTCACTCAAGCAAATCTATTCCTGGAGGGTCCCACCGGGACCCCCACATCTGCCACTGTCTGAATCCCGTAGGTAAACATAGCTTAGGCTTAAGGTGAGTCCACACTACATTGACATTCAGTTCTGATTCCAAATATGTGACAGTGCTACACCTCTCGGGTTGGTTTACGTGATGAACGGGGGAAATGACATGTAACTTTTACAAATGTGATTTCTCTTTGTGTAAAACAGAGCTCTACTGACAAACAAGAGTCCACGTCAGCATGCACACAGATATAAAATACTCTGAGATTCCAGGCACGAAAATCAGGATTTGAATTCAATCTCTATAAAAGAAAATCAGGATTTGAATTCAATCTCTATAAAAGACACATAACTGGGGCACCTGGGTGACTCAGTCGCTTAGGAGTCTGACTTCAGCTCAGGCCATGATCTCCCGGTTTGTGGGTTTAAGCCCCTCGTCAGGTTCTGTGCTGACATCTCAGAGCCTGGAGCTTGTTTTGGATTCTATGTCTCCCTCTCTCCCTGTTTTCTCACTCTCTCTCTCAAAAATAAATATTAAAAAATTTTTAAAAAAAGACACATAACTTCTCACAACTGTTGACCATGTGACTTGACTATAGGTCACAGAAAATTTTCCCAGCTACTTGTATCCTTCTGTATCTTTCCCTTATTTATTCAAAAATTTTATTGAGCAGCTTCTATCTGCTCACAATGAACACAAAAGATAGAATGCAGTCGTCACAACGTAACGTAATTCAAAGTATATTTGAAAAGACAAACAGATAACAAAAATAACAATAGTTAAGGGGAGGTAGAGAAGTTAAGGAAAACTATCTGAGATTGGTCTGGCTTGTTTGTCACACTCTCTTGCGTTACACTTCCCTTTTCGGCAGATAAAAGAGAAAAAATATATACTTTAATTTATATCTTAATTTATAATTACCAAGTGCCTCTTGTACATTCAGTGCAGCCTTATGTTAGCATAGGACGAAGACTCATTTAGATACCAAAGCAGTTGGGTGGGGCATGGCTCCTTCCATCTGCATGATGTAGCAACACCCTGGCGTAGGGTAAGCCTTTCTCCTTTGGTGTCTGGTCCTCATTAAAGCAGACTCTTCACCAGCCACCATGGAGAGTCGGCACGACCTGTTATTATCGTTATGATAATATCCCACTAACTGCCACACATTAGGCCCAAGATATTTATTTGCCCCACAAGAGTTTAACCTATGTTTTGAGGTTCTGCAAGAAGTGATTGAGCATTGTAGGCAATAGGGAACATGGCTTAGTTTAAAATGACCAGGATGAGGGGCGCCTGGGTGACTCGGTCGGTTAAGTGCCTGACTTCGGCTCAGGTCTCACAGTTCGTGGGTTCGAGCCCCACGTTGGGCTCTGTGCTGACAGCTCAGAGCCTGGAACCTGCTTCAGATTCTGTGTCTCTCTCTTTCTCTCTGCACCCTCCCTCCCCACTCCCCCATTCATGCTCTGTTTCTCTCTGTCTCTGAAAAACAAACATTTTTAAAAAGTAAATTAAAAAAAAATAAAATAAAATGACCAGAATGAAATATGGAGCAGTTATCTATCTGGCTATAGTTGGTGCAGAGGGAAAATATTAATCATCACCCACCCTCCTGCCTGCCCTGCTAACATCACCCTCACCCTCTGTGAAATATGGTCTTTACTCTTTCTACTTTGGAAAGGATCTTCCAGCCACCGTGATCTCTCCCACCAGTTTTTATATAATGCTTTTCCCTCTCCTAGAATGGTGCTTCTTAAGCTTTAACGTGTGTATAGATCATCTGAGGATCTTGCTGAAATGCCAAGTATGACTCAGTAAGTCTGGGGTTGTGGCCTGAGATTCCGGATCTCTCACAGGTAACGCTGATGCTGCTGGACTGAGAAGGAACATGGCCTTAGAGCACCCCACCTAGCCTCACCTGGCCTAGCTGTCAGTGGTTTCTGGACACATGGATTCTGTAGACTGCTACAATAATAATAATAATAATAACAACGGCAACCACATCAATGAAAAGAACAAAGCAACAAACCCTTTCAGGGACTAGTTTGCCAACTTTTTATTGCCAATCAATGCGTCAAGAAAGGACATTGAACATATGCGTGGCTAATATTGCCATATCCTAAAGGAAGGCTATTTAAATTCTACTCTGTCTTTGTCTCTCTCTCAGATATAAAATAAAACACACACACACAAATTTTTTTTAAAGGGGCGCCTGAGTGGTTCAGTTGGTTAAGTGTCCAACTTCAGCTCAGGTTGTGATCTCACTGCTCGTGAGATGGAGCCTCACGGCGGGCTCTGTGCTGACAGCTCAGAGCCTGGAGCCTGCTTTCCATTCTGTCTCCGTCTCTCTCTGCCCCTCCCCTGCTTGTGCTCTGTCTCTCTCTGTCTCTTTCAAATCTAAAATAAAACACACAAGAAACATTTAAATTCTATAAAAAGGAGGAAGGCCATAGCTTCAGAATAGAAGACAGTCTTCAGAATTGAAGAAGTTTAACTTTATGAAAAACTCGCTACCCTAGTCTCATTTTTAAAATTTGGTCCTAGACTGGGGGCACTAAAGGCCTATATAGGAAAAATTAGCCTCCCTGAAATCCAAAAGGCTTTTCTGATCCCAGACATGAGGTTGGATGTCCCTCCACAGTGCCTGAGAAATCCCAGTGCATGATGCTGTCCTAACCCTCATCACCCTCTACTGTTATTGCTTGTCTGCCTGCCTGGAGTCCCCAACAGTCTAGGCCTTCCTCTACCTTTGTATCCCAAAACCTTGAACATTGCAAGTACATGGAAAATACCCAGTGACTGAATGAAAGCCTGAAATAATGGATCACTCTAACAATATTACTAGTGGATTCTGTCGTCTGGTTTTAGGTGGAGTAAGAGACATTTTTTGAAGTGGTCCAAAATTGTGGTGTACATGAAACTGCAGAGAAAGTGTACATATTAAGAATCTTTTTTTGAGGGTTTTTTTTTTTTTTTTGAGTAGGTAGTGAAACACATATATATCTTTACCTGTTCCTTACCTTGAATCTGACCAGCCCTTTCCAACTCTTGCTTTGAACTGGTCAAGTGATATTCTGCTCTGTGAACCTGTGGATAACTTGAACTATCTCTGTTTTTCTGGTCTTCTAAATGAGATGCTGTGAGATTTAGAGGGTTCTTGTGATTTTAAATTTGCTACGATCCCCTGGTTTTATAAACAGGAACGGCTAGCAAATACGCATTTCTTATTAACGTTTCTTAATAGCCTATTGTGTAGGACAGACTGGGTTGACTCTTCCAAAAGAAACAGCTCCGGCAGGTTACAACTCAATGCTCACCATAAACTTGTTGAGCACAGGTACATGTTGGGAATTAAGACAGACAAATATCAACTATTAAAATAAGAAATGGTAAGTAAATCACTTGGATAAGAATTATGCTCAATAGTGGACTCAAATTCCTCATTTTTCAATGATGGTGACAACTTTATGGCTGTGTGTGTGTGTGTGTGTGTGTGTGTGTGTGTGTGTGTGTCTCTGTGGACAAATACATCGCTTACTAGTGAGTATTTCTGGGAGGAGATCACAGAAGACTTTCATTTTTTATATTGTATACTTGTCCTAACATTTGAATTTATTACTATACAAATGTTTTCTGTTTTAAGCAGAAAGACAATTCAGATTTTAAAAAGAAAAAAACTGCTTTTATGAGAATTAATGACACTGCTGCCCACAAATATCTACACATGAAAGTGGGACATTAAGAAACTCAGCATGAAGTTTCCACAACAGAGAAGAGAGATTTGGGTTGTTTTAACACTTTTAACTGGCTGAAAAGAGCACCTCTTAGGATATTTTTGATGTTTACAAATCTTGTAATGACATAAGTTTTTAAAGTAAAACACACATACTTTGAGGGTTTTAAAATGTTATCAGTGACTTAGAGAAAATTACATTAAGAATGTTATTAAAACTTAATTTGATAATTTTTGCAAAAAGAAAGAGAGAATATTGTTAAACAACTTAATAGAGACATAAGTTAAGAATTGACTTCTTTGGGGCCCTGGCCGGCTCGGTCAGTAGACTGTGCAACTCTTGATCTCGGGGTTGTGGGTTTGAACCCCACGTTGGGTGTAGAGATTATTTAAAAATAAAATCTTAAAAAAATTGACTTCTTCAATAAAGTTTTAGGGTGCCTACTAAAAAGAGCATTTTTTAAAGATTCAAATACATCCTAATAACATAAAGCACTCCAAAACTAAATTTATATATAATTTTTTAATATAGCCATTGTTCCATCTGTAGTCAAATGTGGAAATCTGCATAATTTTGACCATGTTACTCTTACAGAAATGAAAGCCCCACAATTGCTTTACCACTTCTTCAGAAATCTAGTTCTGCTCCAGTACAGTGCAGTGGGCATTAAAGTTTCAAACTTCCGCTAAAATTATAATGAGCCATTTGGACATTTATTTGAATGTAAACAACCTTGTCTTCATTACACTGTTCATTCAATAATATTTGCTGAATGCTTACTATGTGCCAGGTAGTGTTCTGGCACTCCACGTACATCATAAACAGAACAAAGGGTGCTGCCTTCATGAAGTCTATATGCGGGAGACAATAAAGATAAGCGTAATAGATGTTTAAGTTATGTAGTATGCTTTTATTGAAATTATTTGGGGGGATGTAGTATTCTGCTAGGGCTGCCGTAACAAAATACTACAGACCTGGTGGCTTAAACAACAGAAATATTCTCTCACATTCTGGAGGCTGGAAGTCCAGGATCAAAGTGCCAGCAGGGTTGATCTCTTCCCCTGGTTTGCAGATAGCTGCCTTCTTATCATATCCTCACATGGCCTTTCCTGTGTGTGTGTGTGTGTGTGTGTGTGTGTGTGTGTGTTTGCATGCGCATGCACACAAAGCTCTGGCGTCTCTTCCCCTTATTATAAGGATACCAGTCCTATTGGATGAGGGCCCCACCCTTGTGACCTTATTTAACCTTAACTACCTCTTTAAAGGCTCTTCCTCTAAACATCTAAACAGAGTCACATTGTGGCTTATGACTTTAACGTATGCATTGGGGAGGGGTGGGGGTGGGCCCGAACAATTTCAAACACTCAAGTGAGGGACCCAGGACAGAGACTCCTCTTGTCAAGGTTTCAGGACAATGTTGACATAGACTTCACTGAGCAGGTGAAATCTGAGCAAAGATATAGGAGGTAAGAGAGTTATATCTGTGGCTGTCGGGAGAAAAAAGCATTTCAATTTGAGGGAACAGCCAGTGCACAGACCTTAAGGCAGGAATGTGTCTGGAAGGTTCCATAAACAGTAGGTCTTCAGGGACGGAAGAGCAGGAAGAGAAGGGAATGTGCGGATCTGGGTGGTGTAGAGCTCTGTGGGCCACTGTAAGGGATTTGGGGTTCGCACGGGTGAAATGGGGAGCCACTGCAGGGTTTTTAGCACAGGTGTGACATGGTCTGATTTGTAGATATCCATGAAGCTGTCAGTTAAGTGTTCAGCTCTTGATTTCGGCTCAGGTCGTGATCTCAAGGTTCGTGGGATCAAGTCCCGCATCAGGCTCTGCACTGACAGCGTGGAGCCTGCTCGGATTCTCTATCTCCCTCACTTTCTGCCGCTCCCCTGCTCGTGCACGTGTGCACACATGCACGCTCTCTCTGTCAAAATAAACATGTTTTAAAAAGAATACAGTATGTAATAAATTTACAAAATATGTGTTCCTTAACTGTTTATGTTTTCAGTAAGGCTTTCGGTCAACAGTAAGCTATTAATAGTTAAGTTTTGGGGAAGCCAAAAGTTGTATGTGGATTTTCATCTACGCAGGGGTCAACACCCCCAACCCCTGCATTGTTCAAGGGTCAACTGTACGTTAACTGCATCTTTTAAAACCTTGATTTTACAATCTAATTTTAGAGTCAAATTATCTAGACTTCCCACTTACAAAGTTTTTCAACATGTGATACACATACATAAGTAAGGCTTCCTTCTATATATTTATTAATTTTTCTTTTATCTTCCTTCTATGAATGTACTTGATTACACATTTTTTGTGTTCATTTGAAATCTTTTGAACTAAGTTTATCTAATTATGTATGCTTAACATCTAGATTCTAAGATACTCTTTATTTTTAATTTTTTTAAGTTTATTTTTGAGAGAGACAGAGACAGCGTGAATAGGGGAGGATCAGAGTCAGAGAGAAAGGAGACAGAGAATCCCAATAACCTGGGGTTTGAACTCACAAAACCATAATATCATGACCAGAACTGAAACCACGAGTCAGATGCTTAACCCACTGAGCCATCCAGGCATCCTTAGGTTCTTACTTTTGAACAAAGTTAGTACACAGATACACAGAGAAAAGAGTAGACACAAATGACATTACCTTGTGCCTTTTACAAATAAATAATACTTTGAGGGCCAACTGGGTACCGTTGTAACACAAAGTGTTTCGTTCTGTTTGGCTTTAATAAAATCATGATCGCCTATTATCTTACATTCAAGAGAAACAGAAACTGGATTGTTACTTATTATTTCTATGACTTCTTTGTCCATTAAAAAAAAAAGAGGTGTTTTTAAGATGAGCGGGTAAAAGTAGATGTGAAAATAAGAGTGGGTTCACTGTTAGGTAAAACTGTGAAACAGGTCAAGTTTGGCTTCCTCTTCCTCTTTTAGTTCAGGGAAACTCACCAAAGTATCTCCAGCACCTAGCACGGTACCTAGCACATAGTAGGTGCTCATTATTTGTTAAATGAGTGGTGATTTCGCTAAGACGTATCTTTCACTAATTTGTTAGTGACTTCGTATGTTGTCCATCCTTGGAGTAGTTGCAGTCTAAAAGATTGCCAGAGGAAGTGGGCAACCTCTGCCCAAAGGTACGAACTGTTAAAGGTTGAACTTCAGTGGGGAGATCTTTTAAAGTGCAGAATTTTCCCCAAGAGCTACTTCCAACCACATCACTGATCAACTAGTTACTTCCCTAAGACATAACATCCTGAATATTTCCAGTTCTTGATTCCTGTGCAAAAATCACAGGAGTTGTTGATTCTAAAGCAATCACTGCCAATTTGTAGACTATTTGCTTGTAATTTGTATTATTAGGTAAGACTTGAAGCCGGTTCACCATCTTCCCCAGTACCTCTAACATTCCGCACAAAGGCTGTCACGGTGACTGGGTGGTGAGCAGGGATGTCCTCTAAAACGCCAAACTGCTGGCGGCAGCAGCCTACCAGCCATGTGCTGGCCCAGGCACTCAGTGATACAGCCAAAACATGCTGTGTTAACCCTACAGCTCCCACCTGCTGGAGGCACTGCTATTTTAAGGTATAGAATGTAGACAGTACGCACACACTACACAAATGTGTTTGAAGAGAGCTAAATTGAAAAATACACATTTGTGCTGAATTACTTCAACAGTGGCTTCGTTTTTTGAAAGAAGCGTACCGTTACCTTTGCAAAATGGCTTTTTCCAGGCCCTAAAGGAAGGCTAGGCTTCTTCTCGGGTAACCTTTCCTCCCTCTCTCAACCCCTTCCCATATTTCTTCTTGCAGCCCCCATCCTCTGAACCCACACAAGGAGGACAGAACGAGAGTCTCTGTTGAATGGAGGAAGCGGACGCTGCGCAAGTGCTAGACGCTTTTCAAACGATGGTCGCTCTCCCCTGGGTCTGACAAAGCCAGCCTCGCGACGCACCAGCAGGGTGAGAACGGAGGCAAACCTCCCCAGCCCTGGGAGAAACCCCCAAGCCCCACCCCCCCGTCCCTCCCGCCCTGAGGCTCGGCCCGCCCTCCTCCCTTCCCTATTGGCTCGGTGGCTCCACGCGTCACGCCTGCGACGCCGACGGTGCCCTACCAGCGAGGGGCGGGGCTCGGGGCGCGCCAGGAGGGGCAAGCGCGCACGCGCAGGAGAGCGGGTCTGGGTCCGGACGGGGGAAGGGAGGGGGTGGTGTTCCCGGTTTCCTGGGTTACCTGAGGGGGCGGGGGTGGAGAGTTCGCGGCGGCGGCAGTGGCAGCGGCGGCGGCGGCAGCGGCAGCGACAGCGACGACGACTCGGGATTCTCCCGGTGAGTGGAAGGGCGCCGCGGCGGCGGCTGCAGCCAGAGAGCAGGTAAAGGCGGCCGCTGGGCGCCGACGACGCCGGCAGAGGGCTTGGGGTCCCGGACACCATCCGTGGCCTGGAGGGAAGGCGGTTTGGGGTGGCGGCGGTCGCGGGGGTCTGGGGGTCGCCGCCACCCAGCTGAGGGCGCTGGGGACCCGGCCCCAAGCCCGTCCTCAGGCGTCCTATCTGGCTCCGGGTCTCCGAGATGTCTCCCCCCGCCCCCCGCGCCCGGGCAGCCTCTGACAGCAGCTGAGCGGCGGGCGGGAGCTCCTCCCGGCCCCCCTGGACCCTTGCAAGCTGCCACCCGCCACCAACTTTATTTCCCGGCGCACGGAGGGGCGGAGGTCGAGTAGGCTGGCGGCGATTTGCTGCTAGCTTGATTGTATTTATTGTCCTGTGCGGTGGCACTGCCTCCACCCCGACCGGGCCCAGACTGGCAGGTCGGGGACGGGAGTTGACAGTTTCCGCGCCACCACCCTTGCAGTCGCTCCTTGAGCTCCTGTCCCGCGGTCCTCACCCATCTGTCATCTCCCCCGTGTGCCTTGGTCTGCTGCTTTTCTTATGCCTGTGACACCCTTTGCCGGGGCGAGAGACTCTCCAGAGGATCCTCTGAGACATCTGCTGTCTGTCTCCGGCATCATTGGAGCCTTGGCTGAGATGCCTCTTGGTCTCTGGCAGGATTAAACTGTTCGGGAAATAACCCAGGAAGACCCCGGCACCACAGCGTGGAGGTCAACGAGTTGTTTAGTAGTGGCGGGGATAAGGCCAGAGGCTTTAAGAACCGTCCCTGTAGCCTTAATTCTTATCGTGCGAAACCAAACCAAACCAAACCAAACATTCCCTAGATGCTCAACGGACCATACACACCCAGTGACAGCACTTGGCAGTTGATGAGGTTTGTTTTAAGCAGATAGAAAATTTTAAGGGAGTTGCATCTTGTGTTGAGTACGTGGGTGTTAATAGGGACCAACGTTTCCTTGAACATTGAATTCAACCCGCATTTTTCCTAGGGTTTGTTTAACAAATTGATAGGACAAACTGAATTGGGCTTTCCTTCCTGATGATTCTTGGCTGATCTGCTGTTACTTTAAACTTCCACACCCAGAAACCTTATGCTAATAAAGATGTTGACAATGAGCTTTCATTTTATAGATGTAGTTATTAATACGGGGTATCTGTTTTAAAGAGCTTTACAAGTAGTCAGCAACTTTTTTTTTTTAATAACTCTTTGCTGTCCTTCATATTGTTACTGCCTAAAGATTGAGAATTTGGAGACAAGAATTAGGAGGAAATGAGTTACTATATAATTTAATTTACATGAAAGCAGTGTGTAAGCCATAAAATGATCTATAAATTTAGTATATATTTATTGAGCATGGACTGTGTGTTAGAGTTTTCTGAACACATAAATATCCCCTCCTTCATGGAGCTTACATTCTAGTGGTGGATCTCAGATAATAAATATGTGCTATGTCATTCGGTGTCAAGGACTAGAGAGAAAAAGCAGGGAAGAGGGAGAGATCAGGAACTGGAAAAGGGTTTTAACTAGGGGTAGTCAGGGAAGACTGCCTAGAGAACGTGGCGTCTGAGCCCAAGACCAGAAAGGAGACGGTAATCCGTACCCCTCTCTAGGGGAAGCATGTTCAAGTAGACGGAAAGGCACTTGCAAAAGCTTTGAGGCAGGCGTGTACTGGGCATGTTTGTGGACAGCTCAAAGTCAGATTTGGCTCTGGTGGAGTGAGCAAAGTAAGAGATCGTCTCTAGTAAGAGATGAAATCAGGTGAGTGGGAATGGGAAATCAGATTGGGTGAGGTCTTGTAGGCCTTTGCACGGGCTTGGTCTTACACTCTGAGTGAGAAAAGGACTCATCCCTCTGAATAAAGAAGAGATATAATGAGACTTTTACAAGAGTCACTCTGGTGGCTGGATGAAGAATAGACTTTGGATGAAGGAGAGGGTAGAAGCAGAGATATCGGCTCAGGGACTCCTGCCATAATTCAGGCCATGGATGATTATCATTTGGACCAGAGTAGAATCGGTAGAGTGGCTGATTTCTGGCTGAATTGAGGATAGACTCAACAGGAGACTTAAAGACAACTACAGTTTTTGTCCTAAGCGAGTGCAAAGATGCAGTAGACATGTACTGAGATGAGGTTTATGAGATGGGCAGTGGGTTAGGAGTTGGTTAGAAGACCACAAAATGAGACATCCAAGTAGAGATTATTGGTAGTAGATTCTGGTAACTTTGTGTTGAAGAGACTTTTCACATTATCTTGACTTTAACAGGGGTTTAGTATTTCACCCATGAACTGCCAACCTTTTTCAGACTCCTTTTCTTTTTAGCTCTTTTGGACCAACTTATTCATTCTTTTCACGAAATGTAGCTTTGTTTTTATTTGCTTGCACTCAGAGCATCTGTTTGTTAGTTTCATTTGTAGAGAAAGCCGTATAATCTAGAATTTCAGAGTACCTTTTTAGTTTGTTGCTGTGTTTAACTTGAACACCTCAAATGACTAAGCTTTTCCCAAATTATGTTTAGATGCCTGGCTTAAGTTCAAGAATTTTTTTAAGTCTCAGAAATCTTGTTATCAAACGTGGCTTCACTTGGCCATTTGTGATATTACAATGGAAATGACCTGTATTTTTAATACTTTATTAATAAGTCAGTAATATACAGGGATTATCCTAATTCTTTTGTTTCATTAAAGATGGCTTGAAATAAATGGGCCATCACATGTTAAATGGAGATCTTTTCATCAAATTATGCAATATTTGGAGCCATAGAATTTGGCCTGTAAAACTTGTATCAAAAATATATCAGGATTCTAGAGTTTAAGGTCTATACCTTCCCTTAAGAACCAGGCTACAAGTACATGACTGTTCGGGTTACCTTTCCCTTTTCTCTAAGTTGTAAGACTTAGACGTCTCTAAGACGTCTACTTCTTTTATTTGTATCATTCCTTCGAATAAAGTAATTTGGTACCCCCTCCTCCGAAAAAAGAACCCAGGCTATAAACTAATATATTTAAATGGATTTTCAATCTAAATATATTCTGAAAGTACATAAAAAGACATCATATTAATAACTAATTATAAACAGTCCATGGGAACACCATATGTTCTTTGATACTGCTTGCTTTTGCTATTGTTTCTCACCGGTATTTGTCTTTCTTTCTCTTAATTCTTCTGGCCTTGATTTATAGTAAGTGAGAGAGACCTGATACATTGTGAAACTTTGAATGGTTTTCAGGTCTAATTGTGGGGAAGAAAAAAAAAAAGAAAAATCTTTTTTAACAGTATGAAAAAGTAGTGCTTAAAGTATGATCATCTTAATTAATCAAGAAAGGAATCAAACGGTTTTCCTAAAGGCTCGTCATTGTTCCATTCAAATGTGATTCCTTGAAATTGAAACTCAAAATGTGTGAGGAAATAAGAGAACTTCTAGCCACTTTAAATGAGTGGAAGAAATGGATGAATGATAAGACTACTGTGCATACTTAGAAATGTTGATACAATTCATCTTTAAAAGGTAAAGAGGATAGAAGATTTTTGCCAGAAACCTGAAGAATCACATATTTCAAATTGAAAAATGAGGTAGGGGAAAGTGAAGCTTAGAAACTATACATTGAACATTTTGACACTAAATGATTCCTAGAAAAATTATAGACCAGATTGCCAAGCAGATGCTTTGTAATCTGATTAGAAAACACAGCACTGATTATTAAGACCCAGAGTTAGTTTTTTAAGAACAAGTCATATTAACCTCTTGCTCACTTTGTCAAAGATATGATAGTATTAAATAATCTTTTTAAGCACCTCACATCTTACAAATTGCGTTCCCATTTATTATTTTATTTAACTCTCACAACATCCCTGTCAAGTAGTGACAGATGAGGAGTCCTCAATGGTAGGAGCCCTGGGAAGACACAAAGGGGACGGATGTGGGAGATGTTAGAAAGGACTTGCCTAGATACGGAGTAAAAGAAAGGGAGGAATCAAAGTGGGCTTTGGGGATTCTAGACTGTCTGACTGGGTGGATGGTAACGCTGGTAATTGATCTTCATTTTGAAAATATAGGTGGTGGAACAGATTTGGAGATGTGAAATTCATCAGTTCACATCAGTTTGGTGAGACTAGTTGTTTTCTTTGTTGGAACAGAGTCAGGTATAATTAGAATTTTCAAAATATATAGGTCTGGAGCTCAGAAGAAAAGTCTAACCCAAATAAAAAAGGCTTCATTCATTCAGGAGACATATCCTTTCAAATACTTTTGGTAAGGAAGGGAGGACAGTGGGGAAGCTTGAGCTGGGAGATGGCATTGGGGAAGGTTTATTTTTCTTTAAAGATGAAAGAGCCAAGGAACTTTAGTGGACTGATAGAAAGAGTCCATTGAAGAGGAAAGAAAATTGAAGTCACAAAAAAATTGAAGTCACAAGAGAAAGAAGATAATCAGACATAACCTCAGCAGAAATGGAAGGGTTGGGAACAAGAGCACAGGTGAAAGGGCTACCCTGTAGAAGAGCAGTGATGTATCTTCCTAGTATTTAAAAAAAAAAAAAAAAGGAAATAGAGACTAGATACATAATATAATATAGCATCTCTTGTCTCTGTGGGAATCAGGTTATGTGCTGAAATTGAGGAGGAAGAGCATGGATTGGGGTATATTTCATGGGAAGAGTTACTGTTGTGATGGGAAAAGGGACTTGGCCAGGGACCACTAACCTAATTACTGAATAGTGATAAACACCCTTGAAATCACAAATGAGTAGAGCAGCCAATCAGAATGGTTAAGCAGTTTTCTCCAGCAGTTCTCCATAACAGTGCAGAAAATGTTTGGTTAGACTAAATCTGGATGGGGAGTGGAAGGGGGGTTGTGATGTAGAACCTGGAAGGGGGTGGTACAGAGTCAAGGAACTGAGGGTGCTAATGAAGTTGCTAATTGAAGAGCTGAACCATAGGTAGGTATCCTGCTTGATTGAAGAGGACAGCCAAGCCAAGATGGAGCTGATAAACGTGGAGAACAAAGAGGGTGAGGAATTTCAATGAGTAAGCTGTAGGATTAATGGAAGTAAAGGAGTACTAGAGATGGAAAAATAGGCATGTGATGTGAGGTCCTAACTTTAAGATTCTAGAGTCAGAACAGTTGCAAGTGATGATAAGGGTCAAAGTATGGCCAGTGATGATGGGTAGCCAAGATTAATAGTGCTTATGCAGCAATCATAATATTAATAAAACTACAATTTATCAAGTACTGCTGTATACTAGTCACTATACTAAATGCTTTGCATAGTTTATCATACTTATTTTTCACAACTATCCCTTGAGGCACATATTAGGGACTCTATTTTACAAATGAAGAAATGGGTGCTCGGTGAAGTAAAGTAACTTTCCCAAAGGTACACAACTAGGAAGTACCTGATTCTTTCTAGCCCCAAAGCCCTTATGCCCACTTAATACACTATGCTGTTCTTCTCCAAAGTAGGGGTCATTGAAGAAGAGGAAATCAAAGAGCTCTAAATCCTAGCATGTTGGGATTATTTTTTCTTATGGATAATGAAGCCCTCAGAAACAACAGATCTTGTGTGGAGAGGAAGACAGGACTTTTGTAACAAAGTTCTCAATAAATGGAGATGAAAGACTCAAAGTCAGCAGTTGACAACTTTAAATATAGCTATAATTTAGCCTTAGAAGTAGATAAGATGGGTAATAATGATGCACAAGTCACTTTGAGAACCAGATGATAACCAGAATAATACCGACTTGTCTTCCTGGCCTGGGATCTGGGTGTATATAGTGATTTATTAAGAGGAGGAGATTAAATGCTCCTCTTGTGTAAAAGTAGAGGATACAGGGACATTTCTTCACAACAGAACTAGGGTTCCTAAAGCTAGGGAGTGAAGTGTCCAGGGAGGAAGAAGCACTCATCTAGTTGCGTATGAAAAATCAGAAAGGATAGGTGGGCAGGTAGGGTCATCATATAATTTATTGACCAAATACGTGTTATTTTGAAAATGAAAAGAGTGTCATTAATAGTTACCCTGGGACGGCAGGCATAAACTAGGGCTGTCCTAGGCAAATCAAGATGGGTAGTCATATCTGTGATATGTAACAAGAGGAGCTATCATCTTGGAAAAGGGCTGTGGATGTTGAGAATGAACAAATTGAGCCCTAAGTTAGAGGGACATGAATGGGGCTTACTAGCCTGAGATTATTCTCTCCAGCCCTATAATACTGCCCGGACATGTTCTGGGTATGTCTTGTTCTAGAAGAGTCAGGAGATCTGAAGGAAGTTCTGGATTCATCTCTCTATGAAGGGTTGGAATCCATTAGCATATAGGTGGTACTAGAAACCTTAGAAGTGGATGAGATCATCAAAAGAAAACACAAAGAATGGGAAGTGAGGAAGAGGACAGGATCCAGAGGCTCCCCAACATGAAGGAGCTGGCAAAGAAGAATCCAGCTAAGGAGACTGAGGAGGAGTGGTCAGAAGGGTAGAAGGAAAACCAGAAGAGATTTGTCATCTCACAAATCCAGGAAGAAGAGAGATTTAAGAGTGGATGATTAATAGTCTCATTTGCTTTATGTTCCTCAGAGGTCAAAGAAGATAAGGACTGGAATGTGTCCATTGGGTTGGATTTGGCAATTAGAAGGTTATTGTTGATCTTGGCCCGAGTGGTTTTGGTAGAGAAGTGTGAGCACAAGTCAGACTGCAGTGCACAGAGAGGTGAGCTGAGGCGAGGCAGGAGGACTGCTTCAAGTATAGATTACCCTTGAGGAATCTTGAAAGACAAGGGTATCAACAGGATATATCCGGATACTTATATTTATATTTGTATTTGTACTTATATTTATTTATTTTAGACAGTGAAGAAGTCAGTGGAGACGAGGGGTTGAAAACTAGGAGAGAGCTGGATTTCCAACCAATGCGTCCTAGTAAGGTCAGTAATTTTGTTGTAATGAGAAGAGTGAAAGTAAGAGGAAGCTACGTTGTAAATCAAGTAAGACAAACTTTGTAATAACTACAATTTATCAGAACCTGGAATAGGTAGGAAGAAGAGAGAGAATTCCTAATTTGGTGAAATAGTGAAAAGTGGCATCTAGGTTGTGGACTAACTCTAGGATTCTGTTTTTTCTCTACAGTTTTTGGGGGGAGCGGGAAGCATGCGCATAAAGTTTATTCGTTCAGGATTCCTGATCCCAAAACACTAATGATTTTTATAATTTTCATCGATTAATTTTTATCAAGTTCTTGGACCAAAGTTTCTTTTGCTAGATACAACATTAACACATCTCGCAAACACTGTCAACGCAACATTTTAGAGCTTGAAAAGCAACAAGAGATAATCTCATTCCACCTTCTCATTTTATACACGGGGAATCAAAGATCTAGGGATGCTGGCACACAGATGGAGGCACCGAGCCTCAGTCTGACTCTTAGTCCAGAACTGTATCTCCTACAACCTGCTAGATTTTTATTCAGGCTACTTTCTTGTTGCTGAGGCATCTTCTCCCTCCATTCTTTGACTTGACAGATTGTAGAAGACTAACTTTTTAAATAAGTAAAATAGAGGTCTTAATATATGGATCTATTGTGATAGATGAACAAAATGCTTTTCACATCTTACTGGAAAATCACAACATGTTGTAATATTATTTTTATTATTTTATTATTTTATTATTTTTATTAAATTATTCCAAGCCCTTCTTGGAAAGTTGAACTTTGTTTTAAGATATCTCTTTTGCAAAGTCTCTTTTTAAGAAATCTCTTCTCTTTAAGAAGCCAAAAAGAATATAGACTTCCAGACCATAAAAATGTGGTTTCTAGGAATTTCTAGGAATTTCTAGGAATAGCTTATCCAATTTCCTGGCTATCATTCTTGACTATCTCTGGATATTTCAACTGTCTAAAATCATAACAGTAATATTTCTCTTTTATGGTACTTGAGAATATTAAGGTATATAAAACTATATTTAACGTAATATTATATATGTATATACATAATTTACATATATTGTATGTTATATATATTTGAGACAATTTTTGAAGTCATTTGATAAATACTGAGAAATATCAATGTTCTTTCCTCTTCCTTTCTGGTTTTTGTTTGTCTTTCTCTCTTTCCTTATTTTTGAAATATAATTAACATAGTGTTATGTTAGTTTCAGGCGTACAATAAAATGATTCAACAATTCTATATGTTACTCTAGTGTTCATCATGAGAAGTGCATGCGTAATCCTCATTACCTATTTCACCCAACCCCCCACCCACCCACCCACGTCTGGGAACCATCAGTTTGTTCTCTCTAGTTCAGTCTGTTTCTTGAGCCGCCTGAGTGGCTCAGTCAGTTAAGCGTCCGACTCTTGATTTCGGTTCAGGTCATGATTTCACAGTTCATGAGTTTGAGACACACTCTGGGCTCTGCAGTGACAGTGAGGAGACTGGTTGGTGTTCTTTGTCTGTCTCTCTCTCTCTGCCCCTCCCCCACTCACATTCTCATTCTCTCTCTCTCTCTCTCTCTCTCTCTAAAATAAACAAATAAACATTTAAAAAAAAAAGAGTCTGTTTCTTGGTTTGTCTCTTTCTCTTTTTCCCCCATTGCTCATTTGTTTTGTTTCTTAAATTCCACATATGAGTGAAATCATATGGTATTTGTTTTTCTCCGAGTTTTTTCACTTAGCATTATACTCTAGCTCCATCCTGTTGTTGCAAATGGCAAGATTCTGTTCTTTTTTATGGTTGAATAATATTCCATTGTATATGCATATCACATCTTGTTTATCCATTTATCTAATGATGAACCCCTGGGTTGTTTCCACATCTTGCCTCTTGTAAATAATACAGCAGTAAACATAGGGGTGCATGTATCTTTTTGATTAGTGTTTTCATTTTCTTTGGGTAAATACCTAGTAAAGGAATTACTGGATAATATGGTAGTTCTGTTTTTAATATGTTGAGGAACCTCCTTACTCTTTTCCATAGCAGCCATGCAAGTTTACATTCTCACCAGCAGTGCACAAGGATTCCTTTCTCTTTACATCCTCACCAACACTTGTCATTCCTTGCCATTTTGATTCTAGTAATTCTGACAGTTGTAAGATGATATTGTATTGTGGTTTTGATTTGCATCTTTTTTTTTTAAGTGTATTTATTTATTTTGAGAGAGAGAGAGAGAGAGAGACAGAGAGAGAGGTGGGGGCAGGGGGTGGGGAGAGTCAGAGAGAGGGAGACAGAGAATCCCAAGCAGGCTCTGCACTGCCAATGCAGAGCCCCATCGCAGGACTCGAACTCATGAAACCGCAAGATCGTGACCTGGGCAGAAGCCAAGAGCTGGACACTTAACTACCTGAGCCACACAGGTGCCCCAGATTTGCATTTTTCTGATGATTAACAATGTTGAGCATCTTTTCATGTGTCTGTTGGCTGTTTGTATGGCTTCTTTGGAAAAATGTGTATTCAGGCCCTCTAGCCATTTTTAATCAGATTATTTCTTTTTTGGTGTTGATTCATATACGTTCTTTATATATTTTAACTGTTAACCCCTTTTCAGATATATCATTGCAAGTATCTCTGCCATTTCTTTGGTTGCTTTTTTGTTTTTTGGATGGTTTCCCTCACTGGGCAGAAACTTTTTTTTTGGTGTAGTCCCCAGTAGTTTTAATTTTGCCCCTTTTTTTTTTTTCCTTAGGAGATATATCTAGAAAAATGTTTCTGTGACCAGTGTCAGAGACATTCCTGCCTGAGCTCTTTTCTGGGATTTTATGGTTTTAGGTATTATGGTTTCATTTAGGTCTTTAATCCATTTTGAACTTATTTCCACATATAGTATAAGAAACTCGTTTGGTAAGACTGTCTTTTTCCCATTGTATTTTCTTGCCTCTTTTGTCATAGATTAATTGACTGTGTAGGCATGGGTTTATTCTGGGCTCTCTATTCTCTTCTACTGATGTGTCTATTTTTGTGCCAGTACCATACTGTTTTGATTACTATAGCTTTGTAGTATATGCTGAAATGTGAGATTGTGATACCTCCAGCTATGTTCTTTCTCAAGATTGCTTTGCCTAACTAATTTAAAGGGATTCATGTACCCCTTTGTTGTACCCCCTATACTGGAATTAAAATTTTTAAAAACACTAAAAAAATAGATTGCTTTGGCTTTTCAGGGTATTTTGTGGTTCTATATAAATTTTAGTATTATTTGTTTTAGTTTTGTGAAAAATGTTGTTGGTTATTTTTTCTCTACTTTTTTTAAATGTTTATTTTTTAATTTTTTAAGTTTATTTATTTTGAGAGAGAGAGCGCAAACAGGGTAGAGGCAGAGAGAGAGGGGGGAGAGAGGATCCCAAGCAGGTTCTGCACCAGAGCCCGATGGTGGGGCTCAAACTCACGAACCACGAGAACATGACCCAAGCCAAAGGCGGATGCTTAACCAACTGAGCCACCCAGGTGCCCCTATTTATTTTTGAGAGAGAGGAAGAGCACAAGCTGGAGAGGGGGCAGAGAGAGAGAGACACACACACAGAATCTGAAGCAGGCTCCAGGCTCTGAGCTGTCAGCCCAGAGTCCGACGCAGGGTTCAAACCCATGAACTGTGAGATCGTGACCTAAGCCGAAGTCAGATGCTTAACCAACTAAGCCACCCAGGCGCCCCTATTTTTTCTCTACTTAAAAAAAAAATTTTTTTTAATGTTTATTTTTGAGAGAGAGAGATGGAGTTTAAGTGGGAGAGGGGCATAGAGAGAGGGAGATACAGAATCTGAAGCAGGCTCCAGGCTCTGAGCTGCCAGCACAGAGCACGACACGGGGCTCTAACCCATGAACAGCAAGATCATGACCTGAGCCAAAGTCGGACACTTAACCGATTGAGCCACCCAGGTGCTTCTGTTTTTTCTCTATTTTTACGCCTGCTTTTTTTTGGCATGGTTTAACCATGTCCAATCCCCAAGATAGTTGTTGGGATGGATTTGCTATTTTTTTAGGAATTTGTTCTTACGTTTAACTGTTTCAAAGTTAACTGTGTCTTTGCTTAGTGGAAATATATTTTAGTTAAATATATTTAAATTATCTGTGGTAGCATTTGGGTTTTGGCTGAGTGTGTTGTATTTAGTAATTTATTTATCATAAGTGAAATCAATTCTATATGCTCATTTGAGTATTATGAACTTTTAAAGAGCAATAATAGTATATTAATTTTTTCCTTTCTTCTTTCTCTTTGATCTTTAAGATTGCTCTGATCAAAATGTGATTTCGTACAATAGAATTTTAATTAGTTCTGTAGGTTTATTTGTCTGAGTTCCTTAGATGGAATAATAATAATTGTAATTGCATACATATTATTTCAACAGTGTAATTATTATACTGAGTTTGGATGGGTGTGAAATTAAAACAATGGTAAGAATGATTTCCTCTTTTATTATATTAATGTGGCTTATTTGAAAGGGCAACAAAACATTTATCTGTTCATAAAATCACTCATTGTGACTGCTTCTGGGCATTGATTCATTGAAGTATACAGTTCAGTGTATCCTGGTCGATGGTAAAGGGAGGTTTTACTGGTGTAACTTGCAGAACAGCTGTGTCTTTCTGTCAGCTTGCGTTTATACTACTTTTTAATATTTACTTGTCTAGACTTTACTGGATCTTAAATGCATTGTAACTTAGAGTTTATTAAAGATTAAAATCCTTTACTGTCTTCTGGATTTCCTCTTTAATAATGCTTCCAAAGATGGTAACTGTTCTTTAAGTTTTTTCTGTTAGCCTTATTTAAATATTTTGGAGAAAATTTCTTTTTTTCTTTTTTAAGTTTATTTATTTATTTTGAGAGACAGAGAGAACTTGGGGAGGGGCAGAGAGAGAATCTCAAGCAGGTTCCGTGTTGTTAGCACAGAGCCCGATGCAGGGCTCGACCTCATGAACTGCCAGATCATGACCTGAGCCGAAATCAAGAGTCAGGTGCTTAACTGACTGAGCCACCCAAGCACCCCCGGAGAATATTTCTGAAGTCATATGTTCCATACAACTGAAACATATTTATTTTCTCTACACTTTATTTTTAAAAATAGAATCCCAGTAATGTAGTTCTGATAAAACTTGATTATGCACAATTTAAGGAAACATTTAGAATGTGTAATTTTGATTTTAAATTAACTTTGATGCTTACTGTTACTATATTACTATTACTATATTTCTGTTTTCTGCATACTATACTGTCATGGAAGTTCACAGCCCAGAAGATAATTAGAAATCATCTGTTTTGTTTTTGTTTTTATTTATTTTATTTTTATTTATTTTGAGAGAGCATGTATGCTCATGTGTGTGCACATGAGCAGGGGAGGGGCAGAGAGAAAGGGACAGAGAGAATCCCAAGCAGGCTCTGTGCTGTCAGTGCAGAGCCTGATGTGAGGGCAGATCTCATGAACTGTGAGGTCATGATCTGAGCCGAGATCAAGAGATGGACACTTAACCAACTGAGCCACCCAGGTGCCCCTGTTTTTGTTTTAATATGTATGAAAAAATGGGGATCAGAAAGGTTAAACATTTGCCTAAGATTCTAAAGAGTGTTTGAGGCAAAACCAGAAAACCTGAAGTCTCTTGGTTTTTAGTGTAGTATTCTTTAGACTATACTGCCAACCTCTTGAACATTTTAATGCACTTTATGAAAGTAATCTCCTAACCAAAAGATGTCTGATATACTATAAAAAGTGATAGCATTTCGTTTTCAGTATGTAATTCATTTATAACTTCAACCCCTCTTCTTTACATGTGTCTACATGTTTACCACAGTGGTAGAAACTAAACTGTGATGATACTCAATGTAGTAGAAAAAAATATTAAGCACAGTTTGAAGTTGAAATGCATTTGCTTAATGTATACTCCTTTTTTATTTCTGTTCTCTGTCACTCTCAGTACCTTCTCTCCTACTATCTGTCTATCCATCTTCATGGATGGTTAGAGAGTGGCAGAGTAAGCAGCTGGCTCTCAACTTGATCTCACTGCTAATCTTTCTTGATGTGCCACGTTTTATAACAGTGAACACATTTGTCTGTAATTGACTGCCTCAACCAAATTGTTTTTAGAAGGGACGCTAATTTTCACTGTGTCTATAAGAATTATGAAGGAATAAGAGGAAACTATTGCCATGCACACCTACGTGGTGTCTTTACAGCTTCTGTATATCTGTGTTCAGTATTTCTGAAACAATTTGCAGAACCTTTTACCTTATACAAGACAAATATTAAAAACTGATGATTATGGTGCTGCTATATAAAATATTTTTATTATTTTCATTTCACATTTAGGATAAGATCCCAATCTGGGTTTTTATTGTTTCTTTAGGAGATATGGGAAACGTTATTTCTAAAATTGATTTTAAAGAACTTTTAAACTGTGTCCTCTGCATTATAATCTTTAAAATAGGAAGAATCAACATCCAAGATTTTATTGCTAAAGTTTTTTGTTTTTAATTTAAAAAATTTTTGGTAACTTTCTTACGTGTTTCTGTAGCACTTTCCTCAGTACCTTAAATGCCTGCTATCGAACAGAAAAAGGCTTTTGTAAATGTGGCTATTTATTTCTCAGAGTTTAAGTTGTGGGAAAATTTCCTAAAGGAATTTGAATGTTAAAATGTTTTCTATCAAAGCTAGTATCAAATGAATTGGTGTTTGTTTGTTGAGCTCTTACTATCTGTGGCACTGTATTAGGCAAAAAAAATTTTTTCTAAACAAATGAGACCTGATTTTCCTTCTTAAGGGGAGTATAATCTTGTTTGGAAAGAAACAATACAATACCGTTAACACAAGGCGGTGAGTCTTAAGAGGTATGTTGAAAGTAATGAACTGGAAATGAATAGGAATTTCTGCAGCAGCAACAACATGACAAGAAACATTAGTGAAATAGTGTTGAGACAATGAGCACCCTTAGGAGGAGTTATGGGGTGCTGGAACGTGTTCTGAGATGTGCCGAGAGATTAGAAAGGTTAGATGGTGGAGGGAATGACGTAGCACGATAATAAGGAGTTGGGAACTTATTCCCTAGGAATTGGAGTGTCATTTATTATTTTAGGAAACGTGAATGACATTTTTAGCAGTTGTAGAATTTGGATTGGATGGAAAGTAGACCAGGCAGAGTAACCAATTAAGAGGTTGTCAGTATTACAAGTGAGAGAGGGGATGAGGGCCTGTGGATGCTCCGGCATCCAGGCATTCAAGGTAATGATCATAATCACTAATAATTATTGATCTTCCTACAGTCTGCCCCTCCCCATGCAACGCGTCTTATGTGAGTTATCCCGTGTAATTTAAATATTCACAACAGGATACTCCTGAAACCAATACTACACTGTGTGTCAGCGACCTTGAATTTAAATTAATAAAAAATATTCACAGCAGGGGTGGCTGGGTGGCTCAGTTAGTTGAACATCTGACTCTTTATTTCAGCTCAGGTCATGATCTCACAGTTGTGAGCTCAAGCCCCGCCTTGGGCTCTGTGCTAAGTGTGGAGTCTTCTTGGGATTCTCCCTCTCCTTCTCCTCTACCCCTCTCCCATTTGCATGCACAAGCTTGAATGAATGAATGAATGAATGAATGAATGAATGAATGATTATTCGCAACAATTTTACATGCTCTTAGATAAGACTGAGACTTAGAGAGAGGAAGCCAAGTAAGCCAGGGTCATAGAGTTAGCAAGTAGCAGATGCAGAGGTAAACCAGCAAAGCTGTCAAACGGAAGAACTGACTGGGCCCCAGATGAAATGCTATTCTGGTTTCTCCCTGAGTAACTGGGTAGAGCCCATCAACTGAAATAGGAGTGAGGAAGGAAGAGCTGGTTTGTTGGAGGGAGGAGTTGATGTTTGCTTGGGAGAATAGAAATTTGTATGCAGAATCCAGAGAGTGCCTGAGTCTGTATCTTGCCTCTGACGCTTAGTAGCTGTGTGGCCTGAAGCAGTTGCTTAACCTCACAGTGCTTCAGTTTGTGACATGTGACAAGTGGGGAGAGAATTGTACTTACAACATCCTTATGAGGAATAAACCAGCTACTATAGTAGTGTGCTTACAGTAGTTCCTCATGTCTCGTAGTTGTTTTAGATGTTAGCTGTATCATCACCATCATTCTCATTATTCTATAAGAATCCAGAGATGTGATTTCAAGATGTATGAGCCATTTGGTGTAAAACTTGTAGCACATTCCTCCTAGGAGGCTGTGAAGCGGCAGGCGATGATTTACCCTGATGAGTCTTTGTAGTTCTTCTTATTGCCACCTCACTATAGCTACAGTGTCTCAATCTCCATTCTTTTATGGTGCTCAGGATCAAACCCAGGTTCTTCTGAGATATCTGGTTCCCCATTTGTTTGTTGTAGGGAAAATAAACTGCTTGTGGAAGGGCTTCACTTCGGTACATTTTGGTGTGGCTTCCTCTCAATTTACTTCAAACTTCTGCCTTGCTGTGTTGTACCCAGGCCAGCTTTGTCGAATGAGGGGTCATGATGACTTCTCTCTGGGCCAGTTACAGGTGTCCAGGCAGCCACGATGGAGAGTGTTAACCAAGACTTCATGGGCTTAGAGAGGGGGAGGGGAATAGGTGGGTGTTTGTCGACTCCTGAAATGTGAAAAAAAAAAAAAAATAGTATGTTCATTTTTCTGGGGTCACTGCTTAGATTTCCACCTGTTGCCCCCACACCACTGCCATTTTCATTTTATTGAGTTTTTTAAATCAGGCTAAGCAATTGTACATAAATTAAAATTATTTCAGCACGTTTTTGCATTCTATAATACAAATACATAAATGCATAATACAGAATAAAAGTAGGAACAGTACAACTGTTCTTCCCCCTCCCCCCCCCCCACATTTATTGGTTAAGGATTAGTGTAGTCCTATGTTTTTAATATGGAACATCCACATCAGAGCTGACTTCTGTGACTAATGCGTCTCGTACTTTGTAACTCCAGTTAGAGCTGAAGGTATTACTTCTTGTTAAAATGTGAATACTTCTTTCTAGGAGGAGCAGAGTTTTGTGGGGTTTTTTTTTTCCTCCAGTTCATTTACTTCTTGATGTAAAAGAGAAATGTGGAAACATATGCAAAAAGATAACATGAAGCTATAGAGTACCTTGAGAAGTTTGGGGTGGCAGGATATTTGACTGGTGGAAGGAAACAGCATAGGACACAGAGGCAGGATTACTGTCTAGTTGCATTTGCACTTAGTGCAACAACCAGAAGTTTGTGGAGAGGTTCTTGAAGCATGTTTCCAGGTGTGTAGATTGAAACCTAGCAGACTTGAGTAAAAGTTCCGGATAACATTCAGAGATAGTATTTAGTGTTAAGGAAACTTCTTTGCCCATTGTCTAATTTTTAATCGACCTGACAGAAGGAGAAAGGTCACGTCTTGGTTAATAAACTTGGTTATTTTCGTTCTACTCAATTAGCTCTAAACATACCATGTAACTCCCAAGACAGCTGTCATGGGACCTAACCATGGGACTGTGGACCTGTGAGCCTCAGTTTTTGTTAACTGTGGAATGTGGTTGGATAATATGATGTCTAAACTTTTCTGCCATTGTGAAAATGTATGATTCTAACATACTCATATTCATACCTTTATTTATGTCACTTATGAAATAGTATAGTGTTATCAAATTTTTCTCCTAAGGGCTTTTAGATTTAGTGATTTGTTACAAAGAATATGTGAGATCTTTGAGAAAGTCACTGATCAGTCTCTAGTCAATATATATTGAACTCTGGAGAGATGGGATTTAGCATGATTAATAGTCCATAACAACCAGCCTTTATTTCAAAAGTTTGCTTCAAATAGTGGCAAGTTCTGATTCAAAAGAATTCACTGAATATTTATTATTCTGTATAGTATTGTAGTCAATCCTTACAATAATCCTGTGATTGATAGCAGTCTCCTCCTTCTTGGTACATAATACATTTCTAAAAGTATTCTTTCTGGGGCGCCTGGGTGGCTCAGTTGGTTAAGCATCCGACTTCAGCTCAGGTCATGATCTCGTGGTTTGTGGGTTCGAGCCCCACATCGGGCTCTGTGCTGACAGTTCAGAACCTGGACCCTGCTTCAGACTCTGTGTCTCCCTCTCTCTCTGACCTCCTGTGCTCCTACTCTGTCTCTGTCTCTGTCTCTCTCTCTGAAAAATAAATAAACATTTTAAAAGAAATGTTTTAAGATATTCTTTCCAATGGCAATTTCCCTAATACTATTATAATTAGGAAATTTAGGCAAGCACTTAATATTATTTTAAAAATGAATTTACCAGGGGCGCCTGGGTGGCTCAGTCAGTTGAGCGTCTGACTTCGGCTCAGGTCATGATCTCACGGTTCGTGAGTTCGAGCCCCACGTCGGGCTCTGTGCTGACAGCTCCGAGCCTGGAGCCTGCTTCAGATTCTGTGTCCTCCTCTCTCTCCACCCCACCCCTGCTTGTGCTCTATCTCTCTCTGTCTTTCAAAAATGAATAAACATAAAAAATTTTTTTTAATAATAAAAAAATAAAGATGAATTTACCAGGATTTTGGCATTTGGTTAAAGTTAGGAATTGAGTCCTTCAAATGTTACCATTTCCCGAGGAAAATGTGTGATTTCTAATGAGGCTATAAGAATAAAGTTCATTATTATAAACTTTTTTCTTGTCTTTTTCCTCTTTTCCTTTTCTATAAAAGTCACAAGACAGGTACTCCCTACTTTTATTTTCAGTGCTTCCTTGGAAACTATATGCTCATAGAGTAGAACATCAGCATTTCCATACACAGTTCTGAGGACAGGTGGCGATGATCTTTTTCTTCCTGCAGATGGCACTCTCTGCTGTTCACCTAGCACTGAGCATTTAAAGAGCTGTAGCGTTTACCAAGAACGTTTCCTGATGTTATATAATCTTTGAAGATCCACACAGTAATTCTGTGGGACAGACATTTTATGGAAAAGGAAGCCAAACTTGACACAGCTCTGTGTTGCGGCTAGTACTTGCTAGATTCCCAATGTCCTGCCTTTATTTTCACCACTGTCACAATGCTGACTGTTTGACTATTCAGAACAGATTTAAAACTAGGGAAATATAATGAGTAAGCAGATTAGTAAGTATTTATTGAATAAGAAATAAATTTTGGTTGAATTTATGAATGAATGAATGAATGAATGAATGAATTAGTGATAGGTTTGATGGTTCTTGGGGAGGCAACTTGGTGACCTAGAGAGCCTTTCTTGTCCTATTGTTGAGCGTGAGATTTTATTTTCAGTGGTAAATGTAATGTTATTGGTAGCACTGACTAAAACAGAAATGACAAGGTACTCAAAAATGCCTAAAACTGAAGAATATCTGTGGTAATGACTTGGTGTAGGGGGGAGGTGTAGTAGTTTTATACTGTATGTCAAGGAAATGACTATGTCAGAATCCACAAGACTGACGGTGATGGCTTAATTCTGTGATCTTTTGGATAATAGGTTGTGAAAATTAATCACAGAACCAGAACAGAGCTGAGATATCATAGTCGGCTGTCCAAATGTCTGTGGGAAGTCTCACTCAGTAAAAGCAGGGCTGCTATTGACTTACTTTATTGACCGTTTCATTTCCAGAAGGTTAAGGAAATAGTCAGGGGAGCTGATAACTCCGAGCCTAATTTTGACCCACAATGAGGGCTCCTTAGACAGGTGAAAATAATGGGAATCCTGGGAGAAATCCATGATGTTCATTTAAGAAATTCAACAGAAGGTTGTGCCACATACTGTGCTAGATGCTGTCGATTTTGCAGTAAATGCAGCAGACAAAATCCCTGTCACCAAGGAACTTTTATTTGAGAGCTAACCATGATCCAGCCTCATGGTTACTTAACTGCAGTGACCTTCACTTGCATTTCAGACACCTACGTGCAGGGTCACACTCTGGCTGATGTTATGATCTGGAACTGCTTGTTTCAGAAATCTAAAAATTCCAAAATTCCTATATCCTTAATTCCCTCATTTTTTATTCTTTAATCTCATAGACGTGGGTTGCCTGTATTTCAGCTTGCATGTCAGCATCTACCTGGCCTCTTTCTCTTTCCTACCCGGTCTACAGCCCAGTTTTGACCGTATGGATTGTTGTCTCACTTGTACCCTTGATTCCCTTTCCCCTTCACTTCTGCCGCCTCACCCACCCAAACTCCCATCTCTCTGTCAGCGACACAATCTGTGTTATCTACTGTTAGATCCAAGCAGCTAAGCCCGGCGGGAGAATCGCAAACATCTGAGAGAAGTGACACTACCCAGCGTTCATGGTTTTCAACTTCTGCTGAGCTCTGAGCCCACCAGGAGGTCCTTTCATTCATCCTTGGTCACTGCTCTCTCCACCCTTGTTTTCCTGCTTCTCATTTTGTGTTTTATTACCACACTTAACCGTAATTCTCTCAGGGACTTGACTTGAGCTGCTCTTTCTGTCTGTAATGCCTTTCTGCCCCCCTTTTCTTTCTCCCTTTACATGCTCAACTTTTACTGAAAGATACATGAAGCTTCCCTGACTACTCAAATTGGGCTCAGTGTCCCCTCATCGGTATACAGTACCTGTGTATTGGTTCGCCTTTGCCACCATAATGGGACCTCCTTAGGCGCAGAGACGGAATTACTTTCACATTTTGCATTCTTAGTGCCTAGCACAGAGTGGGTGTTTTAGTAAATGGGAGCTAAATGGATCAGTAAAAAAAACAGGAAGAGGAATATGGGTCAAAGCTGGAATTTAGAGAATTAGAAGTACGTATCTTTTTTCAAAGAAAAGATAGATAAGACGCCATGGATATAGTCTCCAGAAGGGAAGGTGGTTGTAAGGTGGCCATAGGCAGAGTTTTTACTGAACCACTGGAGATAATGTGAAGAAAAGAGAGGTAAAGTGGCCAGATGAACTCATATTTTGTTTTTTAATTTTTTTTTTTCAACGTTTATTTATTTTCGGGACAGAGGGAGACAGAGCATGAATGGGGGAGGGGCAGAGAGAGAGGGAGACACAGAATCGGAAACAGGCTCCAGGCTCTGAGCCATCAGCCCAGAGCCTGACGCGGGGCTCGAACTCACGGATCGCGAGATCGTGACCTGGCTGAAGTTGGACGCTTAACTGACTGCGCCACCCAGGCGCCCCTATATTTTAAAATAATACGTGTAGAAGAGGGAAAGAAGGATACGAAACAAAAATATGTAGATGTAGGTACAGATCTCACGTATAACAAGAGAATACAGGGATGCCGGGGTGGCTCAGTCCATTAAGTGTCTGACTCTTGATTTCAGCTCAGGTCATGATCTCAGGGTCGTGAGATTGAGCCCTGCATTGGGCTTCTTACTGGGCATGGAGCCTGCTTAGGATTCTCTCTCTCTGCCCCCCTGCACCTCCCACCCCTTTCCCCCCCGATCATGGACACGTGCACGCTTTCTCTCTCTCTCAGAAAAAGGGGCGGCGGTGGATGGAGTACAACTCTAAGAGAATAATGAGCTGAGGTTTTGAAAGAGGTTAAGGGTGACCTTTTACATTTTATATGTAGAAGATGAAAACAGCAAGCAAATAATAGATTTTTTTTTCTTTTAAACAGACTGACCCCCAGAGAGTAGCTACACTTGTGGTGAGCACAGCATAAAGTGTAGAGATGTTGAATCACTATGTTGTATCCCTGAAACTAATGTAATATTGTGTGTCAGCTATACACACAATGTTTTAAAAAGATTTAAAAAAATACACAAAAACCCTGACCCTATAATTGGATACAGAGAGTAAATGAAAATTCTCAGCTTCTGTTGTGTTTCTGACTTCTTTGATGATGAAGAATGATCTATACATAGACTAGTAAGACTGGATGTAAGAATAATAATAGGAGAAAGTTTAAGCCCAGGATTAGAGAGGAGATTGTACCAGAACCATTGGCTGCTCTAAATGAGGTCACATCTCAGGTTCAGATTCTGAGAAAATGTGTTAATGTCATTGACAAACTGGTAATCTTTGAGTCATTGTGGTGAATTTGAAAACTGTTAGAAGACTGTGGAGGACTAAAGTTCCAAAATTATGTATGTAGGTATTTGTATATATATATATGCGTACATATACATATATGTATAGACGTACATATACATATATGTATAGACGTGTATATACATGCATATATATGTATATGTGCATACGTATATATATGAACATAAATACACGTGTATATATATATATGAACATAAATTTCGATGAGCTTGATGCTACTTCCGCAGAAGATTCTAGAGATCATTTTAAAAGAGTCTCCAACATTTACAAAAGGTAAAGATGAGCAGTCAGGGTTACAGGGATTTTCTAAGAATCATTCATTCCAGGTAGCCCAGTTTCCGCTTTTGGCAGGGATGCCACATGCACAGGTTAGGAGATGCTGAGGCTGTGATATATCTAGGCTCCCAAACGGTATTTGACATCATCCATTCTATCATTCCGTGCATGGGAACGTGTTGGGGAATTGCACCATAATACAGGGCCAGGGATTGAACACCCAAACTCAGTCTTAGTTACTAATGGCAGCCTAGGGGGAAGTCTCTTAGGGGTTGCTGTTTTGACCCTGTTCCACTCATTGGTTAACACCTCCTCCTACTTCTCACTCTCAGCCGGGAACCTTGCAGTTTGTTTCACCAAGGAAACAAAAGCGCCCAAATCTTGGTCTGTTCCCTGCCAGAGCTGCTAATCTTCCTGCGTGTACTCACGTACTGTCATCCTTTTTGTTCCATTACGTGAACCGTCCCTGTTCCTATCACTTGTGTGCTAGATACTCTTCGTATTGCCTACTCACTGCTGCAGCAATTACCTCCTCTCGTTCTAGCTTTTCATTTATTTTCCTTCCCCTGTTGGAGAAACATGCTATGCAAACATGCTGTAATAGTATCTCAGCTTACAAACGTGCCACAATGTCATTCATTAAAAAATAAATAAAAAGCACCACCTCCCCACCCCATGTTCCCTTCAGGCTACCACCCATTTCCTTGCCACCCAATGGCAGAACTTCCCAAAACAGCTGTCTTAACCCCCTTGCCTCCGTTTCCTCACCACCCTCTGCCACTCCACTGAGACTACTCTTTGACAGGTTGCAGTAACTTCCACGTTGCTAAATCCTGTGGTCATTACCCAGTCTTCATCTTACTCAACCTGTCAGCAATATTTGACACAGTTGATCAATCTTTCCTGTTTTGAGCTTTCTTTACCTGGTGTCTGGGAGGCACCGCTCTCCTTATTTTTCTCCTGCCCTACCTGCTGCTCCTTCTCAGTGTCCTGTGCTGGATCCTGCTCCGCTTCCCGACTTGCGGATGCTAACCCGTGGGCTGAGCCTTAGAATCTCTTCTCTGCTTCATTTATACTCACTTTCTGTTCCCCACTGATCAATAGTGTGGCCACTAGCCACAGTCCTGTCATTGCAGAAAGTTCTGTTGGACAGCACTGCTCTGGGTTATTTCATCCTTCTCGTCCTGTTAAAATCCTTCCGTATGCTGATAACTCCCAAATTGATTCACCAGTTCCAGCCTCCCCACCTGGAGTCCAGTTTGGTGTATCCAAATATCTACTTGGTTTTCAGGCCACCTGTCAGATTTAGCATAGCGAAAATAGAACTTTATGTTCCCTCCCACCCTCCTGTCCTGTTTGTCTTGTCAATCACTAAACAGTGCTGCTCTTCACACAGCCTTAAAAAGTCTTGTGGACTTTTTGGGGTGGGGGCAGGTGGGAAGGAGACTTCCATTCTTTTTTTTTTTTTTTTTTTCAACATTTATTTATCTTTGGGACAGAGAGAGACAGAGCATGAACGGGGGAGGGGCAGAGAGAGAGGGAGACACAGAATCGGGAGCAGGCTCCAGGCTCTGAGCCATCAGCCCAGAGCCCGACGCGGGGCTCGAACTCACGGACTGCGAGATCGTGACCTGGCT
Organism: Felis catus; assembly: GCF_018350175.1. NCBI lineage: Eukaryota > Metazoa > Chordata > Mammalia > Carnivora > Felidae > Felis > Felis catus. Next base: position 12,967,232 of record NC_058378.1, read on the forward strand.
GAAGTCGGACGCTTAACCGACTGCGCCACCCAGGCGCCCCGGAGACTTCCATTCTTAAGGAGAAACAGTTCTAGGGGAACACTTCTTTTTCACCTTTCCACACCTTACTTCAGTCCCTGGCAAGTGGGAATGAGTAGCTTTTCTCCCTCTTTGTAATAATTTTTAACTACTTCTCTTGCACTCAGTATCCAGTGCATCAAACAGAAACTAATCTCAGAGTCCTGGACTGCTTTCCCCAGATGCTCACATGACCCATTGTCTTCCTTCATTCAGGCTTCAGCTCAGATATTACCTCTTTAGCCTTATCGCTATGGAATCTCTATGACAGTAGCATTCCTGTTGCTCTGTACCCTTACTCCTTTACTTTTTTGTAACACTTAGCACTGCCTGACATTACGATATGTTTGTTTTCCATCTGTCTGTATCTCACTGGAATCCATGAGGGCAGGGACTTTGTTTTTGCACTGTTCCTAGTGCCAAAAATAGGAGCCAGCAGGTTGTAAATGTTCCATAAATATTTGTTGAAGTAAATGCCATATTAAGGAAATTTCTGATGAAATAAAACTAAGAGGTATAGCTAATACATTGTCAGGTTTTTGCTTTTTGATTCAGTCATTCGTGTTTTACACTTTACCAGTCACTGTATTAGAAAAAGTGAAATTTACGGGCGTCTAGGTGGCTCAGTTGGTTAAGAGTCCGGCTTCGGTTCAAGTCATGTTCTCATGGCTCGTGAGTTCAAGCCCCACATTGGGCTGTCTGCTGTCAGCTCAGAGCCCACTTTGATCCTCTGTCTCCCTCTCTCTATGCCCCTCCCTCTCCCTTCACCTCAAAAATAAACATTAAAAAAAGAAAAAAAAAAAAGAAAAGAAGAAGTGAAACATTATTTTCCTGAGGTCATTTGTGTGATTACAGGTATTTTGCTATGCTTTTCATTTATTTTAAGAATATAAAAGTTCTTATAATATTGTTAGGAGAAAGTTTTATTTATTTATGGCATTATAAGAATTGTTGCATTAGAAGTTGAATATGATAGGGTGCCTGGGTGGCTAAGTCAGGTGAGCATCCAACTCTTAATTTCAGCTCAGGTTATGATCTCATGGCTCATGAGTTCAAGCCCCACATCGGGCTCTGTGCTGACAGCATGGAGCCTGCTTGGAATTCTCTCTCTCCTCTCTCTCTCTGCCCCACCCCTGCTCACTCACTCACTTGCTCTCTGTCTCTCAAAATAAATAAATGAACTTAAAGTTTAAAAAAAGTTGAATGTGATACTAATAACGATTTTTAAATTTGATGTTTTAGCTATAAAGTACAAAAAGTAGTAAGACAGGGTTCCTGGCCTTAAGGAACTCATGACCTAGTGGGTAAGACAGTCATAAGTAACTACAGGGTGTTTATGTAGTTTGGAAACAGAGGCAAATACATATAATGCCCTAAGGCATCAATCTAGTTTCCAAGGCCGTATTTGCAGACTTTATGGCCCTCCGGTATAATACAGGATGATAAAGGTCGGAGTGCAGCTATGTGTGTGATCGTGGGGGCAGAGGAAGGTGGGGGGCACAACTGACTCTGCCCGCTGATAGAGTGACAATCTTGGATAGAATGAAACTCCATGGATATCCAAGCTGGGCTGCGTAAAATATAGATAAAGAAGCCATCCCAGTTTCAAGTATTAGAGAAGTCCCTCAGCATGGCCTAGAAGTGTTCCCTGATAACAGGGAAAAACAGACGGATCCAGTTGTCTGTCAGCTTCCGCTGTTTTTTGTTTTTTTGTTTTTTAATTTTTAATGCTTATTTATTTTTGAGAGAGAGGGAGACAGAGCATGAGCAGGGGAGGGGCAGAGAGACAGAGGGAGACACAGAATCCGAAGCAGGCTCCAGGCTCCGAGCTGTCAGCAGAGAGCCCGATGTGGGGCTCGAACCCACGAACTGTGAGACCATGACCTGAGCCGAGGTCGAACACTTAACCGACGAGGCCACCCAGGCGCCCCTGTCAGCTTCCACTTTTTTTTTTTTTTTTAATTTTTTTTTCAACGTTTATTTATTTGTGGGACAGAGAGAGACAGAGCATGAACGGGGGAGGGGCAGAGAGAGAGGGAGACACAGAATCGGAAACAGGCTCCAGGCTCTGAGCCATCAGCCCAGAGCCCGACGCGGGGCTCGAACTCACGGACCGTGAGATCGTGACCTGGCTGAAGTCGGACGCTTAACCGACTGCGCCACCCAGGCGTCCTATCAGCTTCCACTTCTAATGGCCATACTGAGTTACCTGGAATCACCATAGCATCATGCATAACATCTCTGATGGCTCCACCTTGTAATAGTCAAAGCAATTAATAAAATACCATATTTATGCTCACAACTTGATCAGTAACTTCCCCTTCTGTAATCTTAGAGTTCAAAATATCGAGATGATTTTTAGTAGTTCAGAATGCAGCAGGAGCAGGTACGGACGGTGTAGTGAGGCTTCATTCCAGGACTGTTTCAGTTGGTCCGGCAGTTGATGGACTGATGTCTGGTGCTCAGAGTGGAGGAGGGGGACCGAAATCTAGCCTGTACTTTGCTAGCTGTGGGGCTGCCGCAGCCTGGGAAAGGGTGTCTTTTCCTACATCACATAAAGCCCTGTGTGGTCGAACAGCCAATCCCATTGCTGCAGACTTTATCCTCAAGTGCCTAGAACAATGTGGTACAAGCACTGTTTGCCAAGCTGAAGGGAATTTAAGAAAGTTCTCTAGCTTTGAGCATCTTGAAAGAGTTAAAGATCATTCTGATTTTAAAACTTGTGATTCAAAATAAATGTTCATGGTTGCCTTGTAACTGTGTTAAGGAAATATTTGTTATGCCTCTGTCTAGTCAAAACTATAGAGCGAAAACTGGTAACTAAACAGAAGCATCTTGTGGCTACACCAGGAGTAGAAATTTACCCGTTAGTATTCTAGAAATAGCCTTCATGGTATTGTACACAAAAGATTAATTCATTTTTAAAAATTCAACACGGATATGAGGTTTAGTGGTAGTTTATTCATTATTTGGTTTTAGTATTTTTCTGAGTTTTCATAGATCCTCAGATGCCTCTCACTGTCACAGGAGAGTAGCGACTTGGCTCCCCATGGCATGCAGGTGGTATGCCACTGCCTCCCTGATTCCAATCGAGATCGACCCTGGCCTGACTCTCCTTCCTCTGTAGTTAACTGGTGATTCCTCTGGAGGTCGGAAGGAGCTGGGAGCAGAGGAGGAGTAAGGAGCTGTGGTCAAATCACCTTGTTCAGATCACGTGCTAACACTCCCTGTCTCAAGATTCCGTTCTTGGAGCTACAGAAACTTTTTAGTGTGTTCTTGAGGTTCAAAAAGTTTGTTGGCTTCCTTTACCTCAAATATGAAGACTGGCCATTGATTTTTGTGTCAGAGCTTTATTAAAATTATTTGTGTCTTACTATTACCATTAATATGGATGTCTTTTTTTTTAATAGGTGAAACTTTATTCTAAGAATATTTGTTTCATCTAGTTCATGAGCTCAAATTATAAGGACTCTAAATGTTACAGAAGTGTTGAGAGATTGGTAAGTATTTAATGTAATAGATATTAACAGTCAAAATACTTGTTTCAGTCTAACCCTTTGAAACTACATAGTTATGTGACATTAATTAAACCCAAAGTACAAACAACTAAACTTTCTTTTCCTGTAGTAGAGACGGATATACAAATTGTGGTGTATTCATACAGTGGCATTATTGCACAATGGTTTAAAAAAAATTTTTTTTTCAACTTTTATTTATTTTTGGGACAGAGAGAGACAGAGCATGAACGGGGGAGGGGCAGAGAGAGAGGGAGACACAGAATCGGAAACAGGCTCCAGGCTCCGAGCCATCAGCCCAGAGCCTGATGCGGGGCTCGAACCCACAGACCGCGAGATCGTGACCTGGCTGAAGTCGGACGCTTAACCGACTGCGCCACCCAGGCGCCCCTGCATTTCCCTCTTAACGTTACGTTTGTTCCTTTAAACCATTGTGCATAAAAGTTGAAAAAAAAATTAAAAAAAAAAAAGAGGGAAATGCAAAGTTATAAAGGATACATATAGCATACTATTTATATACATTTTAAAAATAGCTAAAACAATATTGAATATTTTATAGCTATAAAAACATGTATAGAAATGATGAACACCAACTGAAGAGCGGAAGAAGTTGGGTGGGGTGTGGCTTTCCTGTACTGTAAGGTTTGATTTCTTTGCGCATGCGCGCGCACACACACACACACACACACACACACACACACACACACTGATCTGAACATAGCATAATGTTTAATACTTGCTAAGTCTGAGTATTGGCTATAACCTCATGTTATGTATCCTTTATACTTTACTGGGTGTTCAAAGTATTTAAAAAAATCTTTTTAAAATACCGTGCAATCATCTTTTCAGTTGGCATTCAGAGTGGCTGAAAGGCATTCAGTGAAATTCAACATTCCTAGTAGATGAGTCAGAAGAAATGAATATTTCTTAATGTGCAGAGCAAAAGTGTCCCCTGTCACCCCTACCAATGTTGTTGTGTTAGTGCTAACTAAAGCTGTTAGATAGAAGAGTGGAAAGCATGTGAATGGTGGATAGAAAGATTCAGAATTTTTGTTATTTGTAAATGACAAGGTTTTATATCTGGAAATTTCTAAAAAAAAAAAAGTTAGTAAGAAGTTTGGGTATATGATTACTATATCAAAATAAATCTACTTCCTATTTGCCTCCTATAAACCAGTTTTCTATCCTACTTAGAATGTGTAATGGAAACAAAATCCCATTTAGAATAGCAGCGAAAACTGCAAAACATCTAGGAGCAGACCTAACAAGTCATGTATAAAACCTAATACATGTTTCCGACAAGTTTCCACCACAAGGACATAGAGAATAAATGTGCAAGTAGTGCAAGGATGTTCATTGCAGCTCTGTTTGTGATAATAAAAATGAGAAATAACCTAAATCTTCAATAAGAGATTGGCTGCATAGTTAATAGTACATCTGTATAATGAAACACAGGTAATGTGCACCTGCAGCAGGATGCCGGGCCGTAAAGAAGAGTGAGAGAGAGCGCAGGTGAACAGATGTCCAAAGTGAACCAAAACAGATAGTAGATCATTTATGTATAAGATCCTGTGTATGTAACTGTGTGTTTATTTTATGTACATTTAAAAATCAGGAATAACCTACATTTCCGCATGGATTATAATGCTTTTGGCTGACCTGGCATCTTGTGCTCTTAGGAAGTGGGGTTGAAATTATTTCTTCACTACTAAATATTCGTGTTATCTTAATTTCTGGAAAATAGACCCTAATTATTACCACAATTTTTAGATCTTTCACATTTTTAATATTGCTCAAGTTGCAGCGTGCCTTGCACTTCGTGGTGTCTAGGGAGCCCTGTCGGCAGGCTGCCCTCGCGAAGGGGTTGTTCGTGCCTGCTCACGAGTGAACTTGGTCACAGCTGTTCATATCAGTACTGCAGCTGAGTTACATGCACCATCGGTACGATATCTGATGAGTTTTAAATGTTTCCGGGTTGTTTTCGGACACTTTTTGCTGATCCCATCTGGTAAGATCAAGAAAACACCTGCATCAGAACTCACAGAATGACGTCAGCATCTTTGGAAGAAAATCCCAGGAGCAGTGGGAGATGGTGCATCTCATAGGAGACGGTGCAGGGTGGATGGTGCATCTCATAGGGTGGATGGTCTAGATGGCCCAGAAGGGGATATTGTATGGAAAATTCTAAGTGATAAGAAGGCAGTGTGTTACGCTTTAACTGGCAGTCTTATTTCTGTTTTAGTGGAACACTAAAATTATTTCTCTTATGTAAGTAATTATGTGCCTTAAAATCAGTGACAGATTAGGTGAAGTAAGTTAATAAAATTGGATAACTATGGACTGAATATGAACTAGTTTATATTATTATATACATATATATAATTAGTACGTGTTATTATAAATTATTATAAACTATTTGATGTATGGAATAATTTTTACCTTATGAAAGCTTATAGAGAACCAGCATTTATGTAAGAGAAATTATTGCTGCAATTTTGGATAAATGAGTAATGTACATTTTTTTTATACTTTTTTCTAGTGATCAATAATATTAAAAGCAATGAGCTTTGTTACACTAAAGAAAGGATTGCTTTGTAATAATACCTAGGATCCTGATAGGAATCCAGGAATTAAATCGATCAAGCCCAAGACTGAACAGGAACCAAAGTAGTATTAGGAATTTCTTTGGTTTCTCCCTTTTGTGTTTATCTGCTTCTCTTTGCATCCTGGTGGTTCATTTTCACCCAGTTGGCTTCTTCTGAGCCTCAACCACCTCCTGATAACCACCACGGGCCCATATTTATGTGACTTTTCAGCACATCAGCTATGCCCTTTAATTCAAATTCCCATGAGAAAGAAAGAAAGCCTGATTAGCTCAATGCCTCTTTGCAAGCTGCATTGAACAAGTCACATCTTGCAGCCAGATGTTCATCGGCTGCCCCGTGAATCAGGTGTGCTTCGGTTGATTAGTGCTCAGACGCCAGCCTTGTCCCTTGGCAGTAGGCATGGTCATATGGTCCACTGCCTTCTCAGCAGGGGCTCTGAGGCAGGTTCCTGCCAACGCCCATGGGTGAAGAAAGACTCCACAATATGCATCTTATTTAATTTAACCTCTTCAGGTTAAAAAGTTTTTAAAGGTTACTGGCTATTTCAAAAGTACCTTTAGCCCTAAGATGAAACTGTTCTGAAGTTCTTTGGAGATTTTATTGTTCATGATTTTTCCTTTCTAAATAGTTGCACATTTTGGGGCGCCTGGGTGGCTCAGTTGGTTAAGCGACTGACATCAGCTCAGGTCACGATCTCATGGTTTGTGTGTTTGAGACCCACGTCGGGCTCTGGGCTGACAGCTCAAAGCCTGGAGCCTGCTTTGGAATCTGTGTCTTTGTTTCTCTCTGTCCCTCCCCCACTTGCTCTTTCTCTCTCAAAAATAAATAAAGATTTAAAAAAATATTTTAAATAGTTATACGTTTTTCTTTATATTGGTGTTTCCCCTCTCTTTTGTCTGCTTTACCTTATTTTCCTTCATCTTAAAATGTCACGTTGCCCTTTATTTGATTTAAATGTGTAGTAGGAAGCAAAGTGGCATAACTTAAGCTGCTAGAATTGTTCAATTTTTATTTACCTGGTGGTAAATCCTTTTTCTTTCCATTAACTGAACTCTGGTGTTTGCAGCGGGGGGCATCACTGATTGTCAGCTCCATCACATGAAAAATAGTTTATAGTTTTTAAAAGGTCCATTCATATTTTTAAACCATGTAAAGCAAGAATGTTTTATGAGTGTATTTTTATTCTACGATGCGGTCTTTGAAGAAGGTGGGGATCTACCTTAACTGCCACCAGTCACTAGTGCATCTTCCATGGTGCTTTCACTTCCCGTTCTTGGTTGTGCTCAGCCGTTTCCATACCTGGGACTAATTTCTGCCATGCAAGAATATTTAAGGAGCCCTGGCGAGATAAGATCTGTGTCTGAAAATATTACAGGGTTAAGTACCAATGCCCAATAATTTAAAGTCAGGCTTTAGTTAAAAACAGCCTTAAAAACACCTGGTTTTAAACGTAAATTTTTATTTCTCTAATCTTCTTTTTTGTAATATTTATCTTATAGCTCGGTCATGAGCACCGACAGTAACTCACTGGCACGTGAATTTCTGACGGATGTCAACCGGCTTTGCAATGCAGTGGTCCAGAGGGTGGAGGCCAGGGAGGAAGAGGAAGAGGAGACACATATGGCAACCCTTGGACATTACCTTGTCCACGGCCGAGGATTTCTGTTACTCACCAAGCTAAATTCTATCATCGATCAGGTAACATTTCGTATCAAATCATTTTTTTCCTCAGTGTATCATAGTTAATTACAGATACATGATTTCTGAGTTACATAGTTTGTGAGAGTCTCTTTGAGATAAAGTCCTATCTCTCACATCACTCCCAACAAAGAAAAGCAGCCTCATTTATGAACATACTATTTATTTGGATACTTTCCAAAATGTCAGAAGTGTCTTAGGTTATAAATGGCCTTAGGATTCTAAGATGGCCTCATCCATATTATGCTTTTTGTCCTAATATCAGTGTGAGATAACTATGATTATTACTAAGGATATAAGAGTACAATTCAGAAACATTATGAGTTTGCACTTTCAATAAGTATCAGATATATTTTTTGAAAAATTTAGTGTAAATTATATTTAGGGAGCTTACTAATTCTGGGGTAAAAGTAGAGAATGCTTTGTGTACGTCTAGTTTTTTGTACCTTATTGTGTTTGCTTAAAGTATGGTCTGAACATATAGCATTTTATTGTTTCCTTATTATAGAATTAATGGAACTTTAAAGCTAGTTGGGAGATGGAGATGTCATCCAATCTTTTTTTTTTTTTTTTAAGGTTTATTCATTTTTCAGAGACAGAGACAGAGCGTGAGGGGGGAGGGGCAGGAGAGAGGGAGACACAGAATCGGAAGCAGGCTCCAGGCTCTGAGCTGTCAGCACAGAGCCAGACGCGGGGCTCAAACCCACAAATCATGAGATCCAGACCTGAGCTGAAGTCAGACACTTAGCCGACTGAGCCACCCAGACACCCCAATCTTCTTTTATAGATGAAAAACTCAGGTGCAGAAACATTAAGTAACTCAGACAGGGTTAACTTGAAGCCCAAATGTGATTTATATCTTTGCTTTGTTTTAGTAGAAAATAAATGTGTATTTTATGAAAGAAAAATTTCACTATCTGCTTTCAGGAGACTAATTTATGTGGTTAAATAATATTTCAGTTAACTTGAAAAGGCCCCTATAGCACCAATATGACAGACATTTTTATTTTTTTTAATTTTTTTTTAACATTTATTTATTTTTGAGACAGAGAGAGAGCATGAACAGGGGAGGGTCAGAGAAAGAGGGAGACACAGAATCCGAAACAGGCTCCAGGCTCTGAGCTGTCAGCACAGAGCCCGACACGGGGCTCGAACCCATGGACTGTGAGGTCATGACCTGAGCTGAAGTCGGATGCTTAACTGACTGAGCCACCCAGGCGCCCCATGACAGACATTTTTAAACACTGATATATGTTACTGGTTTCAGATATAAACTTAACCGTTGTTAAAATTTCTTTGCTATGAAGGCATTTTGCTAATACATATATTGGGTAAAGACAGAGACTAAAATTAAACAATGCCTCTGTTCTCACAATAAGCTAAGGAGCCTAACATATATATCAGGAAGTATTTGTTCACTGTGGTGTCCACCTGTCATGAAATTTTCCAGAGTATTTTCAGGTTTATATATTTTTATTCCTTTTCATGAATTTTATTTATTAATTATGTAACTACATATAATTTAAGTTTTGTATTTTGTATGATTTTTTCCAAAAATAAAACTTAAAGTTAGAAAAAATTATTTGTTAGATCATGTGTAATGATTTTTATTTCAAAATTTTGGTGATATAATAAGCATATCATGCTCTGTTCATTTTCTTACCCCACATTAGCACAATTCAGTGCTTTCTCTCTTTTTTTTAAAGATACATAAATAGCATCAGAAATATCAAATATGCAGGAATAAATCTAATAAAATATGCACAGATTTCTACACAGAATTCTATAAAACATTATTGAGGGAAACTAAAGAAGACCCAAATAAATGTAGGACTGTGTAATTTTCACGTATTGGAAAAGTCAATAGTGTAAGGATACTTTTTATTTCCAAATTGATGTATAGATTCCACAATGTAATCCCAATCAAAATTTCAGGAGGTTTTTAATGAAAGCTGTATTAAGATATAATCCATTTATCCTAGAATTCACCCATTTCATGTGTACAACTCAGTGGTTTTTAGCATAATCACAGATACATGCAACCGTCACCATAGTCAATTTTAGAACATTTCATCACCTCGAACAGGGACCTGGTTCCTTTTAGCTGTCACTCCCTTATCCTTCCCATCCCCCTCAGCCCTAAGCAAACACTAATCTACCTTCTCTTTCTATAGTTATATGCTTTCTCTTTTAAGTCATGAAATACCTTTTAATGTATTATTAAATGACTGAAATCATTCAAGTCATAATTTCAACAATATTTTTTCCTAGGGTGATATCTTGTGTTACCTTTTCCCCAGTCATTCACTTTTGGAATTATTTAGAGCAATGGAAGTAGGAACAGTAGAAGTAGAAGTAGGGAGCAAATAAATAGCCATTTAAAAAATAGGGCTTTTTAGGGCACCTCAGTGGCCCAGTCGGTTAAGCATCCATCTTCGGCTCAGGTCATGATCTCACAGTTGGTGGATTCAAACCCCAAGTCAGGCTCCGTGCTGACAGCTCAGAGCCTGGAGCCTGCTTTGGATTCTGTGTCTCCGTCACTCTCTGACCATTCCCCACTCACACTCTGTCTCTCTGTCTCCCAAAAACTAAATAAACATTAAAAAAAAATAATTAAAAAGGGCATCTGGGTGGCTCAGTTGGTTAAGAATCTGACTTCAGCTCAGGTCATGATCTCACGGTCCATGAGTTCAAGCCCCATGTCGGGCTCTGTGCTGACAGCTTAGAGCCTGGAGCCTGTTTCAGATTCTGTGTCTCTCTCTCTCTACCTGTCCCCCGCTTGCACTCTGTCTCTTTCTCTCGAAAATAAACATTGGGGCACCTAGGTGGCTCAGTCGGTTAAGTGTCTGACTTCAGCTCAGGTCATGATCTCACAGTTCATGGGTTTGAGCCCCACATCGGGCTCTGTGCTGACAGCTTGGAGCCTGGAGCTTGCTTTGGATTCTATGTCTTCCTCTCTCTCTGCTCCTCCCCCGTTCATGGCTCTGTCTCTCTCTCTTCGACAAAAATAAATAAAAACATTTAAAAATAAATAAATAATAAACATTAAAATTTTTTTTTAATTTAAAAATAAAGATAAATAAAAAATAGGGCTTATTAGCACTTAATTATTTAAACCAGGAAATGGAGAATGATCATTTGAATCTTTAAGGGGAATTTAATTGTACAAGTTTAATCATTTCACATGGAATCAAAACACTAGATTCAAAGCTGTGCATTTCTATAGGAACTTCAGCTTTTCTGTGTGTGCTTCTCACGAAGGAGCACTTCCTGGGTGCTCTGGGGAGAGACAATTTAAGCCCTTACCTTCCACCTTTGTGCCAGGACTTTATTAATAGATATTTAGTATAAAGAATTAAACAGACTTTTTATTACTGTATAATTTACATGTCAAGAACATACAGATGTAAAGTGTATACAGTTGGGTGATACCTGTGTAACCATGGCCTAGGTCAAAGTCTAGAACGTTTCCACCACTCTAGAAAAAGCTTTTCATGCCCTTTTCAGGCAGCCCTTCCCCTTCTCCCACTCCAATGTAACCACAGTTGTAGTTTCTAACATCTCAGTGTAGTTTTGCTGTTCTAGAATTTCACATAAATGGAATCATGCAGCATGTACTCTCACATCTCGGTTCTTCACCTGTTGTGCGTGAATCAGTAATCCACTGTTTTGTTTCTCATTGGTGTTCTGTTGTGTGGATATACCACCATTCGACCATCTGCCTGTTGTTTAACCATTTGGCTTTCGTTTCCTTTTGGCTAATACAAATAAAGCAGCTATGAACATCCTTAAAAAAGCCCTTGTGTGAATATATTTTCATTTTTCCAGGGTAAATATCTAGGCATGCAATTGCTGTGTCGAAGGGTAGGTATTTAACGTCATAAGAAAGTGTCAGACTGTTTTTTCAAAGTGTTTGTACCACTTTTCATTCTCACCAGCAAGGTATGCGAATTCCAGTTGTTCCGTATCTTCTCTGATATTTGGCATTGCCAATCTGTTTAATACTAGTCATCCTGTGTGAACATGAACTAGTATCTCACTGTGATTTTAATTTGCATTTCTGTGAAAACTAATGATGCTGAGTGCTATTTTATGTGTTCACTGGCTGTTTGTATGACTTCTGTCAAATGTCTGCTTAAGTTTTGTGCCCATTTTAAAAGTCAGGTTATTTGTTTGGTATCCAGTTGCAGGGGGTTTTGTTTGTTTGTTTGTTTGTTTGTTTTTAGTGTATTCTGGATACAAGTCTTTGTTGGATTACAAATATGTTCTTTGTGGCTTGCCTTTTCATTTCTTAACAATGCCTTTAGAACAGCAGGGGTTTTTGTGTGAATAGCATGTTTTGTATTCTAAGAAATCCTTATCTTGCATCCCAAAGTCACAAAGATATTGTTTTTTTTTTCCCTAGAATCTTTTTAATTAGTATTTTTATTTTGAGGTCTGTGATCCACGTTGAGTTAATGTTAGTGTATGGTGTGAGGCAGGAGCTACAGTTCCTTTCTCCCCCTCCTCCCTGTGTAGTTACCCAGTTATTCCAGCAACATTTCTTCTTAAGAGTCTGCTCTTTCCCCCAGTGGCCTTGGTACCTATGTGAAAAATCAGTTAACCATTTATGTGGAGTTTATTTCTAGACTCTTCAGTTCCATTTATCTGTCATCTGTTCTTTCACTGATACCGTACTGTTTGGGTTACTGTGGCCATTACAGTATATCTAGAAATTAGGTTGTACAAGTTCTTCAATGTGGTCTTCATTTTGAAGAATGTTTGACTCTTCTAGGTCCTTTGCATTTCCATATACATTTTAGAAGCAGCTTATTCTGAAGAAATGCTTGGTAGGATTTCAGCTGTGATTGCATTGAATCGAGAAACCAGTTTGGAGAGAATCGACAATGTTGAGTTTCTCAGTCTATCAGCATGGTGTAAATATCTGTTTATTTGAGTCTTTCTAATTGCCCTGCAATATTTTTTGGTTTTTGGTATGGAAGTCTTGCATATTTTTTTGGTAAATTTTTCTGAATATTATTTTTTGATGTTATTGTAGTTTGCGTTTAATTTTTTTTATTTTCTGTCATTTGTTGCTCATAGAAATGTAATTGATTTTTGTACATTGACCTTGTGCCCTGTGCCTTTGCTAAATTCACTTATTTATGTTTATTTTGAAAGTTTTCTGTAGAGTCCCTAGGGTTTTCTATGGGCACAATCGTATCATCTGTAAATGATAGTAATTTCACTTATTTTCCAATTTGTATACCTTTTATTTCATTTTCTTGTCTCTTGCACTGGCTTCTAGTACAAAGGTAAGTGGCAGTGGTGAGAGTGGACATCCTGCCTTATGTCTTACCTTAGAGAGAAAACATTCAGTATTTCCACTAAACATGATATTAGCTCTAGGTTTTTCTTAGATGCCTTTTATCAGAAAGAGGGAGTTCTCGTCTATTCCCAGTCTGTTAGAGCTTTTATCCTGAATGGATATTGGGTTTTGTCAATGGCTTTTCTGAATCTGTTGAGACCATCATATTATTTTCTTTTAATTCCGTTAATGTGGGTGAATTACACTGATGGTTTCTAAATGTTGAAACCATCATTTGCATTCCTGGGATAAACCCCATTTGGTCGTGATCTGTTATACACAGACACGTTAATCTGTTTATTCTTTGGGGGAAAGCATAGTCTGTGTACGTAGCAAAAATATATTCTTTTCAATGGTTAAAGATGGCATAGTTGAAGTTTATATGCAGATATTTTTAAGTTTTTTGAAAGAAAATTTGTCCAGCCCAAAAAGGAAGGGTTATCATAGATTTTTAACCTTGGCACCAGTGTTAATGAGATGGGTGGCCTCATCAGATCTCCATACCCTTATCAGTAACATAAATACTTCAAGTTGGGTGACTTAAAAGATCCCTTCCAACAAAATTGCTACGTGTTTTCATATAACATTGATAATAATGGTTTCTGATTTCTTCTATACCCTGGTTATAAATATAAGTAGCTTAATTCTGATGTAATGAATAGAAAATTACAATGACTTATTACCAACACAAGTGTATAAATACTACTTTTTAAAACTCCAATATATAAATACATAATTTCCATATATGTTCACACTTTATGAATGTTCTATAAAGTTTTTACTTATTTTGCTGAGTAAAATATGAAGTTTTATTGGAGGAGGTTATACATTTATGAATAAAGCACTATTTAAAAATTATAATAGGTATGGAGTGCCTGGGTGGCTCAGTTGGTTAAGCGTCTGACTTTTGGTTTGGGCTCAGGTCATGATCTCACAGTTCATGAGATCGAGCCCCATGTGGGGCTCTGCACTGATGGAGCAGAGCCTTCTTGGGATTCTCTCTCTCTCCTTCTCTTTCTTTCTCTCCCTCTCTTTCTGCCTCTCTTCCACTTGCACGCGTGTACTCTCTTTCTCAAAATAAATAAACCTATAAAAGGGGTGCCTCGGTGGTTTAGTTGGTTAAGTGACTGAGGTCATGATCTCACCGTTCGTGAGTTCGAGGTCCGTGTCGGGCTCTGTGCAGACAGCACATATTTGAATAAATATTTTTAAAAATATTAAAAAAAATAAACCCAAAAAGAATTGTAATAGGTTTCTTTAATCTTCAGCTGTTTTCTTTGTAAGAGAGTACTTTTTTCTTCCTAATTTTTTTGTAGTATTATCACTTTAATACATAGTACTACATACATGGTTTATCATTGGAATATATAAAATAAGTATTATAAAGACACATCAGACCTTTAGAAATATGGCTACATAATTTGTTCACTGGTTTATTCAGCAGACCATTAAGTACCTAGTAAATGCCAGCACCTCTGCTAGATGTAGAGATAAAAGAAGAGAGATGGTCTGTACCAGCACCTCTTAGCTTTTTTTTTTTTTAACGGATGAGGCTGTTTTATTTTATTTTAGTTTTTGGTTTTTTTTAATTTTTTTTTCAATGTTTTTATTTATTTTTGGGACAGAGAGAGACAGAGCATGAACGGGGGAGGGGCAGAGAGAGAGGGAGACACAGAATCGGAAACAGGCTCCAGGCTCCGAGCCATCAGCCCAGAGCCCGATGCGGGACTCGAACTCACGGACCACGAGATCGTGACCTGGCTGAAGTCGGACGCTTAACCGACTGCGCCACCCAGGCGCCCCATATTTTATTTTAGTTTTTATTTTTTTTTACATTTATTTATTTTTGATAGACACAGAGCACAAGCGGGGGAGGGGCAGAGAATCCGAAGCAGGCTCCGGGCTCCGAGCCATCAGCACAGAGCCCAACGCGGGGCTCAAACTCACTGCGAGGTCATGACCTGACCTGAAGTCAGACACCCAACCGACTGAGCCACCCAGGTGCCCCACCAGGACCTCTTAGCCTTTGAAGAGATGGACAAGTTGAAAAAAAAGCAGTGATGACAAAACAGTGTGGAAACATTTGGGGAGTGCAGAGGAGCGGGTCGCGAGGAAATGCTTCTTAGAAATTGGTACCTCAAAGTAGGGGTTGGCCATTTAAAGAGGGAGGAAGCATGAGGCCAGAGAAACTGCACATGTAGACCCTGGTGGCTAGAGGAGAAAGAACAAATTCAGTGACCTAGCAGTCGTTTAGAGGAGTTAGAACAAAGGCTGTGTGTATGGTGTTGGCTACTGAAGACACTGGAAGACAGGGGCCACGTGATGGCAAGCCTTGTCTACCACATCAAGGAGACTTTAGTTTATTCTGAAAATACTGGGGAGGTTTTTCAACAAGAAAATAGGCAATGAAAATTATCCTTCAAGTTTGACAAGTAAGTCTTTGGTAATATTTATTAGCAAGAGTTATTTCAGTAGGAAAATAAGGCGAACTTTTAAAGTTAGTAAAGGTGATAATAGTAAGTCAACTTTACTTTGCTGCATCTAGGTCTACAGATTCTGTTGACACACATGTCAAGATTTATCCATGCATGATTAGTCCAGCATTAATGAGGGCATAGTGGGGTGCTGATATGCCTGCTTCTTGGAGTAGTGCAAGTATCAGCTTAGCCACCAGACAGTGGTGCTAGCCACAGAGAGTAGGTAATCCACTGAGTTATCTACCTTTACACCCAGGCTAATAGATAGGAGCAATGACTGTGTCAATTGATTGCTGTGTAACAAACCACATTCCAAAGACTTAGTGGCATAAAACACCATTGATTTGCTTGTGTTTCTGTGAGTTGGAAGTTCAGGTAGGCTCAACTGGGACCACCGCCATGGCTTCTTGCGGTGTCGTCTGGGCTCATCTCTGAATGTGCGGTCTGTCGGCAGAAGACTAAGGGTTTTTGGATGGGGCTGCTGGCCCGGCTGCCTCAGTTCTCATCCACACGGCTTCTCACGTTTCAGTAGGAGAGACTCAGCTTCTTGACATGGTTGTGCCAGCATTCCAAGAGGGTGAGAAGAGAAGCTGTGGGACGTCACATGACATCACTTCTGCCACGTTCTCTTGGTCGAAGCAAGTCCCAGGGCCAGCCCAGAATTAAGGGATGGGAACATAGACTCCATCATCTCAGAAGATTGTCTGTGGCCACACTTTATCTACCATAGCCCCTTCTCTGGCCACATTTGGTAGCATTCCTCCCACATTCCATCTCTCGCAGGACTCTCAAAGTTTCGTCCCATCATGGCATCAGGCTTGAAGTTCATGATCTCATGATACAGGTCAGTTCTGGATGCAGATGAGGCTTCCAGGTGCAGCACTTTAGTTACCTGTGAACATAAGAGCCACGCTCAGCCATCCACAATGATGATGAGGGACAAGTTAACCACACTAGATGCTTGCATTCGAAAAGGAGAGTGACCAGAGGCACGTAGCGGTCACTGCCCCCCTGAACTCCTGTCAGGCGTGTGTTGTCAATGCCCCCTATTCTTGGGACAGGGAATGGTTCTGCCCTACTCCATGATTCTCCAGACCCTTGGCTCCCTCCTCTGGGGTTTCTTCTCTTTCCCGTAAGGCATAGCTTATCATGTGCAGCTTTCTTACCCTGCTTCATGCATGGAGAAAAGTGGCTGTTGGTATTTTTCAATAATACAGCTTTCTTGAAAAATGTAGCGGGTCTCCTCTGAATTTTAATGGTGTTCACTACATTCCCCACAAGCCACATCTATAACTGTTTTTGAGACAGACCTCTCTACTTTGGGCACATAAAGCTTATATGGAATAATCCTCGCAAGATTCTGAGTAGGACTTTTGTCTAGCTGATGACATTTACGAGGTACCACCCAAAGTCTTTCTGGAGTCTTAACAAAGAGTAATACAGCCATTTTATCACCATTCTTTGCTGTCAGGGAAAGAGGAGCGACACCAGGCACTGGCTGGGCAAACTGTGGCCTGCAGTCCAAAATCCTGCCACCAGTGATCTGTTTTTGGACAGCCCACAAGCTAAGAATAGTTGTGAAGTTTTAAAGAGTTATTAAAGGAAACAGAAGAATATGCAATAGAGACCATTTAGGACTCAAAAAGCCTAAGATGTTTACCATCTGGTCCTTTAAAAAAAAAAAAGTGTGGCACCCATTATAATTCAAGAAAAACTATCACCATAATGTTTGACATCCATGAGAAAAAGCAGCGTGTTTAGCTTCCTGAGACATCAAAAGCATTTGGCAAAATTAATCCATTTTTCTTAACAAAAACTCAAAAAATAGATTCAGAGGGTGCCATATGCAAAGGGTAGAAAAACCAGTAATATTTTTAGGAAAAAGCTCCACAATAGAATCAGTAGAAGAATAATTCTTTATGGTTATTTCTGTTTGATATCATGTTTTAAAAACATGCAGTACTGGGGCGCCTGGGTGGCTCAGTCGGTTAAGCGTCCAACTTCAGCTCAGGTCATGATCTCATGGTTTGTGGATTTGAGCCCCGCTCTGGGCTCTGTGCTGACAGCTCGGAGCCTGGAGCCTGCTTCGGATTCTGTGTCTCCCTCTCTCTCTGCTCCTCCCCCACTTGTGCTCTGTCTCTCTCTGTCTCTCAAAAATAAATAAATGTAAAAAAAAAAAAATTAAAAAACATGCAATGGTGAAGTGGAATATGAAAGTAATGACAACTCAATGTGAGAAAGATGGAGTAACAAAAATGCCATTCTTAAAAGCAATACGTACAGAAAACTCTGGAAGATCACTGTTTCCTTTATCTATAGCTATACAGCTAGAAAATAAAAGAAAAAAGATGCTGTTTACAGTACTAATAGAGTCATGTTCTTATATACGTATGTGTACACATATATATTAGAAATAATTATAACACTCTGGCAGAAGGAATAAAGGACTTAACATATATTTCTGCTTATGTCTGGAATATTCAATTTAATTAGCATGTCGAAGTGCTGATTTAAAGTAATACCATTAATACCAATTAAAATGACTCCAGTAGTCTGCCGTCACGTTCTGAATGCAATTCAAGCTCTAAGCTTAGCCTGTCATCCTGGGGTCCTCGAACCCCATGATCTGGTACCCACCTGCCTTTGCGACTTGCTGGACATCCATCTGGCTTCCCATCTCAGCCCTTCCCCTGGCTCATTTGCCCTTTCTCTCCCATCCTGCCACCATTACTTCTAGACGACTAGGGTAGGCAATTAATATTCCAGTCTAAACCCTTGAATTGTAAAAGGAACAGCCTGACACCTGGTAGGTACTTAAAATATATTTCTTGAATTGAACTAAAAATGTACCACCTGCATGAGAGTGCTTTTCCTGTTTATTATTGGTATACACTTTAAAAAGACATGTTGCAGTCATCCCTGCAGAGGGAGAAACATAAAAATGTAAGTATTAAATGAGAAGGGGTGTGATTTCTATAGATCGGACAGTCCAGGAATAGCCAGGCAATGGATCTGTTTATAGCATGTATTGCCTAAATTGCCTAATAGGCCATGTTGAGAACTCTCCCCTTGGTTGACGTGAGGTAACACCCCATTCTTCTGGACACTGTGACTAATTAGGACCTTGGGAGAGGAAACCAGAGCTTGGTTTGCCCTAGTTTGCCGGGATGCCTGCAAAATAAGAGAAAACGATTTTATGACTTGCAAAAGGATGGAATTAGATGTGTGGTTTCTTTGGAATTCGAAAGGGTAAGTAAATCTGGAAATATGCAATACCTAGGAAAGTAAGAGGCCCAGAGGATTACCAAGAGCTTCCCCAGTGATGAATTGTGTTAGAAATTATTGTGATTGAATGAAGTCAAGAATTGTTCTGTCACTGTTCTATTTATTGGGTCACGGAGAGGCGAGGGGTGTTCTCCTCAGAATGCACTTCCAGCAGAGATGGCAAAAACCAAAAACCTGCACTTGCCACAACCCCATTCTTTGAAGGGCCCATGGTTTCCAAGAACGAATCCACTTGGTGAAATGGGGATACAGGCATGCAGTCCAGAGGGGGAACAGTAAACTTGGGTTGGTGCGGAACAAAAAGCATCACAAAAGAGGTTTAGCTGGGGCTGGGCCTTGAAGGTAGTGAGGGACCCCTTAGCTAAGTGGGAGGGAGTGACAGAAGTTCCAGACGATGTGTCATACCGAGGTCGGGAGGCAGGAATGCCTGTTCACGTAGCGATGAGGATTTGCCAGTGTCCTGTCCTGTCCTGGAGCAAGGGCTGTGGCACTTCACACACTCCTAAGGTTTCTGCAAGCTCTATTAGAATGTTACTAGTTCATCTGCTAAAGAGAAAGACTCAGATTAGGAGGACTCTACAGGAACGATGTGCCCCAAATTGGTTTGCATTTTTTTAAAGACCATATTACGCATAGATAACTCCAAACTCCTTCACATGGCCCACAGGCCACATTGGATCTGGCACTCGCCACCTTGCCAACCTGTGCCCTCCAGCCATCCCGGCCCGCTTGCTGTGCTGTGAAATAGCCGAGCTCATTCCCTACCCTTTGTATACTTCCGAGAGCCCTTTTCCTCCAAACCTTTGCGTGGATTCCTTCTTCTGTTCATTTAAGTGTCTACTCAGGTGGCCCGTCACTCTATGATCCCTGTCCTGTTAATTTTCTTCATAGCACTGTGTTCTGTCTGGAGGTTTCTTATTTGTGCCCATTATTTTCCATCTCCTCTGCATGAGCATCAGCTTTGTGAGAAAGTGAATATTCTTTGTTCACCACTCCATCCAGAGCGTCTGGCCCATGGTAGGGGCTCAGTAAATATTTCCTGATTGAATGATAGAGACATTTAGACATGAACAGTTCAGCAAGTTGACTGCTGTATGAGAAGTAAATCGGGAACCTGAAATGTAGCCTTCCTGAAGAGGGGATTAGAGAAGGCTTTCCACAGAGGGACTAAAGACCTGCCTGAAGAATGAGTTAGCGTTTGGCCGATGGGAGGACGGTAGTGGACAGCTGCAAAAAAAGCAATGCGTGTGAGGCAGGCGTATTGGGGAGTACGGACCAGTAGTGTTCAGGAAACCCTTCGTAGCTGGACATGTGGGGTTGGGTCAGGTGTGGTGGCAGGAGCTGACACGGGACAAGTCAGTAGGAATCATGTCACGAAGGGTCTTCTAAGCCTGAAAAGAAATTCCGATTTTCCCTTTGAAGTATTTCGGAGCCTTTCCATAACCAGGGCACTAGAAGGAACAGTCTGAATGCTGCGCCTCTGCTCTTCTCATTCCTTTCAACTCTCAGCCTGTGGCATCTAACTTGCACCCTTATCGCTGCATTAATGCCACCTTTGCTGAGGTCCCTGGTGACCCTCTACTTGATAAATGCTTTTCTGCCATCATTTTACACAACTAAAGAACAACAGCTCTTGACCTGGTTTCCTCTCTTCTCTCCTGAACTGCTCTCTTCCCTTGATTTCTCTTGTTCTACATTTCTTTGGGGGTGCTACTTCTCAGTCTCCTTTACAGACTTCTTTCTCTCCAGCACCTTCTTCATTCCTGAAATGGTGAGTGTTCCAAAGCCATCCGTCCACTCTTGTCATTCTTCATGCTCTCCTTAGGGAACCTCCTGTGCCCTTGACTTCTGCTGCAGGGACTCCCAAAAGACTTGGGAGTTGTGTACTTCGCATCTTTTTCTTAAGCTCCAGATCTATCTATCCAGTCACCTTGTTGCCTAAACCAGAATTCTCCAAGTTCTTTCAGATTTTTCTTTTTTCCCCCCTTCCACCTCATAGATAATCAACTGTAAGTTATTTCAGTTCTTCTTTGCAATTTCTCAATTCTGTCTCCTTTTCAGATTTACTGTTAGCACTTCTGTTTATCAGTATCTCTTATCCAGATTATCGTTTTCCTTGCTTCTAAACACTGATCAATCAATCCCTCTCCCTCCCGCCCCAATTCTGTCCTCTATACAGTGGCTAGAGTGGTCTTTCTAAGAAGCAAATCCGATTATATTACTGTGACTCCCTGCCCACTGACTAAAGTGAGGAATCTGAACTTCATTTGTCAATTCCTTTACTGCCCATGACGTCAGTGTCCAGACTGGCTCTCTGCTTCCAGTCCCACTTCCATACTTCTGACTGGCAATGACCGCTCCTTTTTCTGATCTCCGACACCGAGTATCTGTACCACACCCAGGTACTTACTTATACCACATGCCTTCTATTGTCATTTAACTGTTTGTGTGTATGTATTTTATGGACCAAATGAAGGGACCTTCTCCAGGGCTTGGACCATATCCTCCAGAAAGGGTAAGACAGTCAGTGCTGTGGACATAGTGTGCAGTTGACACATATTCATTAGATTACCTTCACTAATAAGTCTTTCTTTATAGATGGTCTTCATTAATCATGTCAGTTTCTCCTTTTAAAATTGTGTTCTCTGAGTTTTACATTTAACCGCATGAAGACTTTTTGTTTAGTAGCTTCATATTATTGGTTTGCTAATTAATAGGGCTGAACTTTTCATTTTCACCTAGCACATTTTTTTTCATAGATGAGGAATTCTTGCAATGTGCATGGTGGTAATAACAGCTATTTGGGGAAAAATCAGCAAGAGTGTGCTAAATACCGTCCAATACTCCTACATTCTTCTGTCATTGGAAAGGTTTATAAACTGAAAAGTATCACAACTTTAATGGGATTTGAGATCAGTTAATTGGATTCTTAGCTTCTCAAATGCAACCTTTTAAGAAAAAAGGAACTTATGGTTCAATTTAAGACAAAGCACTAGGAATTACGTGTCTCATGACCTCAGAACATGAAGGATTGTTTTGTTTCTAACACAGGCATTGACGTGTAGAGAAGAACTCCTCACTCTACTCCTGTCACTCCTTCCACTGGTATGGAAGATACCTGTTCAAGAAGAGAAGGCAGCAGGTATGTTTCTTTTATCATATCACTTGCGTTACCAAAATTCCACTGGGGGAAAAAAGTTGCGTTGAAAAGCTCCTTCTGCCTTGATAGTTGATACAGTTCAAATTCAGAACAGTGTCTATTAGTGTGAGACTTGACATGAGAAGTTCTTTACGCAAACACATTTTTATTCCTGCTAATACAAAAACCATGGTGCTTCTTAGGGGATTACTCAAATGTAATGACGATTAGAAAACATATGAGGAAGGAGATCACTCAGCAGAAGGAGTAAATGTAGGTATGCAACCCTGTCTGAGAAATGGATAGTGAAACGTTCAAAAAAACGAAATGAAATTTCCTTTGCTTATTTTAAAGACTGCTTTCTATGACCAGTGCTCTACCAGTGACTTTTGCTGTTTAGTTTAGGGTTTGGTTTTGTTTTGTTTTAACATTTCTTTGAAAGGGTTAATTGGAAGGAATACTTTGTTTCAAGGCTGGGTAGAATTCTTTCACTAAGGTCAATATCTGTTGTTAGTTTCTGATTTTGAAAAAACTTACACACACACATATATCATATTAAGTGTATGAAACTTTGTTTAAATGTTTCAGTAGAGGAATTACAGTTTTCCTCTTGACCATTACGTGATACGTGGGATATGTGAATTGTGAGATGTTTAGTGATCTCTCAGGATAAAAATAAATCCTTATATATTGTATTTTAATGCCACGTATGCATTTTAATTTCTGATATGAAGCTCTCTTCAGGAGATTAAGGTCTTGTAAGATTGCCATCCTGCTTATTGGTTGATTCACTAACTCTCTGCTCTTACTTACTTCTGATTTTGTAGAATTCACAAATTGTCTGGCGCTTAAGATATCTGGTATTCTTTTGGGAAAGCTGTCTTCCTTGCCTGCATCTTTTGCATCGGTAGAATTTGTCCAACTCCTTTTAATTTCTCCCCTTCCTCTCTTAATTAAGGCCGATATCTTTTATTTAGAGATTGTTATTTATTTGTTCTAAATTTTAACTATATTTTTCACATAGATCTTTCTACATAGCAGTGCAAAGGGAAAGACCGATTTTCTGAACTTTTTAATTAGTAAGGAAGATTTATGCATTTCCCCCAGAGGGACGTATTGTGCGTGGGCCATGTGCTGGGGCCCTCAGTTCGAAGCACTGAGGACAAAACGGGGATGCCTGTTCCTAGCTCATTGTGAGGCACATTCAGTAATATTTTGAAGAACTCTTTTAACCTCAATCTTTGTGAATAATCTATGATATGCTTTTAAAATAATTTTGGGAAATCTTAAAGTTCTTAGGTTATATCAATAATATAGACTAAGTACTATTTTTGAGAATATAATATGCCTTTGTTTCTTAATTAATGGGACTGTTGAAGGAGATTTGTAATATAGTATGAAGAGTAGTGCCAAATCCTAGATAATCTAGAGCCTCATCTGTTGATGTCAGAGTGTAAAGTATGGTTTTTAAATTAGATTTTCTTCCCTAATTTTGTTCTCCTTTGTTGTGTTCCAAATCAATTTGTATCCCCTGAACGAGTGCCACCTGGGACTGAGCATGAGAAAAATAATTATGGGGGGAAAGTGATCTGGAGACATAACACATCGCTAAGGGAAATCAGCCCCAGTAAAAATTAACGGAGGAAAAGCTCCTGAAGTGGAAGATAAATAAGAGAATAATCACCTACACAAATTGGGTTTGAAAACATATTAAGGTATTCTAAATTTTCTTTCTTCATTTTATTAGATTTTAACCTACCGTTCTCAGCTGATATAATCCTGGCCAAAGAAAAGAACTCAAGTTCACAAAGATCTACTCAGGAAAAATTATATTTAGAAGGAAGTGCCCCGTCCGGTCAGGTTTCTGCAAAAGTAAATGTTTTTCGAAAAGGCAGACGACAGCGTAAAATCACCCACCGCTATTCTGTAAGAGATGCAAGAAAGACACAGCTCTCCACCTCAGATTCAGAAGCCAATTCAGATGACAAGAGCATGGCAATGAATAAGCACAGAAGGCCCCGTCTGCTACAGCATTTCGCAACACAGTCTCCTAAAGAAGACCACCTTACAGCTAAACTTGACCACTTAGCAACCAAAGAACGGACTCCTCCCGACACCATGGCTTTGGAAAATTCCAAGGAGGTCCTTCCAAGACAGGAGTCAAACACCGACATTTTGAGTGAGCCAGCTGCCTTGTCGATTCTCAGTCACATGAACAATTCCCCATTTGACTTATGTCATGTTTTGTTATCTTTACTAGAGAAAGTTTGTAAGTTCGACATTACCTTGAATCACAATTCTGCTCTAGCAGCCACTGTAGTGCCCACGCTGACGGAATTCCTAGCGGGCTTTGGGGACTGCTGTAGTCTAAGGGACGATTTGGAGAGTCAGATGGTTTCTGCAGGCTGGACTGAGGAACCGGTGGCTTTGGTTCAACGGATGCTCTTCCGAACAGTGTTGCATCTTATGTCAGTGGATATTAGTGCTGCAGAGGTGATGCCAGAAAATCTTAGAAAAAACTTAACTGAATTGCTTAGAGCAGCTTTAAAAATTAGAACTTGCCTAGAAAAGCAGCCTGACCCTTTTGCACCAAGACAAAAGAGAACACTACAGGAGGTTCGAGAAGGCTTTGTGTTTTCAAAGTACCGTCACAGGGCCCTTCTCTTACCTGAGCTTCTGGAAGGAGTTCTGCAGATCCTGATCTGTTGTCTTCAAAGCGCAGCTTCTAATCCCTTCTTCTTCAGTCAAGCCATGGATTTGGTTCAAGAATTCATCCAGCACCATGGGTTCAACTTGTTTGAGACCACAGTTCTTCAAATGGAATGGCTGGTTCTAAGAGGGGGAGCTCCTACGGAGGCCGCAGAGCATCTGAAGGCCCTAATAAACAGCGTGATGAAAATAATGAGCACTGTCAAGAAAGTGAAATCGGAGCAACTTCATCACTCAATGTGCACAAGAAAAAGGCACAGACGGTGCGAATACTCGCACTTCATGCACCACCACAGGGATCTCTCAGGTCTCCTGGTGTCGGCTTTTAAAAACCAGGTTTCCAAAAACCCGTTTGAGGAGACCGCAGACGGAGAGGTTTATTATCCCGAGCGGTGCTGTTGTATCGCGGTGTGCGCCCACCAGTGCCTGCGCTTGCTGCAGCAGGCTTCCCTGAGCAGCACTTGTGTCCAGGTTCTGTCTGGTGTGCACAACGTCGGAATATGCTGTTGCATGGATCCCAAATCCGTAATCATTCCTTTGCTCCACGCGTTCAAATCACCGGCGCTGAAAAGTTTTCAGCCGCACATACTGAATATCCTTAACAAACTTATTCTGGATCAGTTAGGAGGAGCCGAGGTCCCACAGAAAATGAAAAAAGCAGCTTGCAACATCTGTACCGTTGACCCTGACCAGCTAGCCAAATTAGAGGAAGCACTGCAGGGAAGCCCATGGGAGGCTGAACCTTCCCCAAGCCCGTCCAGTCCCTCTCACAGATCTCAAGGGATCCTGCCCAGCAGTGGGTCCGAAGACTTGTTGTGGAGATGGGGCGCCTTAGAGGCTTATCAGAATTTTGTTTTTGAAGAAGACAGGTTCCGTAGTGTGCAGATTGCAAATCACATTTGCACTTTAATCCAGAAGGGCAATGTAATTGTTCGGTGGAAGCTGTATAATTGCATATTTAATCCCGTGCTCCAAAGAGGCGTCGAGTTAGCACGTCACTGTCAACACCTTAGCATTACTTCAGCTCAGGCCCATGTGTGCAGCCATCATAACCAGTGTTTGCCTCCGGAAGTGCTTCAGATTTACTTAAAAACTCTGCCTGCTCTGCTTAAATCAAGGTTTGTATGTGCGCGTGGGTGCAGATGTTTTTTTCTTGTATGCTTTTGAATGTCTTGACCTTTTATTCTTTCCTAGGATTTAAGTTTAGTTTAACAACAAAGAATGAATGTTCCCATCTCAGGTCAGATTTTTTTGTTTTTTTTTGTTACCTTGATTGATTGATTGATCTATTTATTTCATTTTACTGGAGGGGTTATAGGGCAGAGCATAGAGCCATTGATTTTAATTTCTCAGTGGGGAAAAAAAGTGAAGTTTAAATATATCGCTGAGGGGAAAAAAATGGACACAACATAGATACC